>NW_011494838.1:3841726-3847104 GCF_000754665.1 Bison bison bison | reverse complement strand
GTGAAATGGCTGGATGGCATCACTGACTTGATGGACGTGAGTCTGGGTGAACTCCGGGAGTTAGGTGATGGACAGGGAGGCCTGGTGTGCTGCGATTCATGGGGTCACAAAGAGTCAGACACAACTGAGTGACTGAACAGAACTGAACTGATAATTTTAATTGTTATATTTTCTGGGTGAATTGACCATTTTCTTATTATATAGTGTCTTTTTTGGCTCTTGCAAAATTATTATCAACTTAAAATAGGCTATTATAACTGCAAGATGTTTTACATAAGCCCCATGGTAACCACACAAAAAAAAAAAGAAGAAAGAAAAAACCTGTAGAAGGTACACAAAAGAAAAAGAGAAAAGAATTAAAGTATATCAATACAAAAAAGTCAATAAAACACAAATAAAGACACAAGAGAGGAAGAAAGGACAAAAGAACTACAGGGAAAATAGAGAACTATTAACAAAATGGCAACAGTTAGTTCTCTATCTGTTTAAAGTATTAAAATACTTTAAATGTAAATGGACTAAACTCACAAATCAAAAGATACAAAGTGACTGAATGGATTTTTTTTTTTTTAAGACTCGACTAAATGCTGTTTATAAGAGACTTACTTTGGATTTAAGAACACACATAGATTGAAAGTAAAAGGATAGAAAAGGACATTTCTTGCAAATGGTAACCAAGAGAAAGCAAGGATAGCTATATTTATATCCAGTAAGGTAGACCCTAAGTCAGAAAGTGTCACAGCTTCCTTATTGACGCCTTCCTTGCGAGAGTCGCATATGCCAAGAAATGCAACAGAGTATCTCCGTTGCTTCAGGCAGATAAAAGCTTTGGGAACTTTGTATTTACCTTTTCATCTCAGCATGGCTATAAAAGAATATCTGTTCACGCAGGTGTTACTCTTTAAGCAGGTCTTTTTGGCACGACCAATCGAGGTTTGGCAGTTACAAGCTTAGGGATAAACCATGACATGGGGATGTGGGGAGAACTAAAGACGCCATGAGAAGAGGGGTAAATCTTATGCATGAATTGAGGCATAAGAACAGGATCAGGAGTGGGCTCGTGATGACTTCTTGTCGTAGTGATGTGCAGTATAAATAAAACCTGAAGGTTTAAAGGCTTCTGTTTTAGACCACATCATATTGTTTGCAAACTGATAACATCAAAATAGTCACATCAAAGTGTCCTGGTTTCATTTTTCAGTCCTCTTCTACAGCATGTGGGATTTTATAAGCCTCATAGATTTTACCCCTCTGCTAGTCCCCTTCCATATATCCCTACACTTTCTCAGAACCGCCCCACACTCTCTAAAGCTTGTGGGCTTGACCTGCACATTCTGTGTCTCTGCTCCCTTTTTGTTTGTTTGTTTGTTTGTTTTTTTCCAGGATGCATTGCAAAATCCGTCCCATTTATCTCTATTTTCCCCATCCCCTGATCTCTTCACTTATTCCCAAGTATCCTTATTAATTCTTACATGAAGAGAGCTACACAATATGTATGCTTTAGAAACATCAATGTAGTCTGCACACAGTAGGACGTCAACTGGTAACTGAATTAAAACAAGACCGAAGTGAATTGCAAGATGAACTCTCTACGAAAACACCTCTCCTTTTGGAACATCTGCCTGGTCTCTTCTGGAGTCCACAGTCCTTTTTTGTACCAGAACCGCATACAAACACACACCACGTACTGCATTAGGAGGATACAAGCTGTGCATGAGGGTGTGAGGGAGAGTTTATTTCCACAACAAGCGGAACATCAAAATAGCTTCAGAGCCCATTGCAGCAGGAGCTTCAGCTGCAAGATGAAGAACAGGCTAGCAGGGATGTGAATGGGAAGAGAAAGAAAACAAACCCACAACGAAGAAAGAAGGGACCCCAGGCTGGGCAGGAGGGCAGGAGGGAGACACAGATGACACCCTGTGTCTCCACATCGGAGCAAACCGCAGAGGCTGCTGAAGAAAGAAGGCAGCTCACATCCATGAAACAAAATTATAATTGGAGAACGTGTGTTCAAAATGATTAATGCAAATTTGTTTAAAAAAAGAAAAAAAGGCTGATGTAAGTATTTCTTCCCTCAAAGTAGAAAGTCCAGAAAGGAAGAAACCCAGGACTGGGACTGGTACCACCATGCCCATCAAGCATAAATGGCAGAGAGCCTGGCAGGGGGTCAGAAGAGTAGGAAGTAACAGTGATCAGCTTGGCTTTCCCCATCAAACTGCAGTCCAAATAGCAGCTGTGTGACTTGGGGCAAGGCATGGAGTGCCCCCAGCCCCAAAGCAAAGGTAAAACGGCTTCCTTGAAGGACCAATAACATAATCGAAAGTCCATCACGCAGAGCCTGAAAACGGATAACCAGTAAAACTAAGGCAAATCTTAAAACAAATGGGGAAACACCTGAGAGCCTTCTGCAGAACAAAGAAAAAAAATAGTAAACTATTAATCTCCATCCATGAAGCTTTCTGGGTTTTAAAAAGTCCCTTGATGGTTGTTGCTTACAACTGCCTTGTAAGGTGGGAGACACAGGGGTTATTGGTGGTGGTGATGCAGGCAAAGAGAACAGAGCTGGACCCCACTGAGCTCAGAGCCTGCCCCTGAGACCTGCTGGCTGCCGGCCTTGGGCACCTCCTCACCCGTTCAGCCCCGAATCCATGGAGTGTGAGTATCAATGGTTCTTAGGTCCTAAGATTGTGGACAGGATTAACTGAATCAATACTAACATGCTTAGAATAGTGCATGGAATAAATTAGGAGCTCAATGAATATTAACTCTTACTATTATCTTTCTTGTTTTAGGTGAAAGTGTTAGTCGCTCCATTGTGTCTGACTCTTTGCGACCCCATGGACTGTAGCACGCCAAGCCTGTCAGGCCCCTCTGTCCATCGGATTTTCCAAGCGAGAACACTGGAGTGGGTTGCCTTGTCCTTCTCCATTTCTTATTTATAGAACAGCAAAAGCAACTCAATCTCAGAGAGACAGGTACGTGTCCAAGGATTCCCAGGGAAGAAGCAGGGATCTGGGCTCAAATTCAGTCCACTAGACCTCAAGGCCACGGAACTGCCTGCAGCAACGCCTCCCTAGACGCCCTGCTGAGAGCCTGCTGTGGATAAGACAGGCAAGATCTGCAGGGCTTAGTGCCTCGCCAAGCTGGCTGCAAGGAAGGTAAGGAGGAGAAATCTGCCGATGAATCTGAAAAGCAGAGCCGGGCCAGGGGAGGCGTGAAGGACACTGCATGTGAAGTGGTGGGCAGGACGTTCCTGAGGGCGTTCCTTCCGCGTGGAACCTACCCCTCAACTTCTCGTCACACTGCACCTGCCTAAATCCTGCACGTCCTTAGACATAACACCTGCAGTCTCAAAAAACAGAGCAAAACCAAGGGGAGATCGTGTGCATGCAGGTGTGTCTGTGTTCTGTCTGTCACTGTGCGTATGTTTGTGAATGGATGTATGTATGCAGGTATGTAACATATATATATATGAATATCTTTATTTTATGAAATTGTCTCATGCATTGTAAAACTGACAATTCCAAAATCCATAGGGCAGGCTGACAGACTAGAAACACAGGTAGGAGTTGGTGTTGTGGTCTTGAAACAGAGTCTCTTCTTCTTTGGAAAGTTTTTGTCCCTGAGGCCTTCAACCGATGGGTATGGCCCACCCACATTATTGAGGGGAACTCCTTTACTTAGAGTCAACTGTTGGTAGATGTTCACCACACCTACAAAATGCCTTTGCAGAATCACTTAAATAAATGTGGTTCAATAACTGGGGACTTGAGCCTGATGATGTTGGCACATTCAGTTAACCACAGATGTCAACATAGACATTCCTTCCTTGAGCATACCTTCCCTGGCCCCTCAAGCAAGATCAAAGCCCCCTATTGTACTCTGATGGCAGCCTGTAGCTCTCCTCCAAGATATGCACTAAAATAACCATATGATTATTTGCTTATGGTGTAAGTACCACTATGGCAGGCTTCTCTGGTGGCTCAGCAGTGAAGAATCTACCTGCAATGCAGGAGACACAGGTTTGATCCCTGTATCAGGAAGATCCCTGGAGGACAAAAAGGCAACCGATTCCAGTATTCTTGCCTGGGAAATGCCATGGACAGAGGATCCTGGTGGGCTACAGTCCATAGGGTCACGGAAAGATTCGGACACAACTTAGCAACTGAACAGCAACAACCACCGCTATGGCAGGACTGTCTCGGTCTTCAGGACTCGTGGAGCCTAGTGCAGTGTCTCCTCTCAGAATCGATTCACATTTAGCTGAATGCATGAAAGTTCGCCTTTTTTGAGAATTGTTCTCTAAAGGCCATGGTGGCAACTTACGAACGGATGCATGGGTCTCTGTCATTCTAAAACCTCTATTTATTCTCTGTAAACCTGCTCATCACCTTTCAGAAATTTTGTAAAACCGATCTGGAAGAAATATTGTTTCCTTCTTAGAAAAGAGGAATCTGACCAACTGTTTTCTTCCCCACATGGATGGGAAGCGCGGCCTTTGAGGAGTCAGTGGAGTGTGATAGGAGGGGTGGTGTCAAAAGTCTGGATAGAAATGTTCAGACCGGTTTTCTTCCTTCCTATTTTCTTCTGTGCTCGATAACTGCTCTTCATGTATTAATTGCCT
Organism: Bison bison bison; assembly: GCF_000754665.1. Lineage (NCBI taxonomy): Eukaryota > Metazoa > Chordata > Mammalia > Artiodactyla > Bovidae > Bison > Bison bison. The sequence continues at coordinate 3,842,480 of NW_011494838.1, read as the reverse complement.
GATTGGTTCCTTTGTTCCTTGAACATTTTTAGATCCTTAGTTCAGAGTAAGTTCCCTTGTTATCAGCGTCAGACGGGCCTGAGTCAGGGTTTAGTGCAAGTTTGGGTGAGTTTAATCCTGGCTTCCTCAGGGAAACCGCTGAACGCTGTTGTGTCTTCAGTGTTTAGGCTGATGGAGCTCCATTCTTCAGGGAGCAGAATTCAGATGTGATAGAAGCTCACCGGGCAAAAGGAAGAGACCAGGAGTGAGGACTGTTTAACTGAAGGTGAATTTGTATGAAGTAAGAGTTACAGAAAACCTAGTCAAATTTTATTGACTTACTTGTTATCTTGGGGGACAAATAAAGGGTTTTTTGGGGAAAAGTTCCTTAAAAAATGTGTGGGATGGAACATGGGGCCGCACACGTGATTATCGGCTGGTACCAAAGTAGCAGTTGAGGAAAAGATCAATTGCTCTGTATGAAAAAGGAGAATTATTGGGCGGGCCAAAACATTTGTTCGGATTTTTGTGATTGTGCTTATGGAAAAATCCAAATGAACTTTTTGGCCAACCCAATATTTGAGATTTCCTGAACAATACAGGTGTGCGGAAGACCATGTACATGGTGGAAGACTGGAAGTTGAGGACGTGGCTTTTCCTCATCCCCAGAACACATATGCACACATGCACACCCTCGAGACATCAGCTGCTGCTGCTGCTGCTAAGTCGCTTCAGTCATGTCTGACTCTGTGAAACCCCATAGACGGCAGCCCAC
>NW_011494838.1:3841201-3841626 GCF_000754665.1 Bison bison bison | reverse complement strand
TGGCATCAGGATAGACATGATGCTCAAGAGTCAGTTCTCAACAATGCAGGAGCTCTGAGTCCCAGGTGGCGCTATGGATGTAAGCACACCAGAAATTTCCAGGTATCTTGGGAAAGGCTTGGGTATCCACAAAATGAAAAATAAGTAACTTTATCTGAATCTCAGAGCAGTTAACCACTCGCTAATGAACAGGACACTGTATTTACCTCATTGATCACCGTTACCACCCCACACAGCACGTGATCACCCCCACATTATGGAGGATCTGGCACCAGCACTCGCTAATGAACAGGACACTGTGTTTACCTCATTAATCACCGTCACCACTCCACACAGCACGTGGTCACCCCCACATTATGGAGGATCTGGTACCACCACTCATGGAGATTGACTCACACAGCTGGTTCGAGACAGACTCGGGGCTC
>NW_011494838.1:3828885-3841101 GCF_000754665.1 Bison bison bison | reverse complement strand
GGTTGCTATTTCCTTCTCCAATGCATGAAAGTGAAAAGTGAAAGTGAAGTTGCTCAGTCGTGTCCGACTCTTAGTGACCCCATGGACTGCAGTCTACCAGGCTCCTCCATCCATGGGATTTCCCAGGCAAGAGTACTGGAGTGGGGTGCCATTGCCTTCTCCATGAGACATCAGCAGTGGCTACCTAATTCACAAGTACCTGGAATGAGGAGTACTTGTGATTATTCTAAAAGTCAAAGATGAAGCTGAGCCTGGCATCAGGATAGACATGATGCTCAAGAGTCAGTTCTCAACAATGCAGGAGCTCTGAGTCCCAGGTGGTGCTATGGATGTAAGCACACCAGAAATATCCAGGTATCTTGGGAAAGGCTTGGGTATCCACAAAATGAAAAATAAGTAACTTTATCTGAATCTCAGAGCAGTTAGCCACTCGCTAATGAACAGGATACTGTGTTTACCTCATTAATCACCGTCACCACCCCACACAGCACGTGATCACCCCCACATTATGGAGGATCTGGTACCACCACTCATGGAGATCGACTCACACAGCTGGTTCGAGACAGGCTCGGGGCTCGAACCCAGGCTGCCGGACCATCAATCCCATCATAAAGATAACTTAGGTGCCATGCGTGCGGTTGTCCTGGGTGCTTTTTATTCTCTAACTCATTTGATCTCTAGTTTCCCATATAGGAAACTGGATGGTAGAGGAGGTAAATGGCTCTCCCGGGGTCAGGCAGCTGGTGATAGAACCCGAGGCACACACATGCAAGCTGTGCCAGCCCACAGGAGTGTAAGCTCCAGGACGTCCCCCCCTGCCTTCCTGCCATGCCCCGCCACCTGCAACCAAGCATTCTGCTGTTCACTGCTTTCCATCACCAGACAGCATCCTTGTCTTCCCTCTGAATTAGCTGTTATCTCCCTGCAGCCAGTTATCAGTTCAATCTCCCTGCTGCTGGCTGCTCCATACATTATTACACTTTCATATCTCACATGTCCTTGCGTTAAGTTTTGATAGGCATCCAGTTTATGAAAGGCCAGACCGATGGTTTATGCTTTGTATTTCAAAAATATTTGCATTAGAAATTCCAAAACCCCAACCAGAGGAAAATAAACTAGCAACTAAAAACACCTTAGGTGTCGTCAATAGCTTCTGAAAGATACTAGACACAACTGTTTGAAGCTTTTATTAGAAACTCATCCAGCTGTTTATCTACTGATTTACTCATTCAACAAACTTTTATTGAGCTTCTGCTACAACAGGAAGAAGTGGATGAGATACAGGGATGATAAGGACACAAGCTTTGTCTCTAAAGAGATCATATTCTCCCAGGGAAGCAGAAATCTATTTAAAATGGAGAATCTTGTAAGAGGGATTTTTAAGGGAACAGGTTATTGGCATAGGTAGTGAGATCACTGTTAATGGAAGTATTCAAGGAGCCCAGGCCATCCCTTGTAATGGATAATCATAAATGGAATTCAAGCATCAGATGTTTGTTTGGACCAGACCAACTTTAACTTGCCTAGAAGTATTGAGAGTCTATAAGAAAAAATCAGGACTAGTCAAATGATAATATGATCTATAAGATGTACTATAACACAGGTCATGGAAGAATTAATTTCAACTAGTGGAAATAGGGAAGGTTCACACAGTATGGGGGGAAGTGAACAAAGAGATGGTCAATTTGAAGCCAACAGACTCATAGATTTCAAGGTCCTTTGGTTTCCCAAGTAGTTTAAACTTTCTGAACTTTAGTCTCCTAATCTTCAAGATGAATTAATTTGCCTTCCACTACCCATTTCTTCCTGCTTCTATGAGGATCAAATGAATGGGACATAAAGTATAAAGTAATATGCAAATTTTAAATGTTATGTAAATATAATGTCAAATTAAAAGCTTAGTACAAAGGGACCAAATATTAATGGGGAAATTTCAGGCATGAATAGGCAGGTATACACAGTGCTCAGTCATGTCCAAATCTTTGTGACTCTATGAACTGTAGCCTGCCAGGCTCCTCTGTCCATGATATTTTCCAGGCAAGAACATTGGAATGGGTTTCCATTTCCTCCTTCAGGAGATCTTCCCAACCCAGGGTTCAAACCTGGGTCTTCTGCATTGCAGGTGGATTCTTTACCACTTGAGCCATCAGGAAATAGACAGGATGCATCTTTTATTTTATTTTTTTTATTTTAAACTTTACATTAATTGTATTAGTTTTGCCAAATATCAAAATGAATCCGCCACCGGTATACATGTGTTTCCCATCCTGAAACCTCCTCCCTCCTCCCTCCCCATACCATCCCTCTGGGTCGTCCCAGTGCACTAGCCTCAAGCATCCAGTATCGTGCATCAAACCTGGACTGGCAACTCGTTTCATACATGATATTATACATGTTTCAATGCCATTCTCCCAAATCTTCCCACCCTCTCCCTCTCCCATAGAGTCCATAAGACTGTTCTATATATCAGTGTCTCTTTTGCTGTCTCGTACACAGGGTTATTGTTACCATCTTTCTAAATTCCATATATATGCGTTATTATACTGTATTGGTGTTTTTCCTTCTGGCTTACTTCACTCTGTATAATAGGCTCCAGTTTCATCCACCTCATTAGAACTGATTCAAATGTTTTCTTTTTAATGGCTGAGTAATACTCCATTGTGTATATGTACCATAGCTTTCTTGTCCATTCATCTGCTGATGGACATCTAGGTTACTTCCATGTCCTGGCTATTATAAACAGTGCTGCGATGAACATTGGGGTACACGTGTCTCTTTCCATGTGTCTTTTAATTGAGAACTCTCCTTAAAAATTTCATACCCTAAACTGTACCACATAACACTGACAATAGAACAGCATTCTTCAACTGGCCACAATTCTGGTATTAGCACACTGTTTTCTTGGTTGCCTTGGACAAGATCACTCAATCCCTTCTTTCATTCTACCCTATGTTGGTCTTGCCAAAACCTATTTTCCATCCTGCCATATAAAAATATTTTCCTATTTATTGATTTTCCCATTGCTGAGGCAGACCCAAGGAAAAGAACAGGTGTGGGAAATAAAATGTGTTTTCATCTGTGCAAAGATACACTAAAGTTAAGATAGACACAGGATTTCAAATATAAAGGACAAATACGTAACATTTCTAAGTGCAATTCTGCCAGTGTCCACTGAGCACTTAGTGTGGTCAGCTGTGCTTGGGGACATAAAGGTGAATAGGACGCAGCCTCTGCTCTCAAGGAGCCCATTTATTGATGAACACTCTTTGAGAGTGATCAAGATTAAATGGATCATAAATCAAGATAACTATCCCAGTCCTGAAGTTGATGCCGATTTGCTAGTTGACCTCTTTCTAGACATCTTATTGCTTTGTGTCCATCCTTTGTCTGCACTAAATGAAAATCCATAAAACATTGTTTTAAAGCTTGTTGGAAACATTTGCCCCCTACCAACCAACCACTGGCGAGTCCTAATAAAAGAATAAAAGGAAAATAACATTCAAACTCTCTGATTAATCATTTATGCCCTAATTGTACAGCAACTTTATTCTGCAACTTAACATAATGAAAATTCTTGAATAAATTATATATATTCTCTTTATCCAAATCGACTAATTACTTCTTTTTGACCTTGTCTGGATTTGGAATGATTGTCTGCTGGAACTACATAATGGAAAGATATAGAGATTCCTGGCTAATAGCTTCCTGGTGGGATGTCTATTTTGTTTACAATAAGAAAAAAAAAGACACTTGTGTCACAGTATGGTAATGTGTTGTTATTGTTGTTGTTGAGTCTCTAAGTTGTGTCCAACTCTTTGCAACTCCTTGAACTGCAGAACACCAGGCTCCTCTGTCCTCCACTATCTCCCAGGGTTTGCTCAAATTCATGTCCATTGAGTTGGTGATGCTATCTAACCATCTCATCTTCTGCTGCCCTCTTCTCCTTTTGCCTTCAATCTTTCCCAGAAGCAGGGTCTTTTCCAATGAGTTGAGTCTTTGCATCAACTGGTCAAAGTATCAGAGCTTCAACCTTAGCATCAGTCCTTCCAATGAATAATCAGGGTTGATTTCCTTTAGGATTGACTGGAGTGATCTCCTTGTATTCCAAGCAACTCTCAAGAATCTTCTTTAGCACCACAATTTGAAAGCATAGATTCTTTGGCACTCAGCCTTCTTTATGGTCCAGCTTTCATATCCGTATGTGATTACTGGAAAAACCATAACTTTGACTATGTGGACATTTGCTGGCAAAGTGATGTCTCTACTTTTTAACACACTGTCTAGGTTTGTCGTAGGTTCCCTTCCAAGGAACAAGCATAGGGTAATGTACATTCCAAATATTCCTAGCAGTTGTTTTCTCATCTCTCTCTCCTTGCTCCCTTTCACACACACACACACACACACACACACACACAAACTCTAGTGAGAGTGAAAGGCTCCAATTGGCTGCTAGTTGACTCTTGTGCTGATTAAGACTGGGGCGCAGTGGTCTAAGGCAGGGGTCCCCAACTTCTGTGTTCTAATACCTGATGATCTGAGGTGGGGCTGATGCAATAACAATAGAAATAAAGTACACAATAAATGTAATGCCTTTGAATTATCCCAACATCATCACCCCCACCAGGTCCATGGAAAAATTGTCTTCCACAAAGCTGGTCCCCAGTGCCAAAACCACTGGGGACTGCTGGTCTAAGGCAAGGAGAAGTGAGCTGTCAGCAGGAACCTACCTGTATAATTCCTGTTTGCTGCCTACTCGTTATTCATAATACCACTTCCCATGTCTTATCAGAACCCACGGTACAATTATGCACTTCAAAAGAAGTAGGCAGCATCTCAGCTGAAGTCATTGCATCCTGAGTGGCATGAGGCAATCAGGCGACCTCTATTCTTCTTGCCCATGATTAATTAACCAAAGACTTGTGACTCAGTATTGGTCATTGAGACATGGAAGGATGCTCTACCCTGGGGTTTTTAGACAAGGATATCTTAATCCTCAGAAGGAAAGAGAAGAAGCTGATGCTTTCATGCCTCTGAATATGTGATGTCTGAAAGTGACACCTGGACCATCTGTAGCCAGTCTATGGAGCCAGGAGGACCATAAAGAAGTGGGCCAGGAACACCTGCAACCTACTCTACCTGTGGACTTCTCATTATAAGGTGGGATACGATGTGCCCTTTGGCCTCGAGCCATCCTTATTTATACCCTCTGTCACCAGCAGCCCAAATCTTCCTGATGCATATCCCTATCATATGCTCATAATGAGTTGGCACCTCACTGTCATTTTGAACTCTGACTGTCAATAGTAACACAGGCAGAAGCATCTCACTAGTTTCACAGCAAAGCCTTCCAAAGGCCCCCACAAGGGGATTATTTTCTATGTTTGAAATGTAGTGTATCCTGTTTGTGGTAGTGTTTACAAGAATCTATGCGTGTGTTAACACGCATAGAACTGTACAGCCCCCAGAAGTGAATACTACTGCATTTGAAAACAGAAAGACCCCACAAGGGTAGAGCACAGATTCAAGCCTCCATTTGCCTTACCCCAAAGCCAACTGCTTCTAAGTGCTTGTCAAGTGCAATATAAATAGCTCCATACTTAAAGCCAGGAGGCTGCAGTTTAAACCCTAGCTCTGCTACTTGATAGCTCCGTGACCTTATGCATTCTGCTTCTCCAATTGAATTTATTTTCTCAACTACCAAATGCAGATTATAATTGTCTGCCTCTTCCATCTTTGAGAGGGAGTGTATTGAGCAAGAAAATGATTTGGGAAACATTTTTCAATATGTAGTGAAAAGCACAAATATTTTCTATCATAACTGTTTGAAAAATACCCACTCTTCCAGAAGTACTCAGGCTGAAATCCTCTCATGCCTCTGGATTAAGCCAAAGAGAGAAAGCTCATGGTGTGACCACTGTCACCACGCACCCAGGGGACCACCAGCCATGGCATTCTTCCATGGGGTCCTTATTTATGGCTGTAGCAGCCCCCTCAACTCTCTGTTCCAACTGGAGTTGGTCCCTGGGTTAAAACCATTTAACAACATCTGGGCTATACTTTCAGCGTCCTCCAGTCCTATTCAGCATCTTCTCTTAATGTGTCTTTTCTTTTTTTTTCTTATCAGTTAATAGAAACCCAGCTTTTTAGTTTGGCATGCCAAAACCCAGAAGTAAAAGCCTACATTTCTCAGGCTCCCTTGCAGCTATTTGCTGCTGTACGACCAAGTTCTAGATGCAAGTGCGTGCTACGTGGAGCTTCCAGAAAGGCCCCCTAAGGAGAGCGGATTCATCTTACAGCCTTTCAGCCCTTCTACCTTTGTAGTTTTTACAACTTGTATTAGGAATGTAGTGGACAAAGACCTGGACAGCATGTATAACTGTGGACTTGCCTGAGGATGAAATCAGTATCCTAGAAGGGTAAAGTAGAAGGATGGAAGCCTGTATCCTTGATCACACTTTGGAGGCATTACAACAGCCATGAAAACCATCTACAGATTTCTTTTCAATAAAACAGAATAAGTAATTTAATTTAATAATAAGTGGATTTAAATAATAAGTAGATTTAAAAAGTAAATGGATTTGACTTAATCCACTTTGTGGATCTCTGCTGATCTTAGTTAAGCCCAATAAATAGAGATATGTAAAGGAATGTAAATATTGCATACAATATAGTATATAGAGTATATGTTGCTTCATATTGAAGTAATCAGTACACAGAATATTGTTCTGAAATATTTTGAAGATGTCTTGGGCCAAACTATGCATGATTGTTTATAGTATAAGCCTTATAATATTTAGCTATCTCAGCATTCCACTCCATATAATCTAAATGGAAGAGGAGAAAAGATATATCTGTGGATATCTATGGGCTTCCCTGGAGTTCAGACGGTAAAAAATTGCCTGCAGTGTGGGAGACCTAGGTTCGATCCTTGGGTTGAGAAGATCCCCTGGAGGAGGGTATGGCAACCCACTCCAGTATTCTTGCCTGGAGAATCCCCACGGGCAGAGGAACCTGGCAGGCTGCAGTCCACGGGGTCACAAAGAGTTGGACACCACTGAGCAACTAAGCGTAGTGCTGTGGGTATCTATAGGTATTGATATCATAATGTCACCATTTATTGAGTACCTACCATGTGCCAATGTCACTTTGCATTAACTATCTCCAGTTATTACAGAAATGCCACAGTACAGTTCAGTTGCTCACTCGACACTTCGAGACACACCATGGACTGCAGCACGCCAGGCTTCCCAGTCCATCACCAACTCCCAGAGCCTGCTCAAACTCGTGTCCATCAAGTCAGTGATGCCATCCCACCGCCTCATCCTCTGTTGTCCCCTTCTCCTCCTGCCTCCAATCTTTCCCATCACTGGGGTCTTTTCCAATGAGTCAGTTCTGTGCATCAGGTGGCCAAAGTATTGGAGCTTCAGCTTCAACATCAGTCCTTCCAAAGAATATTCAGGACTGATCTCCTTTAGGATGCACTTGTTGGATCTCCTTGCAGTCCAAGGGACTCTCAAGAGTCTTCTCCAACACTACAGTTCAAAAGCATCAATTCTTCAGTGCTTAGTTTTCTTTATAGTCCAACTCTCACGTCCATAAATGACTACTGGGAAAACTGTAACTTCGACTAGACAGACCTTGGTCGTCTAGTGACAAAATACTTGACATTAACCCCATTTCGTGGGTAGTGACACTGAGACTCAGAGAGGTAAAGTAAATGGCTCATCTTCAGACACATAATAAAGGGTGAATCCAGGATTCCATGCAGCTCTGTCTATATCCAAAGCCATGTCTTTTCCATGACACCATAGAAACTGAGTTAATAACAACTTTGGTTGCACAGCCAGCAAAACATCCCAATAAGTGCTGAGAGAATATATAACAAATAGCTGCACTGAATACAATTACTAGGTAGGGATTTCTTGGAACAACTTTGCATACTTGATGACTTTTTAAGCACTAGATTTGAAGAGCATGAAGTGCATGAGTCATGGCTTTTAGGGAACAGATGGTTAGTGGTGTGTGTTATTTCAGTGACAGAGTTTCAAGCCAACTAAGGATAACAATAACACTGGTCTCTTGGTATTTGTCATCTTCAGTGCTCAATTCCTCCTCCTAACTGCTGCCTCAGCATCTCTGCTCTGAAATCACACCCTGATGGTCATTCATCCAAAGTTGTCTTTTCAACGAACCGTTTTTGTGAAAGGCATTCCCAGTGATGTTCGTATTCACTAACATTCCATGGATTTCTCACAGCCCATATCCTAAAACTGTTTCATCAGAAATGTGGGGAAAACATTTAAGACTGTTTCTCAGGATTGTTGACTCTGAGTTTTAAAAATCATCAGTTATGGAGTCTCAGGGTTGGAATGACATTGGAGATTATAATGAAAGCTGGCATTTACACTGTGTTCACTTTGGTCCAGAGATTTTGCATGGATTATCTTATTTAATCCTCTATCAACACCATAAACTAAAGGGTATTATTACCACCAATTGGCAAATTATAGATCAGCTGGGTGATGCCACAGAAGGGAAAACGTTAGATTTGAGATTATCACCCAAACAAAGATTCTTGGAAGAGATCTTGAAAGCTAAGGAGGTATAGTTATTGAAGGTAGTTTAACGGCTGCCTTAAACATCACCCTCAAACATCTTTGCTTTACTATAGCAAAGGTTTACTGCTTATTCCTCATAGTTCACTGATGGTTGACCAGAATCTGGGCTCCATATTAACATACAACCATCCAAGCTCTTCCACTGAAGAACTCCACCATCTTCTAATGCCTGAGTGTCCATCTCTGGGTCACCTGCATTTGATCCAGGGAGAAGGGAAAAGAGAAATATAGTGAAGGTTTGCACAAAAGGTTTTGGCAGCCTAATCTGCATATAGCAAACATGTTTGTTGTTTTTTTTAGTCACTAAGTTATGTCCAAATCTTTCACAACCCCCTGGACTGTAGCCCACCAGGCTCCTCTGTCCATGGGATTTCCCAGGGAAGAATACTGGAGTGGGATGCCATTTCCTCCTCCAGAGGATCTTCCTAACTCAGGGATTGAATCTGCCTTTCCTGCATTTCAGGAGGGCTTTCTCCCAGAAGTAAAATGAAATTGGTGTAGTGAAACATCATATATTCTCTATCACAGTAGATATTTGATGTTGGTGTGATGGTGGAAAAGGGAAGGGGTATATTGTCACCCTGCTTATTTAACTTATATGCAGAGTACATCATGAGAAATGCTGGACTGGAAGAAACACAAGCTGGAATCAAGATTTCCGGGAGAAATATCAATAACCTCAGATATGCAGATGACACCACCCTTATGACAGAAAGTGATGAGCCTCTTGATGAAAGTGAAAGAGGAGAGTGGAAAAGTTGGCTTAAAGCTGTTCATGGCATCTGGTCCCATCACTTCATGGGAAATAGATGGGGAAACAGTGGAAACAGTGTCAGAATTTATTTTGGGGGGCTCCAAAATCACTGCAGATGGTGACTGCAGCCATGAAATTAAAAGACACTTACTCCTTGGAAGGAAAGTTATGACCAACCTAGATAGCATATTGAAAAGCAGAGACATTACTTTTCCAACAAAGGTCCGGCTAGTCAAGGCTATGGTTTTTCCTTTGGTCATGTATGGATGTGAGAGTTGGACTGTGAAGAAGGCTGAACACTGAAGAATTGATGCTTTTGAACTGTGGTGTTGGAGAAGACTCTTGAGAGTCCCTTGGACTGCAAGGAGAGCCAACCAGTCCATTCTGAAGGAGATCAGCCCTGGGATTTCTTTGGAAGGAATGATGCTAAAGCTGAAACTCCAGTACTTTGGCCACCTCATGTGAAGAGTTGACTCATTGGAAAAGGCTCTGATGCTGCGAGGGATTGGGGGCAGGAGGAGAAGGGGATGATAGAGGATGAGGTGGCTGGATGGCATCACTGACTCGATGGACGTGAGTCTGAGTGAACTACGGGAGTTGGTGATGGACAGGGAGGTCTGGCATGCTGTGATTCATGGGGTCGCAAAAAGTCGGACACAACTGAGCGACTGAACTGAACTGAAGGAAATATCAAATAAAGGGATAATTTGAGAAAAAGCATAGTGGTCTGAAAAATACAGTCAAGTTTGAGGAAACCATCAATAATTTTATATGGTGGAAATCTAAGTTGGTGATTTGAGTGATGATTTGAGGTGCCTGATAATTCAGGGACTTGGAACATATACTAAGGAGTCTGGACTTTATAGCTAAAGGGAGCTTTGGGGGGAAGTTTTATCCAGTGGAAAACACGATCATGTGTTCAGGAGGATTCTGTGATTTAGAACAATCATTCTGTGAACAGCACAAGTTGGTGGCTAGAGAGAACAAGACAAGAGGCCAAGAGTTTGGTTAGGGTAGGGTAGAGTCATAGATATGAGATGTCATAAGGATGTTTACAAGGATGTCAGAAAGAAGATAAATGACATGAACTAGATTAGGAGGCAGCAGCATAGAATTACAGGAGTTGACAAGTGACCGTGTTCTCTTTATTACCCAATTTAGCTTTGCAATGAAGGTAATTATTATCTCCATTTTGTAGATGAAGAATCTGGCCTCAAGATAGTTGAAAGACTTGCCAAAGTCAAACTTCCTATCTGAGCCAAGCGTCCATCTATATCCAGCTCTGCAGCTCCTGTCTTTCCATTTCACCATCTAGAAACCTCAACCATGCCCTGTCTGTAAGAGCCAATTGCATATTTTTGAACGCTCACTCCTACCTCTCTGCATATCCTGCTTCTCAGGAGAAAATACTCCAGATTTCTCCAATAGTGCCTTATATCCCCTAGCCTAAGTTTCTTCAGCCTTCTGGTCACATGTATCTAGATGAATTTCAAACAGCCCAGGTCCACTTGGGCTGGAGAAGGGGGTGAAGAGGAGAAGGGGGTGACAGAGGATGAGATGATTGGATGGTATCACCAACTTAGTGGACATGAGTCTGAGCAAACTCCAGGAGATAGTGATAGACAGGGAAGCCTGGAGTGCTGAAGTCCATGGGGTCACAAAGTGCTGGACATGACTTTCCAAATGAACACCAATGAAAAACAGGTCACACTTGAGCTAAAGAGTTCCTCCCTGAAACCAGTACTGTAATTGTGAGGTAAAATACTGAAGCAGATGTTCCACTATTTTTCCAACTCATCAAAAACACATAAAATCCAGATAGCTCACAAGTACTTTCTAAAGTAATTTTATTATTCTTATTATTTTGGTGATTCTACTGCCAAAAATTCTATCATTTTGGTATGAGTGATCGCACTTACAAAACTTGATGAGCCGTTAATTGTTTCAAAATACGGCTAATGCTTTGCTTGCATTGGGCTAGTCCCCCTAATCCATTTGTAAGTAGACAGGTAGTTGTATAAATAGGCTCTTTTCCTCCTATGGAATCTAAATTACTTTTGACATATTGCACTTTGTACACTGGATGAGATGGTTAGGTAGCATCACTGACTCAATGGACATGAACTTGCGCAAACTCCAGAAGATAGTGGAGGACAAGGAAGCCGGGCATGCTACAGTCCATGGGGTCACAAAGATGTGGCCGCAACTTAGCAACCCGAACAACAGCAGCAGTGCACTGACTGGTAAATCCTTTAGACAAGGAAGTAGCAACAGCTCCTAACAAATGGTTCTGAAAAGGAAGAGAAGACATGACTTAGATCCCAGCTCATGAAATCCCCGACATTAAAACCTACTCCTCCTCTGGTCTTTCCATTATCAATGAGTGGTGTCTATCAATTCTTACCCAGTTGTCAGGCTACAAAGCTGGGACTCATATTTAATTCATCTCTTCGGCTCATCTCTCACATTTAATTAATCATCAAATTGATTCAACTTCCTTAAAAAACTCAAAGCCAAACAGTTTTTTATTTCCACTGTCATTGCCCTAGCCCATAATGCAATTGTTTCTTCAATAATTATAGCAAGCTCCTAATTAGGCTCCTTGAAATTTGTCTTTGCCTTAATCTAGCATCCCCTCTGCAGCCAGAATGTAAATCTGGTCAACCTGTTCTAAAGTGTCAATCTGTTCTCATCATATACCTTGAAACTCTCCAGGGCCCTTCCCACCAATACCCACAAATACACCCAGACATGGTATGCAATTCACTCTGTTATCTGCTAAGGGTTTATAGCTCCAGCCAGCCTCTTCTGGTCCAGTGGTTAAAAAAAAAAAAAAAAACCCCC
>NW_011494838.1:3817322-3828785 GCF_000754665.1 Bison bison bison | reverse complement strand
AAATACACCCAGACATGGTATGCAATTCACTCTGTTATCTGCTAAGGGTTTATAGCTCCAGCCAGCCTCTTCTGGTCCAGTGGTTAAAAAAAAAAAAAAAAATCCACCTGCCAATGTAGGAGACATGGGTTCAATCCCTGGGTCAGGAGATCCCCTGGAGAAGGAAATAACAACCCACTCCAGTATTCTTACCTGGGATATCCTGTAGACAGAGGAGCCTGGTGAGCTACAGTCCATGGGGTCACAAAAGAGTTGGACATGACTTAGCAACTAAACAAGAGCAACAGCCTTCTCACCACCTCCTTCATTCTCTGACTCCAGTCATACATAACACCTTTGAGTTGCCCAATAGTAACCTGGTTTTTTTTCTCACATCCAGTTTTTTTGCCTGCAGTTCCTTCTGTCTGTAATACTTCCACTTACCTTTTTTCCTGGTTAACTCCTATTTATTCTTCAGATCTCAGTGTGTCTCTTATTTCCTCTATAAATCCTTCTTTCCCTGACCTCCAAAACTGAGTCTGAATTCCAGCACCTTCTCTGTCCTCTATTTACTTTACTAATCGCCATATCCTTGGTACCTGGTATTATTTGCTGACACAGTGTCATCCCGCTGGAAATATTTTTTGGATGTCTTCATTTTCATAAAAACACAAACAAATCCTTCCTTAGAAAAGAAGACACAGCCAAGAAAGACCTTGTCTGTCTTTAGGATCGATGTGTTGTGTTAATGGAAAAGATCTCCAAGGTAAAATATAGCCCAAGGAAAAGGGAAAAACAAAGCTGAAAAATAGCAGAAGATTGTGGGCTCTGCAGCAGACAGTTGAGATACAAGGAGTCAGCTTGGGCTCAGATGCTCAGGCAAAGTAGCTTCAGTCCTCTCCCACGCAGCAAGGACAGTGATGACATGGCTTTAAAATGTTTAGAGTTCCAATTAGCATTTGATGTATTTGTTCATTCATTCATTCATTGATTCACTCATCCAGTCTCAAAATGATGCTGAGTATCATCTCTGTGCCAGAACATTAGCCTACGAACCCTGAATTCTAAAGGGATACCTAGAAAATGCATACATTAAGAATATATAATTTTAAAAGAACACACAGAAGAGCCTTAATAGAGATGCATGTACAAAAACTCTACCTAACTCAGCCTGGAGGAGACGGAAAGCCCTGCTCTGGACACATGAGGGCTATCTCCTACCCTAAGCCTTACTGTCTTTCTTGCTCTAATCCTACCCTATATCTGAGATGGTTTTCTACAGTGAAGACTCTTAGAGGCAGCCTTGGACCTATTAGACACTGAATTATAGATTTAGTTGTAAATGTGGCCACAAGAAATAGATAGGTCATGTGGTTCTCCAGTGTCTGTAGAATAAAATTTGTCAAAGAAAGGAATTCATATCAAGGTTCTAAAACAGGGGTTTAACTCTCTGTTCAAATGTGTCTTTGATCTGGTTATTTGTTCTCTCTGAGTCTCAGATTTTCTTATCTGTAAAAGAGAAATAGTTACCCATAAACAAAAAATATCAGAGTTGGAAGAGCTCTTTGAGATGCTCTACAAAACATCTAAAGGATGTCAATGGGTTTTTCTCAGAAACAGAATCCTTAGATCATATACGTTTTGGTAGCAATAGCTGCCCAACAGATTTCTTTGCTTCTGGCCTTTTCACAATCTTTAATGTACTCAAGTGTGCTGTGCATCTCTTCGAAATGCGTATGGTTCACATCTTTATCCAAACATGGTTAACCACAGAGCCCTTTAATCAAGAAGTATCTCATGGGACCAGCGTTGGGTGGGACACAATGATCTAGTCTGACCCACTCCTCCAGAGAAGGAAAATGGGTATCACAGCAAAGGAGTGACTTGCTCATGGTCACCCAGCTAGTGCGTGGCTAAGTCAGAACTAAACTAATTTCCTGGCTCTGCGGCCAATTATAGTTTCCAGTGATTATGGAGAGGTCTCCTTCCCAGGGCTCCTGCGAGATCCTCATGAGATGTTGATGAGGGTGGGATTAGCAAAGACTCAAATGTAAATTGTCTATGTGAATCTCTCTGCTATTAAAAAGTTCCCAGTAAAGCCCAGTGCTGGCAGAACCTTTAACTCCATCAACATTTACTACAAGGCCACGATATGGAGATACAGATCTACTTGATGAGATATGTGAGTGAGGCTCAATCTCCACCGCCCAGAAGCTGGACTAGCCCTGATAGACACATACCAGGAAACGGGTCTGCTTTTGTTTGTTTGTCATTGTTCTCAATTTGCTTAGCCTCCTTGGCTCCAAATTCTTTGCAGGTCATTTGTTGGTTGAACCTTCCATTTGACCTTCTCAAAGGAATTCACTAATAATTTGAAACACTTGCAAAAACAGAATGCAAACAAATGCTAAACAGAAATCTCTGTGATCTACTGGTTAATATGGAATTAGAAGTAAGATGCAGTTCCTTCAAGCCCAAGAAACTCACTCTGAACCAGCACATCTAATACACTGGGAGAAGAGAAGGCCCACAAATTAAAAAGCAACATTTGAAATCTAATCAGATATTCTCTCAATTTACTCACCACCCCTGCGGTGCTATCCAACTTTATTAGGATTTTATTCTGATTTCTCTTTTAAAGTGACATTTACATTAATTTACAATACTAACACAAAATCCTATTAAAAAGGAAAGAACTTTTATAACTTGATTATTTTTTTCCTGGTTACTGTCCCTAGGTTTTCAGCGCACTAATAAGGAATCTTTTGTTTTATTTCATGTCTGAGAGAGGAATTGTGAAGTCTCTTCAAGGCTATTTCATGCTGGGTTGTTAAACGCAGTGGGGACGCCTGACTTGGAGGGTATGTGCTGTAATTGGCTGCAAGGGCCAGGAAGTTAAACTTTCTCATTCTTTCTCAGTCTCCTTTTATCCTGAGTGTCTCACAAGTTTATAATCATTCTCTAGTTGGGCTCTGACTTTGAAAGAACAACAAGAACTCAGCTAGGAGACAGTGAACATGCTGGGTCATCGCCACCTCCCAATTTGAATGACTCCACAATCAAATTCCTCAGAAGTGACCTGACAGTTTCCTCATCTCTCCAAGTCTTCAGGCCACACAGAGATCAGTCACGGTCTATGTGAGATGGAAGGGAACCGATGGATCATCACAACCCCCTTCATTTTGCATGTGAGGAAACAGAGGTCCAGAGACAGAAAGTGATCTCTTCAAGATCACAGAGAAAGAAAGAAGCTGAGTCAAAACTGAAATCCAAATCTTTTGGCTCTCAACCCAATGTTGGTTCTTCTTCCCACTGAATAAAGTCCTGGGGTTCTTTCAAGAGCAGAAATCAGTCCAGACAATGTCTCTGAGCCAGGGTGAGTACCAAATCTATCTAATGACCCATGGCTTCAGTGATCAGAAGCACTTTCTGCTTTTATTGTAATTTTTTTAAATTTCTAATGAACACAGATGATGAATTACACATGGTCTCCATGTTTACTTCTCTGTGTGAGTTCCACAGCAGCTGCGTTGATAATCAGTTTAGTATGTTTAAGGTAGATGCTAGTTCTGTGGGTAAATCAGCCAGTCCTTCTCTTCAGTATTCTATCCCAGTTATTCCTAAAAGCCACCGATTCCAACACCAAAGCAACCTTGCCCCTGACTCAGAATCTCTAGGTACCAAAAGGTTAAATCAGAAAATTTAAGAGAATTTCTTTCACAGAGCCTGTACATATCTCCTAAACATATGAAAACATATTTCTAAATATACCAAGGGATTTATTGATATACTTATCCCATTGAGATCTGTTATGCAACTTCTATATGTCTCTTCATGTAGGGGGTACATGGTTACAAAGATGAACAGCCCAGACTCTGATCTTGACTGACTCCTACTCTGATAAGCAAAACCAGTCTCTGAGCATTTAATAGCAAACACATGAAAAACTCAAATTGAGGGACATTGTCCCAAATGCCTGGCCTATACTCCATAAGATTTTAAGGTTATAAAAGCCAAGACACACCAAGAAATGGATTCAGACTGAAAAAGACTAGAGTGACATGATAGCTAGATGCAACACATGATCCTTGATTGACCCTTTCTATTAAAAAGGAGGATACTGGGAATTATTAAATGGAATCTCTGGACAAATGGCATACAAGAGTTCTCCATCAGTTCAGGTCAGTTCAGTTCAGTCACTCAGTGGCGTTTGACTCTTTGCGACCCCATGGACTGCAGCACCCCAGGCTTCCCTGTCCATTACCAACTCCCGGAGTTTACTCAAACTCATGTCCACTGAGGTGATGGTGTCCAACCATCTCATCCTCTGTCATCCCCTTCTCCTCCTGCCTTCTATCTTTCCTGGCATCAGGGTCTTTTCCAAGGTCAGTTCTTCACATCAGGTGGCCCAAGTTTCAACTCCAATGCTATTCTTAAAATTCTTCTTTGAGTGTGAAACTGTTTTAAAATACCATGATTTTTTTAAATAAAATAATGATGATGATGAGAACCCCGTGACAAATGGCATTAGACGAATGGCAAAAAGAGAAGGTCCAGGCCTGCTTGAGAAATTTAAAAAAGGCCTCCCAAGAAAAGGGACTATTCAGACACGTCTGGTGGGTACATTAGAACAAAAAGGGACTCAGTTTGGCTCTCTGCCCTCAGAACAGTGGGAAAACACGGTCCCATTTTGCAGACAAGAAGCTTGAAACTCAAGAAGACAGTGCAACTTGGACAAGGTCACCTTGCTAGTGATAAGAGTTTCTTCCAGTTTACAGATTCTCTCGCTCATCCTCACTCAAAAGAGGCAGTACCCTCCAAATGTGCCAATAAGGTAAATAACACCCAAGAAATCCTCCAGGACGCAAGATTTATTGAGATCATAAGTAACCCTTGCTCAGTAAAAGAATCCACCTCCCCACTCGGCTGCCTTCCCATTGCCAGCCAGAAACTGTTGCAATCTAATGCATTTATATGTTTTGGTTTCCTTAATTTATTTCAGGCACCTCATTTTCCTGGAACAAGTGCTGTTATTTATGATACAGCAGCAAACACTTTACATTTATAGAGGTTATGAATTTTAGTAATGGTTTTGGTGGCAATTTAATCTGTCCTAACTATGAGGCATTTTACAATGACAATTAAATTATTATTAAAAAATAAACCTCAAATGACATCCTTATCACTTATCAACATATCAAAAGTTTCACTGAGTTGCATTCTGGGTGGGTCGTAAATATCCCAATGTAGTCTTAGTGAATCCATGCCATAAACTTGAGTGAACTTAATTAACTTCTACAGTATATTTAAAAGAAAACTCCTCACACATTTTGATGTCGGGGAATGAAACATTATTTGAAAAGTGGGTTTATTACATTCCATGGTGCACACTGATATTTAATATTTAAAGACTCTTAAATTTGATGTACTGTGCTGATAGCTGAAGGATTTAGTCCCGCAGTGTGGGAGGGTGAGATGGCAAATTTCTTTCTCCAATTCGGAGAAGAGGTTTTTATTTTACTGGCCAAGCCCCCTGTACCCTGATCTATTAAAATGCATACTCAGAGAACTGTCAAGAGTGCTAATGTATACTTTATCAAATTAATTTTAATGTAGGCTGGTTGAATAGCTCATTCCCAGGCTATGTTCTAAATTGTTGCAAAACAACTCCACTCCGAATTAGCTGGCATGCTGCTGCATTGATTTCCGCAGATAATATGTCAGCAAAGTATCATTGTATACAAATTTAAAATGAGGGGTTTTATTTTTTTCTCCGTAGAGAATCTAATAAAGAAAAAAGAAAAATTCAGTCATCACCCACTTCCTGATCTGAACTTATAGACGCTGGGTGAAATAGAATTATTTTGTTGGGATCCACATTTTGATAATTATCCCAGACAGCAATAAGAGCCTGATTTCCAAAATCAGACTGGACATTTGACTTAAATACAATCTTGTCATTTAAGGCCACATTTCCATGAGCTTAAATGACAATGGCCAAACATTGACAGCAGATGATTCTCCCCTGGAAGGTAGAATTAGAGACAATTTTGTCAAAACCGTGGAAGGCAAGCATCCAATAAGAAAAGACAAGGTTTGCCTGTATTAAATCACTTTAACCAACTTGCTCAAACTCACTGCAGAAGAAAATATGTGGAAGCATCTTCCCAGGTAGATTCTTTCCAGGACACCAGAGGGCACATTGGGGAGGGCAGCTTCCTCTGCTTTCTGGATGATTCACTCAGAATTTCCTTCAATAACTCCCAAGTGTCCTTCATCTGGCTTCTTAGGCAAAATGATTTGCGTGGATGTATACTTGTATTTCTGCATATTTATGTACCTACAGTGTTGTACACCTACTTTTACATTTGTAACTTCATAACAAAGTCTAAATCATAAGGCTGTGTTTTTAGGTTCTGTTGTCTGCTGATTATAATGTGGTTTCAGCAAAAACCCAACAAATATAAACCACAGCTTTCTCATTTATGAAATAAGAGAGTTAAACTGGCGATATACAAAGTTGTTAGTTTCAGCTCTAAAAAAGGAAGCCACACCAGAGGGTTTTTAGTTGCAACCATTGTTTCTTGAAAAACAAAACAAAGCAGGAAACTTACTGAGCAGCTCCGGTGTGTTGGGCACTGGGCTAGCCCTGGATGTAATTGTGGGAAAAGTTGCTGAAGCCGATGTTCTTGTAGACCCTGTAGACGGTGAATTGGCTACTGTTTTGCAAGTGGTGCTACCATTTATTTATTTATACTTAACTGGCTTGTTTGATGATCTTCAATCTCTGTCTGTGTCTGAAAAGTAGAAATTGAGGCAAAATTTCCTTTCCCATTACTCCATCCTTCATCCTTTTCAATTCCAGCACGCCATATTTCTTTACAAATGTCTCCCATCTCCATTACCAAATAAAAGGCAGCTCGGGCTCCCCTTGACTAAGTGGAGGGTGGTTTCTAGGTGGAGAATAGAACACCTGCCAGATGTGGGATCTAACACGACTCCAATACTGAGCTTATGATTCTGCCTCTCCTTGTCCCAAGTTGATTGTGCTTCCACAGACCTGAACTATTTTTTATAACTATGATCTCTTCCTATAATTATACCATTCCTCATAAATTCTATTCTGGAGCCATCACTGCCCAATCTGGAGTGAAGATACATGTTTACATTTAAATGCAGCAAGAGACTCTGCAATAGAAAATGACTGAATGAAAGAAACCTGAAATACTCCCAAAAACTGCTAAGGAAGGGAATTCTACTTCTGGTTATGGCGGTCTAGTTTGTTTCAGACCAGTGATCCTATGGAGAGCAACCAGAAAATTATATCAATTTGGTCAATTATAAAATCATTAATCATTTTTGAAGACATCTGAGAACTACTAAGGCCTGAAAATCTAGGATTCTAGAGAGAAGGCAAATCTAGAGAGGCAAGCCAACCATTTGAGCTGTTTTACTTCTAGAGGTATTTGATGACTCCAGTGGGGTATCTGAGTGGCATAGAAGCTAGTCGCAAAGTGGTGACTTAGAGGCCAAGAAGTCGAATGGAGTAATCTTGTAAGGATGAAGTAATTAAAATTAGAGTTCAGGGCTTGCCAAGGAGGAATTTTTTCTTGGGATTTTTGAAAGACTCTATCCCAAGAATAAGGTTAAATGAGAACTAAAGAAGCTCTTAAAACTTCTCTGTATAAAACTATAATGGTGGATACATGTCATTTACATATATCCAAACCTATAAAATGTGTAGCACCAAGAGTAAGCCCCAATGTAGACTGTAGGAGTTAATTATATGTCACTACAGGCTTCCCTGGTGGCTTAGATGGTTAAGAATCCACCTGCAGTGCAGGAAACCTGGGTTCAATCCCAGGTTTGGGAAGATCCATTCCCTAGAGAAGGAAATAGCTACCCATTCCAGTATTCGTGCCTGGAGAATTCCATGGATAGAGGAGTCTGGTGGGCTACAGCCAATCAATTATTTAAAAAAATATATATACCACTCAGATGGGGGAGATCAATCATGGGGGAAGCTATGCATGTGAGCAGGAGGTATATAAGAAACCTTTGCACCTTCCTTTTAATTTTGTTCTGAACCTAACATTACTCTGAAAAGAAATGTCAAGTTAAAACAAAAAACAACAATAACAAAGAAGGTCTTAGAAGAACTAAAACCAGCTTGACTCTAGAGTTGTGACAGTTCTATTCCTCCAGACTTCAGAACGCAGGTAATTTGAATTGAACCATTTTGGATGCACCAGACTAGCTTTGCCATCCTGCTAATTTCATGCCAGTTTTGCAAAAAAAAAAAAGTGATGAGTGAGCTAAAGTTGAAGACAAGAAGCCTAAGTTTAGAATTCAGCTGAGAATTCCATCTCACCTGTATGAGGCTGGAGTAAGTGATAAACCTTGACATCCCAATGATTCAACCCTGCAAATGTCTGTCCTTTCTTAAGTCTGTACTGATTGAGTATCTTTTTTGATGTCTTTTCTCCAGTAATGCCTCAAGAATTTCTACCCGGGGGTGCCCCCATTTTAAACCCAAGACCTCTGTGGTCACCAAGCAAATGAAAAGAGAGGAGGAAAAAAAATGCATGAGATTTCAGAACCAAGACTGAAAGTTGAGTACCATCATTTTAATCCACACCCTATGGATCAAAACCAAATTGGTCCCAAATAACTTCAGGGGAGGCTGGGAAATGTAGACTTCCTTTAGGCCCAAGAACTGGGACTGGTTAGCATCTAGTCCGTCTCTGCCAAAATATTGATGTCTAAGTTGTGTCCATTGTATATGTTCTCAAGCTTAGAGAAGACAGTGACTTCCTCTTTATGTTTTGCTTTCATAAGAATAAGCTATATTTTTAATTCCTCCCATGAACTTTACTACAACACAATTAAACAAGATAATACTAAAAAAAAAAAAAAAAATTCAGACAAGCAGTTCATCCTCTGAAAGAATAATTTGTTTAGACAAAACAGAAACTACCAATACAGGAAGAATATGAGACAGAAATGAAAATCTCACTCTTCAAGACATTTTGTAACAAGAGAGTCCCAGTGCAGATTGGCTACTTAGAGAGAAGAAGAACTCTCCAGTGACTCACTCATAACTGATAGATAGCCATGCTCTCATGTCTCCTGCCACTCTCCCGAATACATCTTCATAATGGAGACTCAGGCCAGGAGGCTCAGAACTTGGATTTTTTTTTTTTTTTAATGAGAATATCCAGACATTGAACTTGGATTCTCATCAGAGTGGTAGCAGTGACTACCACTCATCAGAGTGGTAGCAGAGAGCATAGCTCCGGGAAACTCACTAATCTCACCTGATTATTAGAAAGGTGGATTAATCAAAGTGTCCCAAAGTGGGATATAAAAAGGTAATTCACCCGAGGTCAGGGGAGGAGACCTAGAGGAGCTACCTCACGCCCGAGGTCAGGGCGGCAGAAGGGAGGAGCAACCCCACGTTCAAGGAGCAGCGGCTGCTTGGGCGCAGAAGGACCGAGAAGAGCTACTCCACATTCAAGGTCAGGAGGGGCGGCCGTGAGGAGATACCCCTCATCCAAGGTAAGAGAAACCCAAGTAAGACAGTAGGTGTTGCAAGAGGGCATTAGAGGGCAGACACACTGAAACCATAATCACAGACAACTAGCCAATCTGATCACACGACCATAGCCTTGTCTAACTCAATGAAACTAAGCCATGCCTGTGGGGCAACCCAAGACGGGTGGGTCATGGTGGAGAGGGCTGACAGAATACGGTCCACTGGAGAAGGGAATGGCAAACCACTTCAGTATTCTTGCTTTGAGAACCCCGTGAACAGTATGAAAAGGCAAAATGATAGGATACTGAAAGAGAAACTCCCCAGGTCAGTAGGTGCCCAATATGCTACTGGAGATCAGTGGAGAAATAACTCCAGAAAGAATGAAGGGATGGAGTCAAAGCAAAAACAATACACAGTTGTGGATGTGACTGGTGATAGAAGCAAGGTCTGATGCTGTAAAGAGCAATATTGCATAAGAACCTGGAATGTCAGATCCATGAATCAAGGCAAATTGGAAGATGACAAGAGTGAACATCAACATTCTAGGAATAAGCTAACTAAAATAGACTGGAATGGGTGAATCTAACTCAGACAACTACTACTGTGGGCAGGAATTATATCTACTACTGTGGGCAGGAATCCCTCAGAAGAAATTGAGTAGCCATCATGGTCAACAAGAGTCTGAAATGCAGTACTTGAATGCAATCTCAAAAACGACAGAATGATCTCTGTTCATTTCCAAGGCAAACCATTCAATATCACAATAATCCAAGTCTATTCCCCAACCAGTAACACTGAAGAAGCTGAAGTTAAACGATTCTATGAAGACTGACAAAACCTTTTAGAACTAACACCCAAAAAAGATGTCCTTTTCATTACAGGGGACTGGAATGCAAAGGTAGGAAGTCAAGAAACACCTGGAGTAACAGACAAATTTGGCCTTGGAATACGGAATGAAGCAGGGCAAAGACTAATAGAGTTTTGCCAAGAGAACACACTGGTCATAGCAAACACTCTCTTCCAACAACAAAAGAGAAGACTCTATACGTGGACATCACCAGATGGCCAACACCAAAATCAGATTGATTATATTCTTTGCAGCCAAAGACAGAGAAGCTCTATACAGTCAGCAAAAACAAGACCAGTAGCTGACTGTGGCTCAGATCATGAACTCCTTACTGCCAAATTCAGACATAAATTGAAGAAAGTAGAGAAAACCACTAGACCATTCAGGTATGACCTAAATCAAATCCCTTATGATTATACAGTGGAAGTGAGAAATAGATTTAAGGGCCTAGATCTGATAGACAGAGTGCCTGATGAACTATAGACGGAGGTTCGTGACATTGTACAGGAGACAGGGATCAAGACCATGCAAAAGAAATGCAAAAAAGCAAAATGGCTGTCTGGGGAGGCCTTACAAATAGCTGTGAAAAGAAGAGAAGCAAAAAGCAAAGGAGAAAAGGAAAGATATAAACATCTGAATGCAGAGTTCCAAAGAATAGCAAGAAGAGATAAGAAAGCCTTCCTCAGTGATCAGTGCAAAGCAATACAGGAAAACAAAAGAATGGGAAAGACTAGAGATCTCTTCAAGAAAATTAGAGATACCAAGGGAACATTTCATGCAAAGATGGGCTGGATAAAGGACAGAAATGGTATGGATCTAACAGAAGCAGAAGATATTAAGAAGGGGTGGCAAGAATACACAGGAGAACTGTACAAAAAAGACCTTCCTGACCCAGATCATCACGATGGTGTGATCACTGACCTAGAGCCAGACATCCTGGAATGTGAAGTCAAGTGGGCCTTAGAAAACATCACTATGAACAAAGCTAGTGGAGGTGATGAAGTTCCAGTTGAGCTCTTTCAAATCCTAAAAGATGATGCTGTGAAAGTGCTGCATTCAATATGCCAGCAAATTTGGAAAACTCAGCAGTGGTCACAGGCTG
>NW_011494838.1:3816716-3817222 GCF_000754665.1 Bison bison bison | reverse complement strand
AGCTGGTTTTAGAAAAGACAGAGGAACCAGAGATCAAATTGCCAACATCTGCTGGATCATCGAAAAAGCAAGAGAGTTCCAGAAAACCATCTATTTCTGCTTTATTGACTACGTCAAAGCCTTTGACTGTGTGGATCACAATAAACTGTGGAAAATTCTGAAAGAGATGGGAATACCAGACCACCTGACCTGCCTCTTGAGAAACCTATATGCAGGTCAGGAAGCAACAGTTAGAACTGGACATGGAACAACAAACTGGTTCCAAATAGGAGAAGGTGTATGTCAAGGCTGTATATTGTCACCCTGCTTATTTAACTTCTATGCAGAGTACATCATGAGAAATGCTGGGCTGGAAGAATCACAAGCTGGAATCAAGATTGCCAGGAGAAATATCAATAACCACAGATATGCAGATGACACCATCCTTATGGCAGAAAGTGAAGAGGAACTAAAGAGCCTCTTGATGAAAGTGAAAGTGGAGAGTGAAAATGTTGGCTTAAAGCTCA
>NW_011494838.1:3772599-3816420 GCF_000754665.1 Bison bison bison | reverse complement strand
AAGAATTGATGCTTTTGAACTGTGGTGTTGGAGATGACTCTTGAGAGTCCCTTGGACTGCAAGGAGATCCAACCAGTCCATTCTAAAGGAGATAAGCCCTGGGATTTCTTTGGAAGGAATGTAGCTAAAGCTGACACTGCAGTACTTTGGCCACCTCATAGGAAGAGTTGACTCATTGGAAAAGACTCTGATGTTGGGAGGGATTGGGGGCAGGAGGAGAAGTGGAAGACAGAGGATGAGATGGCTGGATGGCACCACTGACTCGATGGACATGAGTTTGAGTGAACTCCAAGAGTTGGTGATGGACAGGGAGGCCTGGCATGCTGTGATTCACAGGGTCACAAAGAGTTGGACACGACTGAGCAACTGAACTGAACTGAACTGACTGTGGCAGTTAAGTTTGGGAAACACTGTTCTAGTTTTGTTGCTGTTTTTGCTATCTTTCCTGCAGAGTCTCTAACATTCCAATGTGAATTTTTGACTGTTTAAAGTATAAAAGTGCCTGTGTGTGTATGTGTGCGTAAGTGCACACATGCGTGTATGTTGGTGGTGAGACAAAGTTGAGGTTTTAGAATAAGGCATTACCCATACTTATTTTGACAGATACAAGCTGGAATCAAGATTGCTGGGAGAAGTATCAACCACCTCAGATACGCAGATGATAACACTCTAACAGCAGAAAGTGAAGAGGAAGTAAAGAGCTTCTTGATGAGCGTGAAAGAGGAGAGTGAAAAAGCTGGCTTGAAACTCAACATTCAAGAAACTAAGATTATGGCATCCCTTCCCATCACTTTGTGACAAATAGACGGGGAAAAGTTGGAAGCAGTGACAAATTTTATTTTCTTGGGCTCTGAAATCACTGTGGATGTTGACTGCAGCAATAAAACTAAAAGACTCTTTCTTCTTTAAAGAAAGCCATGACAAACCTTGATAATGTATTGGAAAGCAGAAACATCACTTGCCAACAAAGGTCTGTATAGTCAAAGCTATGGTTTTTCCAGGAGTTATGTACAGATGTGAGAATTGAACCATAAGAAAGGCTGAGTGCTGAAGAAGTGATCCTTTCAAAATGTGGTGCCAGACTCTTGAGAGTCCTTTGGACTGCAAAGAGATGAAACTAGTCAATGTTAAAGGAAATCAATCTTGAATATTCATTGGAAGGACTATTGCTGAAGCTGAAGCGCCAATACTTTTGCCACCTGATGCGAAGAGTCAACTCATTGGAAAAGACCCTGATTCTGGGAAAGACTGAAGGCAGAAGGAAAAAGGGATGACAGAGGATGAAATGGTTATGTAGCGTCACCAATTCAATGGACATGCATTTGAGCAAATTCTGGGAGAAAGTGGAGATCAGAGGAGCCTGGCCTGCTACAGTCCTTGGGTTGCAAAGAGTTGGACATGACTTAGCAACTAAACAACAACAACAATTCCTCACAATTGTTTGGACAGATACTATAATATTTTATAGTGTAGGAGACATGGGGATGAATGGGCTCTGATGCCCATCATGTATATAGCAGTAATCCACAACTTTGATTTATCTCCAGATGACTCCAAGACATGTCAGAACTTCCAGTTCACATGCATGCAGAGTCAGAAGTCTGGGGAAAATGTGTGAAGCCTAGTGTTACCCCAATTGTTCCATCTAGGGTTAGAGTTCTCTAAGGTCCCAGGCTGGCCTAAATTTCTATGAATTTATGAATCTACGCCTTTTGGTGATGGGAAAATTCTTTGTGTTTTCAAGTCTGCACTTGCAAACCTTACCCTCCAGGCTTAAAAATCTAACAAACCGTTAGGAAATAGACAGTAAATTTTTTAAGTGAAAAAAAGAAAACATGTTCTTCTTTAACAGGTATTCCAGGCTAAGCCAGGAATATTGCTCCTGTGATAGCAAAGATTCATCTTCAATCTTCCATGCCCATCCCATCAGTGTAATCTTTCTGCAACACATATCAGATAACATTATTTCCTCTTCTGAAAAAAACAGATAAGCATCATCCATATGATTTCCCATAAAAGTAAAAATCTACTCTCATGGATTCTAAGACCTTCATAATTTAATTCTTGTCATGCTGGCTCATCTCATCCCTAGAGTCTATCCACATCTGTGCTCACACTCCCCACACCAACTCAACCATGTTGGGGAAGAAGAAATTTTCCTCAATCCTTCTAGGATCTTCTGGCTGGTCTAAGAATTAAATTGACAAGAGGTAGATTAAAAGGAGAAAATCAAACCAAGGTTTACTAGCATGTGTACATGGAAAAGTGAGTAATTCACCAAAATGGTAGAAGCCTTCACCTTAAATACCATCTTAAAGACAAAACAGAATGTTGGGAGTAGCTGTTTGGGATATCCAAACGGAGGAAGACAGTTCACTTGGAGATGGAAAACCAAGTGTTCAACCAATGTTTGCTGAGCCAGAAATAGACAATGGGACAGAGTGGACTCTGAACACTAGGCCCCAACACCCCACACCAAGCCTGTGCGTGCGTGCGTTTCTGCTCAGTTGCTTCAGTCACGTCCAGCTCTTTTTGTGATCTTATGGACTATAGCTTCTTGCCTGGAGAATCCCAGGGACGGGGGAGCCTTGTGGGCTGCGGTCTATGGGGTCTCACAGAGTCAGACACGACTGAAGTGACTTAGCAGCAGTAGCAGCAGCATGGACTATAGTCCGCCAGGCTCCTTTGTCCATGAGATTTTCCAGGCAAGAATACTGAATACTCACCAAACCCATAGTCTTGGCATATATTGGCTTAGCCAAACAGTTCATTCTGGTTTTTCTGTAAGATATTACAAATGAACTGTTTGGCCAGCCCAATATGTCTGGGAATAACTCTATTCCAAGGGAAAAGACTCTTTATGTAAATTGTTTGGAAGCTAAGGGGAAGTAAAAAGAGAGTATTATGTTGCCTAAAAATAATCAACCTAAATTAATCTTCATGCCAAAGAGACACATTTAGGGGTAAAACTTTGCTCCCCTACAACTAGTAAGTATACCCTGTGTGCTCACCATACCCACACTCCTACCGTCGCCTCGACCACTAGGTATGGTATATCATCTCTACACCTAGCACGGTCATTACCTTCATCCTTAGGCTCACTAGGCTATCACTATGCCCACGAAGTAACAATCTCTGCAGCTGCTAGATATCCTATCATATATCCATTTCTACCCACCCATCACCACTTTGACCATGAGTTATCCTCTGCCAGCACCTAACCTTGGTGTCACTATCCTTTCCCTAAAGACAGCAAGTAAGGTCACCCCATTGTGATTCGGGCCATCAGTTCTGCCCCCTGGAATTTTCTTTCACCTTTCTCTTTCTGGAAAAAATAAAAAAATTTATATTCACCGGTCAAGGTTTAACTGTGCCTCAGAGAAGACTTTCCCAATTCTTCACCATATAAAGTGGATCCAATTTACTCCAGCTTTCTTTTCCCAACACACTTTGTGTGTGTGATGCTTCCATAGTTACATTTAGTAGAAAGTTACTGTCACTCTATAATAATGGGCTTAGCGCTGACCAAGCACTTACAAGGCGTGGTCTCTGTGTATTATCTTCGTTAGTGTTCATATTAGTCCTAATGAAGATACTTAGTTTTAACTTTGTCTTCAGTTCAGTTCAATTCAGTTCAGTTGCTCAGTTGTGTCCGACTCTTGGCGACCCCATGAATCGCAGCACACCAGGCCTCCCTGTCCATTATCAACTCCAGAAGTTCACTCAAACTCATGTCCATCAAGTAGTTAATGCCATCCAGCCATCTCATCCTCTGTCATTCCCTTCTCCTCCCTCCAATCCTTCCCAGCATCAGAGTCTTTTCCAATGAGTCAACTCTTTGCATCAGGTGGCCAAAGTATTGGAGTTTCAGCTTCAGCATCAGTTCTTCCAATGAACACCCAGGACTGATCTCCTTTAGAATGGACTGGTTGGATCTCCTTGCAGTCCAGGGGACTCTCAAGAGTCTTCTCCAACACCACAGTTCAAAAGCATCAATTCTTCAGTGCTCAGCTTTCTTCACAGTCCAACTCTCACATCCATACATGACCACTGGAAAAACCATAGCCTTAACTTTGTCTTACAGGTGAAAAAACTAAAAGTCATACTGACTGAATAACTTGATTAGGACCGCACAGGTACTCTAGACTGGAGCTAGGATCTAAATGAGCATCTATAAGACTCTACAGTCCCTGCCCCTCATGAATGGAGAGCTGCATTTGACCTCCTCTGCCACTGAACAAGTTTCTGGGGCCAACCAGTGTTAACTCATAGAGCCTCAGTCTCCTTGTCTGAAAATCTGGCTAACCCCTCCCTTGTTCCTCACTAGGGTATTGTGATCATAAAACAAAATAATGAATCTGAAAGGGCTTTGCAAATGCTACAGTACTATGCAAATGCAAGCTAATTAATTAATGAACTCATTAACATGTTCTCCTGCTGGGCTGCAGTTAGGGCCAAATTATAAATAATCCTCATCTTCCTGGGAATTTAACCAAAAAATTTAGGATGGTGGGAGGGAGAAAGAAGGCTGTGGACCCAAAATCTAAAACTCTGCACATGCTAAGAAAAGCAATTTAACTCAGAAGCATTCCCTTTGCCAGCCACAGAGTTATTTTTTATTTTGAACAAAGCGTATGGGGGTGAAAGATTTCAGAGGGATAAAAAAATCCCTCTAATATGCCCATTAATAAAGATGGTCCAGCATGTCATCATTTTGCCCTAAATCCACTGATCTTGTGAAGTGCGGAGGCCCCCATAGTAAACGTCTAGGTCTGCATTACTAATTTATATTTAGCAAAAATTCTTACTATGTGCCAGAAACTAAGTGCTTTACAAGTGTTAGCTTGTTTAATCCTCATAAGGACTTTATGAGTAATCATGCTCTTCTCCCCATTTTACAGATAGAGAAAGTAAGATACACAGAGGTTAATTTACGCAAGGTAATGCAGCTGGGAAGGAGTGGAGGCAGGATTCGTGTCCACGCTGTGTGGTTTCAGCAGCCTTGCTGTTGACCTGGGCCAAATTGCCTCTTTATGTGGCCACACACTGGTCTGGCAATTCATCCACAAAGACATCCAGGGCAGTTTACCTGGGGAAGGTGTTGGACAGACAGTAGCAGTCCATGTTTATCGCACACTAACTATATGCCAATGACTGTATAGAAAAACTACAGGCACAACACCATTGAATTTTCAAGGGTGTACTAGGAAGATGGACATGGATCTGCAAGTCTTGTTTCTCTTGGGATCTGCAACCTTCTGGGAAGTTGCTTTCTGCTCTCCCTTTCTATGAACTTGGAAACTGATCTCCCCTGAGTCCGAGGTTCCTGTGGTTGTGGGGTGCTACATGCAGCTGAGAGGGGAAGCTCTAGGCTGGGAAGGATGCTCTGCATCCTTGTCACATTCTCCAAAGAGTTTTGCAGGAATAAAGATAATATTCTGATCTAATCTTTCTGACTAGATGTCTCTTTCTCTGTTGGTTCTGAACTCAGGCAAAAAAAAAAAAAGAGGAATGTTGCTTACTAATCAGACTGAATCCCAACAGATGAGAACATTGGAGCTAGAGAGTTCCCCTGCCCAAGGTCACAGTACTAGGATGTGGAGGAGCTAGGACTCAAACCCAGAACTATGATGCTCTTGTGTTTCCTACTGATTCCAGAACAGGAGAGCTTCAAAGTGGAGATGGTCAGGAATGAGCAAAGATCAAACTCTGTGGCTTATGATAATACTGGCTATTTTTATAGTAATATAGTAGCTTCATTTATGTTGATTTGATTTGGTTTTGGAAAAGAAAAAAAAAGTCAGTTTCCACATATCAGGCTCTATAACGATAAGAGATTTTACACAAAATCCTACACAAAGAGGTAACAAAAAATATGTACCTGAATATAGATTTGTCCAACTCTAAAGTCAACAATTCAAAAGTTGACTCTTTTGAACTGTGGTGTTGGAGAAGACTCTCGGAGTCCCTTGGACTGCAAGGAGATCAAACCAGTCAATCCTACAGGAAATCAACCTTGAATACTCATTGGAAGGACTGATCTTGAAGCTCCAATACTTTGACCACCTCATTAGAAAAGACCCTGATGCTGAGAAAGATTGAAGGCAGGAGGAGAAGGGGACGACAGAGGACAAGATGGTTGGATGGCATCACTGACTCAATGGACATGAGTTTGAGGAAGCTCAGGAGATGGTGCAGGAAAGGGAAGCCTGGTGTGCTGCAATCCATGGGGTTGCAAGGAGTCAGACACAACTGAGTGGCTGAACAACAGCAACAACAGAAGTCAACAGTTAATCCACTCTATATAATATATGATTTCCAATATCTTAAATGTTATATTAGCAACATTTAAATAAAATGCAACTAAAATAACCAAAATGACAGAAAAAAAAGCAATGTCATCCACAATCCCATCACCCTAATCAATCAACCGTGATTATTTGTCCACATTCTCTTTCAATTCTTTGTGTAGGCAATTGTAAAGTGCATGTACATACAGTCATAGAATTTCCCTGAAAATCTATGATGTACTCAGGACTAAAATTTCAATAACTGTATAAAATTAGCATGTTAATATTATTTACTAAAACATGTTCTTTGTGTTCTACACAGTCTCCAATATTGTGCCCTTATAAATAACATGGTAACTAACGTGTGTGATGAATATATTCCAATAAAGAACTTAGATTTGGGGAGGGGGATAGTTTCCTGAGTATTGATCTCAGTGGAGGGCTTTCCAGGTTAGATTGCTTCCGTTTGGACAAAGTAGAAATGGGACTGACACAAGCATTGAACGTCTCCCATAAACCTCATCCCCCTCCTCCTGACTCACTGCAGAAGATGCAGAGAGAGCTGGGGACGCACGTCAGCCCATGATTAAACCAGTCAAACATGTTTAAATAAAAAGGAGTTTAGAATATTCAACAGGATCAAAGATGGAAGATTACAGAGATTTGGAGCCCTTTAATAAATATTAAAAGTACATTTCCCCACTCCACTCCTGGTGGTGCATCAAGCGTGGAAGAGAATCAGACAGGAATTCAAAAGTCAGAGGCCTTTATCTTTGTGGCAACATCATCTGAAGGTAAGGGGAAAACACATATTGTGTTTACTTGAGAGGAGGGGGAAGTAGAGTTACTTACTAAAAATGGGAATCAGAAAATTGAAGAGCCACTCAGATTATAGAGTTGTAAGATGTCAGAGCAGGAAGAAAACTTGATAACTGAGACCACCTGCTCCGCTACCAAGAGAGGAAACTAGGGATTATCAAGGAGCGTGACCTGGCCTCCAGTCACCACGCCTCCCAGGCAGAGCCCAGACCCTCTGCTTCCATCCAGTGCTCCTTCCAATGCCTACACAGCACCCTCTCATAATAAAACGGGGGCTAGCAGACAGCCACCACAGAAGAGCTTGAGACGCCCCAAGTGCCACTTACTGTTAGGCGAGCAGGGGGTTACATCAAACAAGCCAAAGTTTATTTCCAGTCGGAGAATCCTGGATGGCTCCAACAGAGTTTTCAGAAAGGGAAGTGGCCTTTCTTCCTTGGGACAGTTGGGCGGTTTGGTGGCACCCCACTCCCTGAACTGCCCAGCTTCCGAGAGCCGTGACTGGTTAAGGTGAGTCCTGATGCCCTGCAGGTGGCACTTCCCATCAGCACCCATCAGCCTCCCCTGCCCACTTCAGTCGTTGGCGTCTGTTCTCTTGGCCGCTGTCCAGTCTGATTGGCCAATGTCCAGGCTGTAACTGCCGTCAAATATTTTGAATGTCACCACTGGCATTTGCCAAAGTTTTCCGGTGAAGTACTGTATTCACAAGATTGTCTTTAAAAGAGGAAAAATAAATTTGAGGACTGGATGAATAAACTAGCTGCTGAGAAGATCTGCAAGGAAGATTCTGATTAGCTGTGCTTAACTCAGTGTTTCCCAACTTATTAGACCATTCAGGAACAGTGCTGTTTCTTCCTGAAATTTTCTTTTTCGGTTTCAAGGAACACCTATTACATTCCTGTGGAACTCAGGTTAAGGAAATGAATTTCCATTACCCAATGGCACGTGTGTCTGAAAGTCACATCTTTCTGCAGAAGAAGATGTGGATGAAGTCCAGCTTTGGGAAGAAAAAGTGTTGGGGATTGGTAAAAATATTGACTTGTGTTGAAAGTCTGATTCCTCCCCTTGACCTTGAGGAAATGACTTAAATTGTCATATGCTTGATTTCCTCATCTGAAAGACAGGCTTAGCAGTACTTCCTTATCGAGATTACTGTGAAGATGCTAAAGATAAAATATGTAAAGTATGGATCATGATCACGGTATCTGGCAGATGGAAAATACAAAGAAGCATTAGCTGTTGTCATCTAGCCCAGAGCGCCAGGGAGGGCACCCTTGACAGACAGGACAGGACTCCGGAACTGCTGCTGCTGCTGCTGCTCAGCCGTGTCCAACTCTTGTGTGATCCCATGGACTGCAGCCCACCAGGCTCCTCTGCCCATGGGGATTCTCCAGGCCAGGATACTGGGGTGGGTTGCCATTTCCTTCTCCAACTCCAGAATTACAGCCACATAAAAGACAGGACTGAACTAGGATGGGGAACACGGTGGCATTGGAATGGTTTGAAGATATTTCATAAAACTGGAGTAACCAGTTGTGCCCTGACAGAAAGACCCTTCTCCTCCTTCTGCTCATTAAAAAACAACTGCCTTCTTTAGAATGATGGTTGCCAGGGACTAAAGGGAGGGAGAATGAGGAAGTCTTCTTTAACGATGCTTCAGTTTCAGTTGGGGAAGATGAAAAAAGTTCTGGAGATGGGTGACGTGTTGGTTACATAACAATGAATGTATTTAATACCACTGAACTATGCACTTAAAAATGGTACACGTTGTGTTATGCATATTATACCACACTTTTCAAAAAATTTAATAATTGTTCTTTTTCACCCAAGGGGTGCATCAGCTCGCCCCCCTCCACTCCGTGCAAGTCCACATCGCTGGTGGAGATTGCCTTCCCCAGAGCATGCTGGTCCTTTCTCAGCTTCCTCATCCCATTTCTTGTTCCTTCTAGGGTTTCTCTTCTTTTCCAGCCAAGCCTCCAGATGGTATTTCAGTAACTCAGCTAAACATCCTCCATCGCAGTCTTTTTCCCCCTTCTCCCCCAGTTCACTTAAAAATAAATTGTCTTTTTTTGTAATTCCAGACAGAACATGAAGCTCTCTCTCTCTTTTACACTGCCAGTGAATTCTAAGTACACAATTATGCAGGGAATGTCTTTAGATTCACCAGCTTGAGAACTTTTAAACATTAAGCTCTGAATCAGATAACAGCTTTCATCTCAAGAACAGCTTTACACAGTACCTAAGTAAAAGCTTAACTTATAAAAAAAATTGTTACCAGGGGTATAAAAATGTCAAGTAATAAAATGAGTGACTGCAAAACCCTCCCAAATAAAACACACACACCCCAAAATTAAATAAGAGTATTTCTAAAGCAACTGATGGCTTACCAGTTTCTGTTGTCCATCTCTGCATGTGATGCTTCCAAAAAAAAAAAAAAAATCCAAGTGACCCAAGTACACTCGTGTCCCCCCCCCATCTACCTATTAATAAGATTTGAACATGTAAAACAAGCTAGACAATTACTATGCTCCTGTTGGCTGTGGTTAAGACTTAATTGGACGACTGTGTTCAATTTTGAGCATCATGTTTTCAGAAAGGAAAGAAAAAAGTGATAAATTGGATGTAGTTCAAAGGAAAGCAAGACAACGGATGAAAGCGGCTTGGAAAATAAGACTCAGTTGGGAATGTTAAGGTAATTCTGTGCTCAGCAAAAAGATGGCTGGGAAATAATGGAAAACTTCTGATGAGTCAATTCAGACTGGTCTCCAAGGGCATCACGCGTGGTAAGAAGAGGAGAAGGGAGGAAGTCTTGTTCAATTCTTTCTCTGCAGCTCACAGCACGGGCTCTGGCATGGAGTAGGTGTTCAGTAAAAACCTTTCTTGTTGAATGCCCTCTAGAGAAACACATTGAAGTGAGATTACAAAACCTTCTCAGGCTGATGCTTGAAGGTCAAATCTCTTTTTCTAGAAAGGGTTGAAATGTAGGGCTTGATCCCCAACAGACATAATTTAGGAAAGGCAAATTCAGTTTTCCCCATTAAACCAGTCATGGATTCAATGGCTTATCCCAAGCCTCCTGCCAACCCTGATAACTCAACTGTCTGTACTTGTAGCCGTATTTGTGGTGTCACTCAAAAATTTACAGCTCCCTGTGGCCTGCAAGGTAAAGTTCAAAATCTGGAGGTCTGCTGGTGTCTATATTATGGCCCAAACGTGCCTTTCTAACTAGCTGCCTCTTCTCCCCTCTTCACGTACACCCACTCCGGCAGACCGTCTGCGCATGGCGCCCATCTCCATCTCTTTTCAGCCTGCAACATCTCAGAAAATCCCCCATTTTAGTCTCAGAGGCACTGCCCCCTAACTACGTGACCTTGAGCTAATTGCTGCCCTCTCTAAACCTTGTTCTGTGACTTGTAAAGTGATGGCAATAACAGGTTCTATGAGCCTTAGGGAAGGTCATGCATAATATATGTAAGGTCCTTAGCACCATGCTTGGCACATAAGAGTCCTTCTTTGTTCTCCTGTCTTTGATGATGCTTTGTTCCTTTTCCAGAATGTCCTTCAAGCTTGCTCTTCACCAGTTTGCTAAATTCTGCCCATGCACTGAAGCCCAACTCAAATCTAACCTTATTCACAGTTTTCCGTGAACACCCTAGTCTCCAATGATCCTACCCGAGTTCCGTGGGCGTAGAGCATTCATTCTCCAGACTGGCTCACTGGACGCTCGGTCATCTTCTCCACTGAAGCATCGCTGCCCTCTCTTTAACTTGTCCCTTGGGCTCAGCTCCCTGCACAACAGAAAGAGGCATGATATAAAGTCCCAACCCTCAAGAGGATGGCAGAGAGGAAGCGTTTATATGCATTTATAGAGCACTGCCCTGGGCCAGCTACTTTATTCGGCACTTTCACGCACTGTCTTCCTATTAATCAAAAAGCTAACAGCGGTAGCCCTGAACCATGGCTGCAGATCAGAATCACTACGAGAGAATGTTCACTGTATGCCTGCCCCACAATCTAGCCCAGACCAGTTTAAGCAAAATTTCTGGTGGTGAGGCCTCAGTGCTTTATATAAACTCCCCAAGGAATGTTCATGAACACCCAAGGGTTAAAACCTCCAGCTTACACTCACACACATGTGCACACACAGGCACATGTAAAAACATCCTCAGTAATTTATCCTGATGATACTAGAGCGCTCAACTACCCACACTCTCATTTATTTTTTTTCACTCGTTCATTCACCCAATGCACACATTTTATGCACTGGTAAAACTCTTTGCTAGGTGCAGAGAAAGACAAAAGATAACTCAGAGATTCTGCCCCTAAAGTAGGTTCCATATTAGTTGGACAGAACACTTTAATACACTTACTATATTTAATCACAGGTAAGGAATGAGGAACCCCCCCCCACCCCCGCCAAAGATGTCCGTTACCATGAAGCATCTTCCAGCTAGGTAGGCATTACAGAAAGGCATTGGGATAAGAAGGATTTGAGTTCATGGCAGAAGGAGCGATGCTGTTCTAGGCGGGAAGAAAAGCCCCAGCGAAGGCAAGGAGGTGAGGAAGTGCTGGGTAATCACAGGCAAAGATGGGGCTGGGAGGCTGGCCCAGGCCCCCATCCTTCACCTGCACAAAGAGGCTTTACTCTTTGTGTAAACGTGCTTTGCTCATGGCTACCAGCTTCCCTGAAAACCCCTGGGTTTCACTGCAGCTCTTACAGACC
Source organism: Bison bison bison (assembly GCF_000754665.1). Lineage (NCBI taxonomy): Eukaryota > Metazoa > Chordata > Mammalia > Artiodactyla > Bovidae > Bison > Bison bison. The sequence goes on along the minus strand of NW_011494838.1, from coordinate 3,804,591 downwards.
AGGCTCAGGACTTAACCACTCTCTACTGTCATATCCTTCCAGGCCAATCTCTCTGAGGGACTAAGAAAGCACTTGTGAGGCCAGTTGGGAGTTCTTTTTCTCCCATTTCAACATTCCGGGGGCCCCATTCCCATGGCCTATGGAGTCATTTACTGGTTATTACACTCAGTGGGTGGAAAACACGTGTTCTCCCTGGGGCACTGCCATTTTGAACACTCTCAGCAGGAGACACGTTGCGAATGGGTTCTTGAGAGGCTGGAAAAGGCACAGAAGGAGTCATCCATTTGAAGATGCCCTGTTCATCTGGAGAGGTTGATGCAGTTTCTAAAGCAGGGCACTTTGCACATGGCCTGGGGTAATAGCAGGTGTCAGAAGTGTGGATCCTGGTCCCAGACTCTGCCCATGGCTGCAGTGACCTCTGCCCTTCTTCTTTTCCTTAGGGACTCTGAGTTTCCCATCTTTAAAGTGAAGGATATGGATTAGATCATAATTGAGCATTTTTATTATAAAAGGTATCACCTCCTGTGGATTCACAGATAAGCATCATCATATTTAATTCTCCCAACAATCATATGAGAAAAGGAGAGGCATTATGAGGGCTTCCCAGGAGGTACTAGAGGTAAAGAACCTGCCTGCCGATGAGGGGACATAAGAGACGTGGGTTCGATCCCTGGGTTGGGAAGATCCCCTGGAGAAGGGCATGGCTACCCACTCCAGTCTTTTTGCCTGGACAATCCTGTGGACAGAGGAGCCTGGCGGGCTATGGCCTATAGGGTCACAAACAGCTGGACACGACTGAAGCAACTTAGCACACATGCCCAGAGGCATTATATCCATTGTACAGATGAGGAAACTGGGGCTAAGAGAAGTTAGGTCCAATACCCCAGAACTATTACTAGAACCTGGAGGAAAACAATGCTGTTCAAACTACAGACTTTAAAATTTGAGAGTTGTGACCAGTACCTTTTTTTAGTGGCAACAAATGGATTAGAATAGAAAAATCGATGTGAGTCTCCCATAATAATAAGTATTGCCTTGAGAAATTTTTATTTCAGTTATTCAAACCACACATGTTTTATGTTTAATATGTATTTCGATCATATGCATATACACTTACATATAGGCACCAGGTCAGAGTAAAAACCTGCTTAGCATTCCGGAAGCTGTGGTCAAAAACAACGGAGAAACGCTGCCGTAAACCACAGAGCAGGGCTCTCCCCGGACTACCCGTGTGGAGCTTTCTCCACCTTCTAGCACAAACGGTTTGTAAATCTGCAACTTTGGAGGATGCACGGGGCTGTGATTGTGCTGATGGCCAAGAATGTCTATTTACATCAAGTGTGGGACCTTTTGACCTGGGTCACCTCCTTCTTATTCTACTGGAGCAACGTGGCCTCAGCCTCGGGGGTCACTGTGTTTGGGGAAAAAGCCACAGGGCAGAGGTGGTGGAATCCTGCAAGAAGGGATGGGTCCTCCGGGATTCCCAGTCCAGCTGGAGAACAGAAAGCCATCTGGTAAATCACAAGACGATTTTTGTGGTTGCCAGACGCACCCTATCAATATGGGAGATACAGACAGTCTTCACCACATAAACAGGTTATGTTGCCAAAAGTTCCTCTGGAACTCAGATGTTTGGAGTTTGGAATGCATCATCCCATAGAAATAAGGATATAAATGGAGATTAGGTTTTCATGTTATACAACTCAGAGGGTGTGTGACACTTAAGTATAAATTTCTTACACTTCTGGAGCCCTAGTTCCTCATTGCCAAATGACTCACTGAGAATGACCTTCCTATAGTTGAGCTGGAGTCGGTGTGAGATGCTGTGCGTGCAGAGAGTCAGATACAAGGTCAGTGTGGCTGTTTTAACATCAGAGCAGAGAAGATGCCTGTGACCTTGAGCACTTGAGTCCTCAGAATCTCAGCTTCTATCTCTGTAAAAATGTGGTGAGACTATTTACCCCACATGTTATTACAGACATGCACGGGATTGTGTACACAAAGCACCCAGCACAAACCCCAACACAGGTGAGTGTTCAGTCAATGAGGGGCGGGTCTTCGCCATTTCAGGAAAGCTTGCCCATAGCTGCATATGCTTTCTGGGCTAATCTGAATCAACCCCTATACATAATCATGCACCAGGAAAGTCAAAATTAACAAGTGTTTAGCAGATGCCTCCCTTATGTTCAGTCCCTTGATTGGTTCCATGTGACATAAATGAGAGGTAGATGCTAAGGTCCCTGTGCTAAGAACGTGGTGTAGAAATGTCGCGAATGTCTGTGCGTGCATGGGATCAGAAAATGCCATACAGATGGTCAAGAAGCCAGGGAAAGAGTGGGCTGGGGCATGTTTCAGGCTAATCGTGTACATCATTGGTCCAGCTGAAACGCATCCCTACCAGCAAGATGGTGATGCAGATGAAGAAATGATCAAGATAATGTTCAACCTTCACCCACTATGAATTGTCCCCAGGGAAGACTGCCAGGCTGCATGCTCCATAGAGGCCCTGTCCAGAGGCCAGCGGCTGAACTTGGCAAAGAAGGAGGAGACCGATTGCCACAGGATTGAAGTTCCCTGTGAGGTCTCAACTCTCACGCAGTCTTTACAATACTCAGGATGATCTCTCTGGGGAAGGTAAAAAGAATTATAATTACATCTGTGAAAAAGGCTCGAGAAAGAAAAAAAAAGTCCTGCCATATGGTGTGTGGAAAATGTTTTGGAACTGAATAAATAACATGGTGGGCGTTCCGCCCTGCCCCCATTTTTGTTTGTGCATCCATGTTAAGCAGGCTGACGGGGGAACGTGGATCAGTTTTTCTTTCAGGATAGAAATGCACTGGGCTATTTAATTTTATGACCATTAATAATACGGGTCTCTCTCTGCAAGCAAAGACATTTACAAACTTGTAATCAGATTCTGTGATTTGGGTGTAAACCAATCACCCACAAGAGGTGGGGAGATATTTTCATCCAGCTTTCCTTTTGCAGTAAGCTTGCATGAAATGCAAAAGGGCATATAATAAAAGGTCTAGGATCCCAAAGGGAAGCGGGATGGGGGTAGGGGGAGGTCGCTGGTTTCAATGGATACTTCGTTCTCCTGTAAGAAGTTTTAGAAAGCTGGCCATTCATCAGTATTAACCACCAGATGTGTTCCAGGCCCGGTCCAAATGGGATCTGGTTGCATGTTTCCATCAAACCGATGCTGTCGGTGTTGCTGCACCCATTTATCAGATGAGAAAGCAGAGGTCAGGGAAACAATTGCTCCTGTTAGCACAACTAACCAATAGCATAGTTCAGATATGACCCCTGACCTGTCCAGAATCCTCCTTTCGCTCTTACCACCTCACCCCTGCACCAGAAACACTGCCTACAAAGGGAGCACCGCTTAGAAAGGAGAGCAAGCGTTTGCACCACGAGACAAGGCGAGCCAAGCACTATCAGAGATGCACTGGGCTCCCACAAGAAGACTGCGAATTGAGGAGTTTTCAAAAAAAGTAATGGTTAATATTTAGGAATTTCTTGGTGTAGTATTTTATTACCCATTAATCTTATTTAAAGAGGTGGGAGTACCAGACCATCTCAGCTGCCTCCTGTGAAACCTGCATGCAGGTCAGGAAGCAACAGCTAGGACCAGACATGGAACAACTGACCGGTTCAAAACTGGAAAAGGAGTTCGTCAAGGCTGCATACTGTCACCCTGCTTATTTAACTTCTATGCAGAGTACATCATGAGAAACGCTGGGCTGGAGGAAACACAAGCTGGAATCAAGATTGCTGGGAGAAATGTTAATAACCTCAGATATGCAAATGACACCGCCCTTATGGCAGAAAGTGAAGAGGAACTAAAGAACCTCTTGATGAAAGTGAGAGGAGAGTGAAAAAGCTGGCTTAAAATCAACATTCAGAAAACGAAGATCATAGCACCGGTCCCATCACTTCAGGGCAAATAGATGGGGAAACAATGCAAACCGTGAGAGACTTTATTTTCTTGGGCTCCAAAATCTCTGCAGATGTTGACTGTAGCCGTGAAATTAAAAGACATTTGCTCCTTGGAAGAAAAGCTATGACAAACCTAGACAGCGTATTAAAAAGCAGAGACATTAGTTTGCCGACAAAGATACATCTAGTCAAAGCTATGGTTTTTCCACTAGTTATGTTGAACTATAAAAAAGCTGAGTGCTGAAGAATTGATGCTTTGGAACTGTGGTGTTGGAGAAGACTCTTGAGAGTCCCTTGGACTGCAAGGAGATCCAACCAGTCCATCCTAAAGGAAATCAACCCTGAATATTCATTGGAAGGACGGATGCTGAAGCTGAAGCTCCAATACTTTTGCCATCTGATGTAAAGAGCCGAATCATTGGAAAAGATCCTGATGCTGGGAAAGATTGAAGGCAGGAGGAAAAGAGGACAACAGAGAATGAGATAGTTAGATGGCATCAGCGACACAATGGACATGAGTTTGGGCAAGCTCTGGGAGATGGTGAAGGACAGGGAAGCCTGGCATGCTCCAGTCCAGGGGTTCACGAAGAGCCAGGCATGACTGAGCCACTGAACAACAAGTCTTAGTTAATCTTCATAGAAATCCAATGAGAGAGGCACTGACATTTAATTCTGATGAAAGGTAAAGAAGCTCAAGTTCAGAGAACTGAAGCAAGTGGCCTTTTCCCTGTCAAACTTCAAAAGGTGGAAAGACATTTAAGTGGTTGAGGTCCCACCTGACCATAGGGCTGCAGTGTGTCAAACATTATGTGGATCTTAGTGTGAGGGGCCAGCATCTCAGACAGATGGCCATGGTGGCATCCAGTCCCCAGAAATGTTCTGTTTGATCTTTCCACCATTGAAACAATTGTCAAATTGTTACAACCCATTGCCTGTATTTAAAAACTGGGATTTTTTTCTCACAAAACTCCAGACTTTTATTTTATCTTGAAAAATCAGAAGCTCTAGCAACACTTGGCCTGTATTCTCACCCATATGTTTCCAGTCTGGTCGTGCAAACACTGGAGTTTATAACTGTATAGAAATAAGTATATATTTCATTGTTATTATTTAGTTATTACTTATGAATTAAGGGAGCAAGTTGTTGATTAAAATGATTCTTAGTTTTTTCCCTAGAGAAGTCCATTGAATCACTGATTTTTCCAGCACTTTGTGGACTTCTAAGTATAGAAAGTTCTGAGAGCAGAAGGGAGAACACTCCAAAATATGTTTCTCAACTTCTTCCAGCCCTTCTTCTCAAAACTCCAGGCACAATGATACATCTTTGGGAAAGCTCTTTATTCCCTTTCTCTTAAGGAGATAGTTCCAGATCAGAGTGCTAAGTCACTTCAGTCATGTCCAACTGTCTGTGAGCCTATGGACCATAGCCCGCCAGGCTCCTCTGTTCATGGGATTATCCAGGCAAGAATACTGGAGTGGGTTGCCATGCCTTTCTCCAGGGGATCTTCCTTACCTAAGGATCGAACCTGTGTCTCTTATGTCTCCAGCATTAGTAGGCAGATTCTTTACCACCTGGGAGCACAGGATGTGCTTATATATGTCAGAGCAGGAGAATCTGGGCAAGATGTTGAGGTTCTGGACTCAGCTTTCCCCCTAACCTCCAAGGTCTGGTTGGGCAAATCGAATAACCTTCTGGTCTCAGTTTGGAAAATGAGGCCACGATAAGGGGTCTAGATTTTCTTCTAAGTGTTTCAAGTGTGACAGTTTTAAGCACACAAGGGACATTAGCTGGTTAAGGTTTGAGATGATCCCTCTGGTGGCTGCACAGAGAACAGGTCTGGTGGGTAGAGGTTGGGACAAGTAGAAGGAGAGACGAGTCTGGAGGTAGCTGAAGTCACCCAAGCTACTTGGGGATGGTGGTGGTGTATTAGTTACCAATGGAGATCAGAGTCTGATACGGCTCTTATCTGATATCAACCAGACTACATTCCTCTTGGAGGAATCTAGATGGAATCCATTTTCTTCCCTTTTCCAGCTTTTAGAGGCCACCGGCATCCCTTGGCTCCTGGCCCCTTCTTCCATTTTCAAAGTCAGCAATGAAGCATCTTATCTCTCAGACTCCAATCCTCCTATCTCCTTCTTCTAAGGACCCTGTGACTGCATGAAGCCCACACAGGTAACCTAGGATAGTCTCCATCTCAAGATCTGCAACTTAATCACACCTGCAAAGACCCTTTGACCACATGGGGTAACATTCACAGCTTCTAGGGCAAGGCCAGTTAAAGGGAAACAGTGCAGATGGAAAGCGTGGGTTCTGTATATACTTTAGAGTCTACGTTCTGTGCTGTAGAGTCCACGCACTTTTCCTGACTGCCTATTCCAAAATTTCTAAACGTTTCTTACATGTTTGTAAACCCCAATGGCGAACAATCCTCTTTTAAAAGTGAGAGGAGCAGTCACTGAAAGGCAAGCAATCATGGAAAAAGTGAAATCTTACATAAACACACACACACACACAAACACACACACACACATAATATATCAGTACATGTTCAAGCTGGTTTTTTTCTAAAAACATGACCAAGTGACTGATCTGATCTGATCTGACATGTATCAGTTCAGTTCAGTTTAGTCACTCAGTCGAGTTCGACTCTTTGCGACCCCAAGGAGTGCAGCACGCCAGGATTCCCTGTCCTTTACCATATCCCGGAGCTTGCTCAAACTCATGTCCATCAAGTCTGTGAGGCCATCCAACAATCTCCTCCTCTGGTGTCCCCTTATCTTCCTGCCTTCAATCTTTCCCTGCATCAGGGTCTTTTCCAGTGAGTCAGTTCTTCATATCAGATGGCCGAAGTATTGAAGCTTCAGCTTCAGCGTCAGTCCTTCCAATGAATATTCAGGACTGATTTCCTTTAGGAGGGACTGGTTGGATCTCCTTGCAGTCCAAGGGACTCTCAAGAGTCTTCTCCAACACCACAGTTCAAAAGCATAAATTCTTCGGTGCTCAGCTTTCTTATGCCAACTCTCGCATCCATACATGACTACTGGAAAAACAATATCATTGACTAGATGGACCTTTGTCAGCAAAGTAATGTCTCTGCTTTCTAACATGCTGTATAGGTTGGTCATAACTTTCCTTCCAATCAGTAAGCATCCTTTAATTTCATGGCTTCAGTCGCCATCTGCAGTGATTTTGGAGCCCCCAAAAATAAAGTCAGCCACTGTTTCCCCATCTATTTGCCATGAAGTGATGGAACCAGATGCCATGATCCTAGTTTTCTGTATCCTAGTTTTCTTGGTTTAAAGTTAGTTTTAAACCAACTTTTTCACTCTCCTCTTTCACTGTCATCAAGAGGCTCTTTAGTTCTTCTTCGCTTTCTGCCAGAAGGGTGGTGTCATCTGCGTATCTAAAGTTATTGATATTTTTCCCAGCAATCTTGACTCCAGCTTGTGGTTTATCCAGCCCAACGTTTCTCATGATGTACTCTGCATATAAGTTAAATAAGCAGGGTGACAATATACAGCTTTGATATACTCCCTTCCCAATTTGGAACCAGTCTGTTGTTCCATGTCCAATTCTAACTGTTGCTTCTTGACCTGCGTACAGATTTCTCAGGCGGCAGATCAGGTGGTCTGGTATTCCCATCTCTTGAAGAATTTTCCACAGTTTGTTGTGATCCACACAGTCAAAGGCTTTGGCATAGTCAGTGAAGCAGAAGTAGATGTTTTTTTGGAACTCTCTCGCTTTTTTGATGATCCAAAGGATGTTGGCAATTTGATGTCTGGTTCCTCAGTCTTTTCTAAATCCATCTTGAACATCTGGAAGTTCACAGTTCATGTACTGTTGAACCCTGGCTTGGAGAATTTTGAATATTTTGAACTTTACTAGAGTGAGATGAGTGCAATTGTGCAGTAGTTTGAGCATTCTTTGGCATTGCCTTTCTTTGGGATTGGGATGAAAACTGACCTTTTCCAGTCCTGTGACCACTGCTGAGTTTTCCAAATTTGCTGACATATTGAGTGCAGCACTTCCACAGCATCATCTTTTAGGATTTGAAATAGCTCAACTAGAATTCCATCACCCCCACTAGCTTTGTTCATAGTGATGCTTCCTAAGGTCCACTTGACTTCACATTCCAGGATGTCTGGCTCTAGATGAGTGATCACACCATTGTGATTATCTGGGTCATGAAGCTCTTTTTTGTACAGTTCTTCTGTGTGTTCTTGCCACCTCTTCTTAATATTTTCTGCTTCTGTTAGGTCCCTTTTCTGTCCATTTCTGTCCTTTATTGAGCCCATGTTTGCATGAAATGTTCCCTTGATATCTCTAATTTTCTTGAAGAGATCTCTAATCTTTCCGATTCTATTGTTTTCCTCTATTTCTTTGCATTGGTCCCTGAAGAAGGCTTTCTTATCTTTCCTTTCTATTTTTTGGAACTCTGCATTCAAATGGGTATATCTTTCCTTTTCTCCTTTGCTTTTCGCTTCTCTTCTTTTCACAGCTATTTGTAAGGCCTCCTCAAACAGCCATTTTACTTGTTCGAATTTATTTTTGGGGGGATGGTCTTGATCCCTGTCTCCTGTACAACGTCATGAACCTCCTTCCATAGTTCATCAGGCACCCTGCCTATCAGATCTAGTCTTTTAAATCTATTTCCCACTTCCACTGTATAATCATAAGGGATTTGATTTAGGTCATACCTGAATGGTCTAGTGGTTTTCCCCACTTTCTTCATTTAAGTCTGAATTTGGCAATAAGGAGTTCATGATCTGAGCCACAGTCAGCTCCCAGTCTTGTTTTTGCTGACTGTATAGAGCTTCTCCATCTTTGGCTGCAAAGAATATAATCAATCTGATTTTGGTTTTGGCCATCTGGTGATGTCCGTGTGTGGAGTCTTCTTTTGTGTTGTTGGAAGAGGGTATTTGCTATGACCAGTACATAGAGTATGTATATATATGGATATATAGTTGCATGCTTAGATTATTTTATATCTATACATGTATGTGGGCATAGTGAAAGTGTTAGCCATTCAGTCCTGTCTGACTCTTTGCAACCCCGTGGACTGTAGCCTACCAGGTTCCTTTGTCCGTAGATTTCTCCAGGCAAGGATACTGGAGTGGCTCGAATGCATACATGTGCATACATATGCATGATTATATCATATTAATATTACATTGTTATATTGAATGCTTGGCTATCATGCTGGCTCTAGCACTGATTTTCTGCAGCTTTTGAGCAAGTCATCCATCACTCCTCGGCCTCAGCCATCTGGCTTCTCAAATAGCATCCTCGATGTCAGTCCTGCTACCCTTAGGGCTCCCTGTGGAGAAATAGGGTCTTGCACCCAGAAGCACTGGGTACAGCGCACAGGACTAGATGAGGCTAAGAGTGAAAGAGTGAAGAAGCATCTCTGAATCTGAGGTTTCAATCATGCCTGTTTTCTGCTCCATTTGGATGCCCTGTCCTGGTTCCTTCCTGTAGAAAGATTCACTTCAGGTAGGTTTAATCTTGGTGCTGACAGGAGGGTCAGGAGATCAATGAGCCCTGGGGGGTTAAATGGATTATTTAATTTCATGAAGGAAGTGATCAAAAGAATCAAAGGATGAAAAGAATCAAAAGAAGGCGTTGCAGTTCGGGGTGTTCCCTGTGCTGTGGACCTACTGCTCTCTTACTTGCCAATGCGAGCAGAGAGCCCTCTTCTGCATGCCTGGCCCCCGGCTCAGCGCCTTCTAAGCTTTCTCACCCCAGGTAATTCTCAAACCAACTGCCTGGGGCTGCCCCACTTGATACCCTTTCACAGAGGGTACCAACCTTAGAGAGGTTTAACCACTTACCCAACATAATGTCCAGAGAAGGCAATGGCACCCCACTCCAGTACTCTTGCCTGGAAAATCCCATGGATGGAGGAGCCTGGTAGGCTGCAGTCCATGGAGTCGCAAAGAGTCGGACACGACTGAGCAACTTCACTTTCACTTTCCACTTTCATGCATTGGAGAAGGAAATGGCAACCCACTCCAGTGTTCTTGCCTGGAGAATCCCAGGGACGGGGGAGCCTGGTGGGCTGCTGTCTATGGGGTCACACAGAGTCGGACACGACTGAAGTGACTTAGCAGCAGCAGCAGCAAGATAATGTCACTAGTTTGTGACAGAACACACAGGTATGTCTGGAAAGGAAGCTCTTATTTCCATTATGAGATCTCTATGTAAGGATTTTATCCTCCATGTCATAGGTGTAGAAACTGGGGCTTGAATAGATTGAACAACTCGTTCAAGGTGACAATACCATAAAGGGGTTTTTGGATCTCAAGGACAGGTCTTCTACATCCATTTTAATTTTGTGAGAAGTCTTAAGGTGACTTAGGTCAATTTCTCCATTCCCCTGGAGGGAAACTGAGACCCAGGTGGGAAGTGCCTAGTCCAAGAACACAGAAGAAATGAGAGGAGAGACTTGGCATCAGGCAGACCTGACTGACCTCCCAGTTCTCCCATGAACTCGCTGTCTGTCCTCACGGGGCTTTTTAAAGCAACTTTACTGAATGATGCGGTTTGCTTGTCTGTCAGATGAGGATAATAATACTGCACATAAACTTTTGTGAAGGTTTAGTTCAATGTTAAAAGAGTCCATCACGTAGGAACGGTGGTCCTCAGCGACACAACTGAATCTGGAGTCTAGGACTTATCTCTCAGCCTTATGTGCATCCAACAAGACACTCATGTCTCTTTGGAATTATGGGTCATATTTGCTTTTGTGATGACATATAGTAATGCACAGAGTGTTCCCTAAGTTCTAAGCGGTGTGATTTCTGAAGCAGATTATATACACTAAGCACATTCTCTTAGACCTCCCGTCACCTTAGCCAATCTCTCCTTACTTTAACAGATAAAGCAAGGACCACCCTTGGCACCCCCAAGTCTACTGATATTATCGTTCAAGTTAGAGTCAGAGTCTGTAGTCACAAGTTTTGTGCTGTTGTTTAGTTGCTCAGTCATGTCTGACTTTGGGGACCCATAGGCTGTAGCCCGCTAGTCTCTGCCGTGAGATTTCCCAGGAAAGAACACTGGAGTGGGTTGCAGTTTTCTTCTCCAGGGGATCTTCCCCACTCAGGGATCGAACGTGCATCTCTTGCATTGGCAGGTAAGTTCTTTTACCACTGAGTCAGCAGGGAAGCCCAAGTTATGAATTTTACTTATAGGATGAAAGTCCCATTTCAGTCATTTCACATGTTGAAGGAAATTTGCCACATCTGGTGTGGTGTCCATGATTCAGGGAAATGTCAATGTCTTTATTTATAAAGTTTTTAGGGGAAAAAAAAAGCACCCCTCATGTTTGAATGTTTTATTCTTCGTATTAAGCTCTTTAAACTGCCTGGCAGTTCTTGTTTCATTTAAAAAATCTTAAATTTGAGACATAAACTTCCTGACAGCGTGGGTCCCTTTAAAGGTGATATATGCCCTGACAGCAGAGACATAAGGCCAGTTGAGTGTTCTAACCACAGGATGGTAAAAGTCACGGTCAGGTTAGAAGAATCAATTAGAGTGAGAACGAGGCTGTGTAAATTTCAGGGCTCAAATGGCAAAATATGAAGACAGAGTTGAATTTAAAGCCTGGCCTGACGTGACTGTATTTCATTTCCTGATTGGCAAGACAGCTCTAAATGGGGTATTAAATTGGGTTAAAAAAGCGGTTTTCTTCCTATTTAAAACAATATACAGGAAGAGGAAGAAAAAAGATCCAGGCACGGTAACAACAAATTTGAGGATTTATATGGGTATTTGAGAAAAAATAGCCTGCTGGGGGGATGGGGAGGTGGGAGGGGGAAACGTATTTGAAGTCAGGATTCTGGAAGTGGAGACTTTGAGACGCTCCTACATCAGCTGAAAGGGCAGGATTTATCGTAGGCGCGTGACGGCCTGCCTGTCTGAGTCCTGGCCTGGCCTGGTGCAGTCAGCTCCATGACGTGCCGCGAATCTGTGCACAGCATTATATCAGCTGCAGATCTGATGTTTATAAGCAAACAACAGCTTTATAATCCTAAAATAGATACCAAGAGGGTGTCCGTGGTTCCCAGCCAGTCTGACAGTGGAGCTAACAGAGGCAGAAGGGACTGCTGGATAAGGGAGCAGCCTCCGGAATCCCCTGCTTTCCAACCCCAGCTCAGAAACTTCCCAGCTGGAGCACATAGTAAACCTCGCTGAGACTCAGTTTTGTCATCTGTAAAATGGGGAGTGCGTCTGCTCAGTCACTGAGTCACGTCCAACTCTTTGTGACCCTTTCTTACTCCAGGGGATCTTCCTGACCCAGGAGTCAAACTCACCTTTCTTTGAGTCTCCACGCTGGCAGGCAGATTCTTTACCGCTGTGCCACCTGGGAAAGCCCATAAAATGGGCAGATGGGGTATGAATTGAGCCTACTTTGCTAGATTGTCCTTAGGATTGAATGATATCAGCCAGTTAAACCATTCAGCACACTTCCTGGTTCTTAGGAAGCATCCCAATAACTGTTGGTTATTAGAATCACATTATTATTATTCATTATAGGAAAGAGTTGGTGACGGTGAAGAGACGGAAAAGTACTGAAATGGTTCCGTCTCCAAACATCACTCCTTCCTGACCCTGCCCTTTGTTCCTTCCCTCCAAACTATGCTGAGGGCTCACGCACCTCTCGCTTGGTCTTATCCCAACTCTGACGCTGCCTGCAGTAAGCCAAGAGGACAAATGCTAGTGTAGCAGCAGGACTGCAGGATCCGAAGGCTGAGAGCCTGCGTCCAGGCCTGTTACCGCTCCTTACAAACTCCGAGAGCGCCAGGGAGTCACGGTGCCTCCTGGAGCCTCAGTCTCCTCATCTGTAAAGTGGGAAAATTAACACTATCCTGCCTGCCTTGCAGGCCCGTTGGAGGGATTAACTCATCCTATGAAAGCGCCCTTCGAGAATACTGAGTAGATTTCCTGTAGATTACATATATGCATATGCATAACTCACTCAGGCTGCCCAGGTGGCGATACTGGTAAATAACCGCCCACCAACGCAGGAGACAGAAGAGATATGGGTTCCATCCCTGGGTTGGAAAGGTCCCCTGGAGGAGGGCATGGCTGCCCACTCCAGTATTCTCGCCTGGAGAGTCCCCATGGACAGAGGAGCCGGGTGGGCGACAGTCCATGGGGTCACAAAGGGTCACACATGACTGAATCAGTTTAGCATGCACTCTCCCATAACTGAACCGCCTAGCTGTATACCTAAACTATTAATAGCACAACACAAATCAACTATACCCAAATATAAAATAAAAGTAAATTTTTTTAAAAGGGGGCTCTTAGATGACAGGGCGCTGTTGCAGTGGTAGCATTATCATTGTCTGAGAGCCCCACTTTGACTGGGTCTACAATTTAGACACATCTTTAAAGCAAAACTACTCTCCCAATGTTTCTAACCTAGCCCTCCGTCTGCAAACTGCCTGTTCTGTGCTTTAGAGAAAAGGGCAATAGGAGGAAACCTGGCAGGTGCCCCCGAGCAGTGGAGAAGCTCTGCCAGCACAGGGATGAAGCACAGAATCCTGTGGTCCCAATGCCCAGGGCAGACCTCCCCAAATCTAAACGTCACTCCCTCTCACTGAGCCTACATGGAGCTTCAGCATCCTTCTTGACCCAGTGCTCCAGGTAACCACCATGGTTATGTCAGTACCTCCCACACTATCGAAAGAAGGACTTTGTTTACTTAGTTAAAGAAGATTTAATTGGAGGAAAATTGCTTTACAATGTTGTATTGGTTTCTGCAGCACAACAACACGAAGCGGTCATAATTGCATATATCTCCCCTCCCTCGTGAGCCTCCCCCTCGCCCCCCATCCCACCCCGCCAGGTCATCACAGTGCCAGGCTGGGCTCCGTGGGATACCCAGCAGCTCCCCACTAGCTATCTATTTTAGACGTGGCAGTGTATCTACCTCAGTGCTACTTTCTCAAATCGTTCCACCCTCTCCTTCCCTCTCTGTGTTCACAAGTCTGTTCTCTACATCTGCGTCTCCATTCCTTCCCTGAAAATAGGTTCAGTTCAGTTCAGTTCAGCTCAGTTGCTCAGTCATGTCTGACTCTTTGAAACCCCATGAACCACAGCACACCACGCCTCCCTGTCCTCACCAACTCCCGGAGTTCACTCAGACTCACATCCATCGAGTCAGTGATGCCATCCAACCATCTCAACCTCTGTCGTCCCCTTCTCCTCCTGCCCTCAATCTTTCCCAACATCAGGGTCTTTTCAGATGAGTCAGCTCTTCACATGAGGTGGCCAAAGTATTGGAGTTTCAGCTTCAACATCAGTCCTTCCAGTGAAAACTGGATTGATCTTCTTTAGGATGGACTGGTTGGATCTCCTTGCAGTCCAAGGGACTCTCAAGAGTCTTCTCCAACACCACAGTTCAAAATTCTTTGGTGCTCAGCTTTCTTCATAGTCCAACTCTCACATCCATATATGACCACTGGAAAAACCATAGCCTTGACTAGACGGACCTTTGTTGACAAAGAAAAATAGGTTCATCAGTACTATTTTTCTAGATTCCATGTAGACGCATTAATATACAATACTTATTTTTCTCTTTCTGACTTACTTCACTCTGTATACCAGGCTCTAGTTTCATCCACCTCACCACTGCTGACTCAGATTTGTTCCTTTTTACGGCTGAGTGATATTCCATTGTGTATGGACCCAGACTTGGATACTAATCCCAACAGTAACCTTACTAGAATTACTCTGCACTTCAGTTCCTTATTTATAAAATGATCATAGAAATACCCATTTAGTAGGAGAGCTGAGATATTTCAACCAGAAAACATCTGCCAAATAGTAAAAACACAAGCATTATTAGTTATTATCATTATCATTAATAATTTGCTTCCTCTTCTTTGAGGTTCTCTGTAAGGTTACCTTCTCTTCTTCCTCCTTCTAAAACAAATGAATAAACGAAAAACTCTCAGAATCACAAAGGAGAATCACAGGTTTTAAAGCGACAGCCTTAGGACTGAACACCATAGCTGCTCTTACTAATTGTGCAGTCTTAAGAAAATTGTTTCAACCCTCTGAGCCTCACTTTCCTCACTTATAAATAAAGGAAAGCATTTTAGGGTATGGGAAGGATTAAATGGAATAATATACATAATGTATTCGGCCCTCTGTGGGCTCAGATCAACATTTTAGATATTATTTGGTGAAGAATGAATGAGTGGCCAGCATAATAGGATCAGCTCAAATCCATTGGACACATTACAGAGGAAACATTTTCCTGAGAAGGTTAAAATGAAATCAAATGTCTGAGGTAGATTAAACTTTTTTCTCTCTCTCTTTCTCCTTGTGTCAGATTTGTTTCCAAAGGATTTCATCTGCATAATGGAATTTGCTGATTTTGAATAGACGGCGCGGTGCGCACAGGAGCATTCGCTGAAGGATAAAGGACTGAAGGTTATTTATGTGTCATTTGTAAGGCTATCTCCTTTGATTTCTCAGATTTTTAGCCCCCACAGAATCCCGAATTTCAGCCACTCTTGTTTTCCCTTCCATCAGAACACTATATGTTTTCCCTTCCATCAGAACACTATACGCTCGGTAATCTGAAGGTTCCGGGGACTACAGGGGACGCTGTGTATTCTATACTCATTCTTGGACATTCCCAGTGCCTATCCACCTAATAAAGGCACTGAAAAGTCCTGCAATTTAAAAATATATTTATTTAATACTACTACTCCAAGGTGTCTAACCAAAGAAAACTTTTTTTAAGGTTAACATCTTATTAATGTCCCACATAATTACTATTTTTAAAAAAAAAAATCCTGCTGTTTGGAATTCCCCAAAATGTCTGATGAAGGGAGGATAAAAATCTGAACATTCACCGTGGTTGTCAGGACATGCTACCAGAAGGTAAAATGAAGCGTTAACTGGAGATCGTGTTACCTTCTGCTGTGGGGTGAATTGTGTCTGGGAAAGACACGCTGAAGCCCTAAACTCCAGTACTTGTGAATGTGGCCTTATTTGGAAACTGGGTCGAGTTAAAATAAGGTCATACTGGTTTAGGGCGGGCCCTCAATCCAGTGGCTGGTGTCCTTGTGAAGAACAGAAGATGTGGAGACCCTCAGAGCAGACACAGGAAAGCAAGCCATGTGAAAATGGAAGCCGAGATCAAAGCTATGCTGCCACAGGCCAAGGAACACCAGGATTTCCTGTCACCACCCAAATCTGGGAGAGGCCGGAAAAAACTGGCATCTAGCAGCTTCCAAGGGAGCTTGGGGTATAGCCAACAGCTTGACTTCAGACTTCTGGTCTCCAGAATCATGCAAGAATACATTTCTCCTGGTCCAAGCCACCTGTGTTGGTGGAATTTTGTGACGGTGGCCTGGAGAATCTAATCTACTTGGCTACCAGAGTTTTCCTCTCCATTGCTGGCTGTTCCTTTCCTGACCATTAAATGCTGGAGTGCCCCAGGTGGAAGGTCTGGAAACTTTTTCTTAACGTTGTAACATCATGGATGCCACAAAACGGCCAGAGCCGGACCTTGACTTGATTACTGTCACCCCCGTGCTGATGGACCCACGTGGCACATTTAAGATGCTCTTAGTGTGTCCTAGATGGAAACTTAGGTCTTATCCTTAAAAGTTGGTTTTTGGTTTTTTTGTTTTTTTTTTTTAAAGAAAAGCCCTGCTCCTCACCTGGAACCCTCCATCTCAAGAATGAGCAATTCATTCCTCCACGTTCCTCAGGTCAAAAGACGAGGAGTCACCCTTGAGCCCTCTTTTTCTCCTGTGTGTGCATGCTAAGTCACTTCAGTCGTGTCTGACTCTTTGCAACCCTGTGGACTGTAGCCTGCCGGGGTCCATGGCATTTTCTAGGCAAGAATACTGGAGTGGGTTGCTATTTCCTTCTCCAGAGCATCTTCCTGAACCAGGAATTGAACCCGACTCTCCTGTGTCTCCTCCATTGGCAGGCAGGATTTTAATTTTTACCACTGAGCCATCTGGGAAGCTCCTTCACATCTACCACCAATCCCGGTAGCAAATCCTGTTGCATCCACCCTTAAAGCACATCCAGAATTTCATCATTTTAACCACCTCCATCCTTCACACACCACTGGGCCAACATCATCTCACTTACATGACTGTATTACAGTAGGGGCCATCCTCTGCTCTGATTGTCTTGATAGATCAGGGATCAAACCTACACTCCCTGCATTTGCGGCATGGAGTCTTAACTACCGAACTGCCAAGGAAGTCTGGTCTTGACAAAGGAGCCAGAATCATCACATTAAATGGTAAATCTGGCCACGCCCCTTCTCAGGTGAAGAACCGCCCCACCACCATCACTAAGGCTGCACGTACAGACAGAATAAAGGACCAGGTCGTCACCATAGCCCACAAATTCAGTCTCTGGCTGTCAAATGACACATCATTTCCTCCCACTGTTGCCCTCCCTCTGCTCCAGCTGCACTGGCCTTCTCGGGGTCCTCTAATGAGCAAATAGATTGCACCTTGGGGTCTTTGTTTACTGTGGCCTCAACCTAGAGCGCCCTTCTCCCTGACACCCACATGCATACTGCCTTGCTTGAATCAAGCTCTTCAAACAGCCCTTCCTCCTAAAGACTTTCCCTTAATGCCCTGCTGAAAATGTAACCCCCACCATCACTCTCTACTCCCACACCCTGATCTACTGTAAGACATGATGTGTGTGTGTGTGTGTGTGTGTGTGTGTGTTTCTCCCATTAGAAATGTGCACAAGTAGAGGAGATTTGGACTGTCTTATCCATTGTTGTGTTCTCAACACCTAGGAGAGTACCTTCTACACAAGAGGAATTCAAAAATATTTATTGAATCAATTAATCAAATTTTTCCAGAAGGTTGAGCTGCACAGAAAACTGGACCACTCTCAAAAAAATGTGAAATTTAAAGAAATCTCTCAATAAAAGCTGAAAACAAGGCAGCCCTGTGAGAATGGTTTTCTGGCAAACAGAAATGAAGTCTTCTTGGGCTGTCAGAGCTTTCTCTCCCAGTTTGTAGATTAAAAAAAAAAAAACAAATCAGCTGCTAAAATCACTCCTTACATACATCATTTGCATCTTCTGTGCCTCTTTGTTCACCTAAAAATGTAGTTAAAATTATTTTAAAGTCCATAGGACAATGTTTCTGAATTGAAGTAGAAGTATCACATACTTAAGAGAAATTCTTTAGAAAATTTTTCATAGTCCTTCAAAATAGGTTTTCACATGAAATCCTTACAACAACCTTGCAATCGTGATAATCTTGATTAACAGTTAGCTGAAAGCTGGTGACTTTCCAGACATTCTCTTATTTTAAACCTCCAATATTCCCAGAAGCGGGGTACCATCCTGAACCCTATTTTCTAGATGAGGAAACTGAGATTGGGAGAGGTTAAGTAACTTTCTCATAAGGGCTTATTGCTAATAAATGGGAAGTGGGGAGACTTCCCTGGTGATCCGGTGGTGAAGGATCCACCTTCCAATGGAGGGGATGCTGGTTCAGTCCCTGGCAGGGAAACTAGGATCCTGCCCGCCACTGGGCCGCAGTTACAGAGCCCACGCGCTCTGGAACCAAGCCTGAGTGCCGCTGCTGCTACGACCTGATAGAGCCAGAAACGAATGATTTGTTTTAATGGGAAGTGGGGATTCCAACTCTGATTTTACATCCTGTCCTCTTGACCAAAATACTATTTTGCATTGCCAACCAACGAGGCAAGGTTACATAATATATATGGGATACAATTATTTCCACTTTATAGAAAAAATATACTTTAAGCTCACAGAAGGGAAAGGGGCCACCCAAGGTCACAGAGCAACCGTCAGCCTGCATCCAGGTCTCCAGACGCTGTTCCAGTAACTCTTTTAGTAATAAAAGGTACCCTATGAATGGTGTCCGTATGATGGGGACAGCATCCTATGAAGTCTGAGCACCAGATGGGGACAAGGGTTATGTGCACGTCAGAACTGCATCCCAGAGAGGGAAGCTGACCTGCCCAAGGTCACACAGGAAGTCAGATCTTGAACTTGCCTCTCAGGGCCAAAGTGCTTTTTTCTGCGTCACCTTAGACCTTCTACATATGACATAAGCCGTGAGGTCACACACGGACATGATGCCTAAAACCACTACAGATGTTGGGGTAAATTGTGTTTTGCATGTTAACGTGTATCTATGAATGCAATGAAGGGGAGTGCAGGGGTTTTGTAGCTTGGTTTATGTTTTAAATTATTTGGTGGCTATTTTGATAACATCTTTTGGAGATTAAGTCCAATTAGGAAACAGATGGCACCGAAATATTGTCAAACATACCGGATCAGCAGCGAGTCACTGACTTAATTATGTAAATAATTAAAATGTATATTTATACCTGATTGTCCAAGCGAGGGTGAAAAGACTGATTTCAGGGTTGATGATGAGTGCTGGCGAAGGATCAAGTCAAAAGTACACGACGTCCGAGGCACCGCTTCGGGTCTTCCACATCCAGCCCTAGGACGGCATTTGGGAGACAGAATCAAGAACCTGATGGCAAAGACAAAAGTGCTCTGAGCATCGGGACTGTGAGGCTGGGCTTAATGAAGGAGCCTGCACAAGAGAAGACACGGGGCCTTCACTTCCATGGCTCTAATCCTGCCTTTCTTCTTCCAAGAGCATCTGAAGGCTTCTCGTTGCCCACAGACTCTGGTTTCCTATTCCAAACCCACATCAGACTCACCTACCATTATTGCTTGACTTTCATTTATCTTCTTTTACCCAAAGAGCAACTCATTGCATCCGAATAGTTAGGAGAACAGGTTTTGAGGAATTATCTCTCTTCTAGCCTTGGCTTTGTCACCTGGCTCAGTTTTACTATCTGTAAAAAGGGGATAATAATAACTCAAAAAGGTATCGAGTGTTTCCTAGGAGCTCAGTTTTGTGCCATGCATTTTATACATATAGCATTATTTACCATTCGTAGACTCTCCATGTAACTGTCTTCATTTTGTACAGAGGGAAGCAACCTTTTTTGCTTGCTTGTTTTGATTTTTTGGTGCGACATAGCATATGGGGTCTTAGTTCCCTGACCAGGGATCGAAACTGCACTCCCTGCAGTGGAAGCACAGAGACTTTACACTGGACTGTCAGGGAAGCTCCAAGAGGGAGACATGTTCAGCAATGTGTAAGAACTTTCTGGGACTCCCAGGTGGCACTAGAGGTAAAGAAACTACTTGCCAATGCAGGAGAGGTAAGTGAGTTTGATCCGTGGGTCAGAAAGATCCTCTGGAGGAGATCATGGTGAACCACTCCAGTATTGTTGCCTGGAGAACCCCACGGACAGAGGAGCCCAGCAGGTACAGTCCATGGTGTTGCAGAGAGGGGGACATGACTGAAGTGACTTAGCACACAAGCAACTTGCCAGTATCAGTTCAGAGGTTTGCCTGTGTGTGACACAAAACCTGAAGTGACAGTGACCTAAACATGAAAGAAACTTGCTTCTGTTTTTCTTGTCTAGGCAGCACAGAGACTCCATCATGGAGTCTGTGATCACCTCATGTGATCATGAGGTCTGACTCTTTCTATTTGATTCTCCAAACAACATCAACACCCAGCTTTCACCTTAGTCCAAGATGGCTACTTCAGCTCCAGCTGTTCACAAACTCCTGGAAAGAGCAAAAGGAAGGAGAAGAGCATGTCCATCACCTTGAGGACAAATCTCAGAAGGTGGGCACACTGCCTCAGCTCTCTTCCCATTGGCCAACATGTGGTCACATGGCCACACCTAACATCTGAGGATGCTGGGAAATGCAGTCTTTCTTCTACGGAAGACTGTGTCCAGTTTTGGGAGCCATACTCCAAGATGGCTTCCAATGATCTTCAACACCTGATATTGGTGGTCTTGTGCAGTCTTCTCCTACATCCAGTTGGAGTTCATGTCTGTGACCAACAGATATACAATAGAGGTAATAGTGTGTGGTTTCCAAGACTTGGGCATAAGCAGCATTTCGGGTCTACTTTGGTCTCTTAAACAATATCCCTTAGAAAAAGCTCATCCCCATGTCATGAAGACACTAACAGTTGCAGGGAGATGTCCACATATAGAGGAAGTAAACCTCAATCTTTCAGCCACTTGAGTGTGCCAAACTAGAAACATCAGGTCTGCGGAAGGATAGCCCTTCGGATGACTACAGTGCCAAAGGACTCAGGAGACTGAGCCAGAAACACACCGCCAAGCCGCTTCCAATCCCTGATGCAACAGAAGCCATGAAAACTAGTTAGTAATTGCTGATGTTCTAAGCTGCTGAGTTTTGAGGTGACTTATTACACAGTGATAACTAAGTAAATCAGTTAACACTTAGGATATTATGGAGAAGGAAGAAGAGAACAGATACCAGGAAGCTTTACCCTCTGTCCTTCTGCACACATTTAAGTGTACCAAGGGCAAGATTAAAACCCACATCTGACTTAGGATGCTGTATTTTAACCAACACTCTGAATATCCTAAGCCTTTCTCTGGATTCCTATGGGGTATATTATTCTTAACAAGGAGTCTTATCTTAAATTGTAGGTTGTTTTGTCCTGGAAGCTTCATGCATAGAAATCGTTTTCTCCTCCCCTGTCTTGAAGGTAAGGGTCTATGGCTTCTTCCATCCTTCTTTCCTCCTTCCCTCCTTATTCTTCCTTCCTTTCATCTATTGCTAGGTCTTTTTACTCAGTGAGGCCTGTCATTTCATCTTACGGTTTGACTGAGGAAAGATTTTTTCGAAGTCCACCCACTAGGCTGGCGGGATTCTGTCCCTTGAAGGCTGTTGGTCAGAAGTTGGCCTCACATATTTGAAACGTTCATTCACCAAAATAACATCAATGAACTCTTCCCCTTCCTTCTTGTCTTCCCTTTTAAAGCTTGCTTACAAAGTTCATCCAACCAGATAATATTTTCTATAATGTCTGAACCCAAGGTGCCATGGAGGATGCAAAAAAATTTACAGCTCAAGACAGCCTTAAGGGTAATAAGAGCTTTCTAACAATGTGAACAGTTTCAAAAGGAGTGGGCTGCAGGAGGAGAATGTGGTCATCACCGGTGGAACTGTAGGATGTGTGTGTAGAGTTTCCTAAGACCAAGTTGTGCTGTCAATCACAGACCTAGTGAATCAGTATCTTTGCCCATAGGGTCTGTAAATCTGTACCTTTAACTGTCCATCTGATTACCATGATCCAGGTAATTCTGATGGAGAGCTAAGTTTGAGAATCATGAATTTAATTGGCAAGAATTCAAGCATCAAATTGATGTTGGACCAAATTAGTGATTTTTAAACCAAGCTCTTTCCTGGAGCTCCTTTGGGGCTGCTGCACGACGGTGGTGATGAGGGCAAAGGAGGTTGTGTGAAGGGAGGGGTGATGGGAAGGAATGTATAATGTCTAGAAACACCCTCCCAGTTTTATCAGAGCACTGTCCTTTTATCTCTTCTGTTCATTTATGCTCTCATACGAGATGCATTTGAATGAAGATTGGGCTAGTTTTTAAAACAAGACAAAACAAAACAAAACTTGAAAGCAGCTGAACTAGATGAACTTTAATTTACTTAATCAATAAATAGCTACTGAATGCCTGCTACATGCCAGCCTCCATACCTAATCAAAGCCAAGTCAGAAAAAAAAAAAAAAAGCCAAGTCAGACGTGGTCCTTCTACCTTGAGAGCTTGCAGTTGAGAGGAAAGAGAGAGTGAGTGAGCCATTCTGATGCACCAAGATGACTGCATTAGTAGAGGTATGAGAGGACAGTATCAGCTGTATCTTGAAGTCCATATAAGAATTCTTTAGTTGAGGGGAAAAACAGGAGAAAAATGGAGGTGACATCTCATGCAAAGGCATGGAGGCCTGAAGAAATGAGGATGGCTTGAGCATTTGAGTGTAGTTCAAGTTCAGGAGGAAGAGGGAATAGCATGCAAGGAGGCTCAAGGCAGAGTCTTTGAGCAAACCCTGTCTCCTCTCTGGTTTCACAGCACCCTTACTGTCACAGTGAGGGACATGGCTAAATGATCTGTGGGATCAGAACACCTCTGAGTTTGAAGAGAACACCTGTGGACTCCCTACAGTAGTGACTCTCAATTTGAAGTGATCCTCTGCACCCAAGGGAGACTTGGCAATGTCTTATCACTGTTCACTTGCTGAGTCATGTCTGACTCTTTGTGACCCCATGGACTACAGCATGCCAGGCTCTTCTGATCTCCACCATTTCCTGGAGTTTGCCCAAATTCATGTCCATTGAGTACGTGATACTATCCAACCATCTCATCCTCTGTTGACCCCATCTCCTCCTTCCCTCAGTCTTTCCCAGCATCAGGGTCTTTTCCAATGTGTCAGCTCTTCACATCACATAGTTAAAGTATTGGAGCTTCAGCTTTAGCATCAGTTCTTCCAATGAATATTCAGGCTTGATTTTCTTTAGGGTTTTCTTTACTGGTTTGATCCCCTTGCAGTCCAAGGGATTTTCAAGTCTTCTCCAGCACCACAATTTGAAAGCATCAGTTCTTCAGCACCAGCCTTGTTTGTGGTCCAACTCTCACACCTGTTCGTGACAACTGGGAGAAACGTAGCTTTGACTATAGGCACCTTTGTTGACAAAGTGATGCTTCTGCTTTTTAATATGCTGTCTAGGCAACATCTAGAGACACTTTTAGTTGCTGCCACTGCGGGGAGGAGGAGTGGGTGCTACTGGCAGGTAGATGTCAGATATGTTCTTAAACATCTTACTATGCACAAATGTTTGTGGGAGCTCTGACACTAAAACAGGATGGGAGGAGGCATGAAGGGATCCAGTGCCAAAACTGCTCTTCCACCATCATGGTGGATCAAAGTCTAACAAGAAGGGGTTTGGGGGACCACATCCTGAAGTTCAGGTGGGAAACAGAAGTCTAGAAAAAAGCTATGGCCTGTCCAGGGTGTCAGACCCTGTTATAGGTAGGATCCAATTTTCCTGAACCCCAGAACTAGACATCCTCACACTTCTGATCTCCAGAATCCAATGGCTCTTGGCCTCTGCTGGGGCTTCATGGGTGTTTGGTCACCATTTCCCAGTCAAATTTCCACCAGCTCCATCCATGCCCTGTGAACCACTGTGATCCACCTCACCTCCTACCTGGGGATTTGATACATAAGCTCTTGATGCTTTAAGACCCTCCCCGGAGACCTGTGAGAAGGCAATAGAAGACCATCTGCCCGCACTGGAGCCTAAGGACTCTATGGGGTAGCTGGGCTTAGCTCTGAAACCAGACCCAAGTTCAAGTCCAGCACCACCACTACCTGCAGTGTAACCCTGAACTTTACCCTCTGAACTTTAGCTTCCTCATCTGTAAAGAGGAACCAAGGGGCTTCCCTGGTTGCCCAGTGGCTAAGCCTCCATGCTCCCAAAGCCAGGGGCCTAGGTCCCATCCCTGATCAGGGAACTAGATCCCATGTGCTGCAACTCCTGAAAATTTTAATACAAGCCAATCGTCATCTAAATAAGAAAGTTCTTCTTGCACCACAACATGACATATGACATATTCTGCCACCCTCAGGCCTGGTAATTCTTGGTCAGAGTGTGGTGGCTGGTACAGAGAGGACCATGCCAACTCTCCTCCCCTGTCTCAGCTTCTTTCCCACAAAGAAGGGAATGAGTTTCAGGAAGGTGAGCCAGATCCTGGTGTGTTCTACATCGGCCTCCTTCATTTCTCCCAGGACTGAGTTGCAAAACTCTTTACTTCACTGGGTAACCATCAGCTCTATAGCCCTTCTCTCCTCCTGATCCCCAGCTTACCCTTCTAAGTATCACCCACTGTCATAAAAATTCATAGTACTCATATTTTATTAGTACATACTTTCTTCTGGTCCCAGAAGGAATGTTACAAAGAAAAATCTTCCAGCCTTTTACTCTCAAATTCCAAATTAATTCAGTTAAAAAAAAAATTATTAAGCATTAACTACAAAGGTGCTATACCCCATGCCAGGCATTAAGATACAGGAATGAATGAGGAGACAAAGTCCCTGATCCCAGAGTGCCTGTTATTGCTACACCAGGAGGGGAGGGCCAAAACAAGACACCTACGTGAGACTCGGAAGGAGGTCGAGTCTTGTGACTATCAGGGAGGGAGGGCTTCTTATACAAAAAAGCTCTTCAATAGACATCATAAAGTTTGAATAAGAATTAGATGTGTGATAGGGAGAAGAGGGCAAGGCAGCAGGAACAGTGTGCAAAGGAATGGAGCAAAGAGGGATCATGGTGAGTGGAAGGAACCTGGGAAAGTTCAGGTTAGGTGGAGAGAGAGATGGAAGGTGTGAGGGAGATGAAGCCAGAGAAGTAAGCAAGGGCTAGATCATGAAACGTCTCATTATCAATAATCTTAGACAGTGAGAGCTATTTCCTAAGCTCAGTGGAAAGCCACATATTTGTATGATAGAATAACCATCCAAGTCAATGTGTATTTATTGAATGCTTTCTATGTGTTCAGTCTTCCTAGGCCCCATGGGCAAAAGAGGAGGGAGGGTATAAATGTAGCATAAAGCATGACCACTGATTTCTCTATAGATATGACCGGGCTATTCTTTAAGCTGGTCTCCAAGATAGAGGGCCATTTCAGGACCCTGGAGAGCAATTTTAAAAAGTTGATGGTGCCCCTGGGGACTGAGTATACAAATGAAAAGCAAAAGGTACAAGTTACCTCTGTCCATGGGGATTCTCCAGGCAGGAACACTAGAATGTGTAGCCATTCCTTTCTCCAGAGGATCCTCCTAATCCTGGGATCGAACCCAGGTCTCCCGCATCGCAGGCTGATTCTTTACCGTCTGAGCCACCAGGGCAGCCCCTCTTCATTCAAGCTTCCCCCTAAATCATAACAGAGGACTCTAAGGGCAGAGTGCCCAGGTGAGGCTGTGTTTCAGGATGACCTCACTGTTGCTCAGCGTGAAGGGATGACTGGTGGCCGATTTGGTGAGGCAGGGCATCTAATCTGCAAGGGATGTGAGCTCTTGCCTGGGGTTCCTCCTAGGATTCTCGACCGAGAGAGTTAAAGCTGTTGGGAGACGTGAGGAACCATCCCGGTCAGTGTGGCCTGGGAAGCCTGGTGCCGATTTAATTTTCACAGCAACCTACCTCCATCGGCATGAAAAATCTTTTCTTAACACTCTTATTAAACCCTAATCTTAATCGTATGCATCATTATTAAGTCTTGAAATTGTCTGGAATATTTAAATAGACCCAAACTGAGAGTCAGAGGAATGGATTTTAAAGGGACAGCTCAACTTGTCCTCCAGGAGCCAGTCCAATAAATGCTGGAGATTCAGCCCTCGATAGAGACCGAGCTTCTGAAAGGAGCCGGTGGTGACAATGGTGAGGGGAGGGGGCAGGGGCTGCCAATTACATCCAGCCTGGGTGAGATCAATCTTTCTTTTAAAGACTCTTCACAAAACTTACAGGGGAAAGAAGAGGCATAAAGGTGAATTAGGGCTTAAATGTACCCAAGGACTTGGAGGGATATTAAAAGAGAATAGCTCTGCGGGTCTCCCCTCTGCCTTCCCTCCTTTCAGGCCTCAAAACAATACCCGTTAAATAACTTCACTGCCTTGGTCCCTGTCACCAAGGAGCTAATTTCTAGCATCCCCGAGAGGTCGGATGACCCGGCCCAGTTGTTATCTCCCAAAACACAGCAGGAAGCCGCCAGGGCCTTTAGAACTACAGTCCAAAGGGGAAATAATGACCCTTTTATCTCTCTCTCTTTTTTTTTTTAATAAGAAATTTAATTTGAGAAGATGTTTTTCACACTTCTGCCCTGCCCTCTGTCTCACAGGAGATGAGTGAGT
This sequence comes from Bison bison bison, assembly GCF_000754665.1. Classification (NCBI taxonomy): domain Eukaryota; kingdom Metazoa; phylum Chordata; class Mammalia; order Artiodactyla; family Bovidae; genus Bison; species Bison bison. The sequence continues at coordinate 3,777,831 of NW_011494838.1, read as the reverse complement.
GCGGATTTGGCTGGATTTCTTCTGTAACCCCACACCGTCCTGTGCGTATCATCTGCCAGTTAACCCTCATGGGAGCCCTTGGGTGAGCTCTCACACTCTCCACTTCATGGATGAGAGGAAAGCACCCTAACCACGGTCACCCTGCTTGACTGGAACGCAGGCCTCTGACTGTACACCCCAAATTCTTCCTTCCTTTCTCTGCCCTGATTGGCTAGTCTCTCCCCTGCCCCCGCCATCCTTCAGTCTGAGAATGGCTTAGGGCTGGGTGAGAAATACAGTGTGTGTTTTAGTGGGGGGATGAATTCTAGAACCAGGGGTGTTATTATTTTGTCCATATTATCAGGTCTGAACCCTGAATGTGAAAACAGTCCACGTAACCTTTGCTCTGGCTAATGCATACATGAGGTGGGGTAGCCTATCTGCCATCATAAAAACGAGGGAAATTGAAACCTGCTGACATAAAATCAAATAGCCCAGTCATAAAAGGTGTCGCTTTTATGTGATTATCTTGCCAATATCTTCGTGTTGCTAAACTAAATCAAACTACAATTTTCCCCACATGCCCTGAATTTAATGGGAACCATTAATGGGTGTGATTTCTTATAGATCTCCTTGTAATAGAAACATGGCCTCTTATGCCCTGGCCGATTAAAATGAAGCCACTGGGCTGTCATCTGCCGTGTCCCTTTGAGCATGATGAAGAGTGGCTCTGCTTGTAATGCCAACGCTGTTGACACTCAGGCTGGCATTCAAGGCTTTCCTGAAATACCTGGCACCAGTATATCTTCCCAGAACTTTCTTCTTCTACTCCCATGCTTTATCTTTCAAGGAATCCAAGAATATCAGAAGTGGAAGGGAATTTTGAGATCATCTGTTCCAGGACTGGCAAGTAGAATTGGAATCATCTGCGAACTCTGGTTGGCATCACTGGGTTTAGAAGGATTCTGAAGTTTGTTCCAGGCCCACTGGGTAAAAGAATGCCACAGCTGATTAAGAACGTCTGCCGTGGGCTTGGTTAGCAGAGTAGGGGCATGCATGCCAGAGCTATGCCTCCATGTTATTATTCAACCCCTTCATTTTACAGCTGTAGACACTGAGGTCATAGAAAGTGAGTGACGCTTCCAAGGTCACACCCCTTCTTTGGACTATCATTCCTGAGAATCCCTGATCTTTGACTTTGCTCCTGGGCAGAGTTCAGTGTGGAGAGAACAGACAGAGAAGCAATGACTGAAATATCTGATCCCTCCACGCATGGATCCACTCTCCTCTCAACTTTTGCAAACCTTCCCTGAATCCCATCACCTGCAGGACAGAGCCTCCAGTTCTGAACATGGTCCTTAGCACTTGCTACAGTCAGCTCAGCCTAATTCCCAGTCTCATTCTTCATCAATCTCTCTCAAGCACTCAACAGCCTAGACTGGGAAAGGCAAATGCAACTGGGATGGTGGTTCTGACTCCTAGCTCATCTCTACATGTTACTAATGGATCATTAATAACGGGCATCTTCTTTGCCCAGAATATTGCTTTAAAAAGGGTATTGTGTATGATTGGTAATATCTGCCCTAGATATAACAGTGTAGAAAGACAAGGTTGCTTTGGTTACGGTTCCTGCTTTGGTTATGATTCCTGCTTTGGACACAGTATTGTCAGCTGCTGGGTGAACACATTCTACACACACCTACATTGGTACTTTTGATTACTCTCGTGGCTCCCTGCATCCCATTCCCATGCCCACATTCACCTTGATTTAACCATCAATGCCTGACTCCAGAGTGGCCTTTGAGAAGTTGTGTCCAACCCTCTGAAAGTGAAAGTCACTCAGTAGTGTCTGACTCTTTGTGACTCCATGGACTATACAGTCCATGGAATTCTCCAGGCCAGAACACCGGTGTGGGTAGCCATTCCCTTCTCCAGAGGATCTTCCCAACCCAGGGATCAAACCAGGGTCTCCTGCATTGCAGGCGGATTCTTTACCATCTGAGTCACTAGGGAAGACCAGGAATACCGGAATGGGTAGCCTATCCCTTCTCCAGCAGATCCTCCTGACCCAGGTATCAAACCGGGGTCTCCTGCATTGCAGGCGGATTCTTTTACCAACTGAGCTACTAGGTTATGATTCCTAGTATGATTCCATACTAGGAAGCCCACTTCCCTAGTATGAATCCCAGAATTCATATGAATTCTAGTATGAATCCTTGTATGAATGAATCCCAGAGCTAATGCATAAATTATTATTCCAGCAATACAGCAGGAAGGTTAAGGGCACTAACTCTAGAGACAGGTAGTCTGGCTGCAAATCCCTCCTCTGCTACTCAGCAGCTGTGTGATGTTGGACACGCTGTTCAGCCTCTCTGCACATCCATTTCCTCAGCTGCAAAGTTGAGAGAAAGATAGTTCCTATCTCACAGGGTTATTTGAGCTCATGGGCTCGAAATGCAGACAGTGGCTCCACACCCAGATTGAGTACTCAGTCAATGTTTGTTATCATCTACACTTGAAATTGTGTAATGACAATAGTGTATCGCCCTGTCTTCTACACCGAATTGTGAGTTTCTCGAGCTCTGGGGTTTGATCTTAGTCGTCTTTGAATTCCCTACCCACCTAATGCAGCGTGGGTTGCATAGATGCTCATGAATATTTAATGGATGACTAAATGAATGAATAAATCTGTTTGAAGCCTACTAAGTCAGGAGAGAGAGTCATTTTCCAGCGTTCTCTGCTGCTGGTGGCTTATCCCAGTTTGGAGGCATCCGAGTGAAGTGTTCCATGGATGTCACTCTGAGTCAGGAGGGACCCTGTGTCTCAGTGACACCCAACTTTTTATTTGCCTTGTGCTGCTTTAATAACCTCTCACTAACACAGGAAAGTGAAAATTCCTTCCTCGCTTGACATGATCTCTGAGTGGCAAACACTGATGGTTTTCTCCCCCTTCCCTTTGAGTTTCTAATGAAGCAGGAGCCAAAGTGACTTTTAGATGCTTCTTTGTCTGCACTAATGGTGTCAGCAGAGACGGGCACACCTCTCCAAACAATGTCTGCTTGGGAACTGGAGCCAAATGGCACAGGCGAGGCACACTGTGTTCAGAAGGGCACCCAGCAGGTACCGACTCTTTATACTGACTGTGGAGATGATGTTGGTGCTGAGAGTGTGTCACTATCATCGTCAGTCAGACAGATGCAGTTTTGGACAGCATTAGACACTTACCAGTGAGGCGTCTAGCCAGTCCTCCATTCCTTCATCCAACAAATACTTGCCAAGAATCTATACTCTGTGTTCAGAACAACCGTGTTGCACAACTCCAGAGGCATTGTTCATATGATCTATAAAATGGTGGTTCACCACCCGGGGACTGAACTTCCTGACATGGCAGCCCTACAAGAGACAGAGGCAGAAATGAGTAAGATACAAGTCTTTCTCTCAAGAATTTTGTGGTCAAATAGGGCAGTAATATTGGAAGCACGTAAATTACCAACCATGTGGCAGGAGTGAAATACAAGCATATTCAGGGTAGACAGATATCCCGAAAGCATGCAAAGCCATCTCTGAGAGGTTTAGGGAAGGCATCTTGACAGTAGGGATGTCTGACTTGGGTTTTGAAAAAGTGGGTAGGAGTTCTTTAGGTGGATGATGTGGGGAGAGCTGACAATGGGGCTTAACCATCGTCAGCAGGAGTTCCAACAGGAGAATGAGAGCAAGGACAGAGATATAGAGGCATGAAAGAGAGGATGGCAGAAGAGTAGGACGGGGAGAACACTTTCCCCCCCACAAATTCATCAAAAGAACATTTAAACATCGAGTAAATTCCACAAAACAACTTCTGAATGCTGGCAGAGGACATCAGGCACCCAGAAAAGCAACCCAAGTCTTCGAAAGGAGGTAGGAAAAAATATAAAAGACAAAAAAAGAGACATAAGAGGGAGGGAAGGAGTTCCGTCCCAGGAAGGGAGCCTTAAAAAGAGAGAAATTTCCAAACACCAGGAAACCTTCTCACTGCCGAATCTGTGCCGAGCCTTGGAAGCACAGAGGGCAACAAACAGGGAGGAAAAATAAATAAACAATTAAAACCGGTACATTGCAAGCCCTACGGTAACTCCCCCAGCGGAGAAGCAGCGCAGATGCCTGCATACGCCATTAGCAAGCAGGGGCTGGGCAGGGAGGCACGGCGCGGGCTGCATTGCTTACAGTAAGGATCTGGCCTGAATACCCCGAGCGCTATCTGAGCGAAATAATCTGGGCTAGCAAACCAGACTGTGGGATATCTACCACGCGAAAAGCCAGCCCTAACCTAAGACACCGCCAGACCCGCGCACAGAACAAAGGACTGAACAGAGATAGCCGGCGGCAGACCATCCCCCTCCGTGATAGGCAGCCAGAGCTGGAAGGGGGCATTCACAGCCCCAGAGAGACATTATCTATAAAACTGTAAGCAGGCTTCTTTGCTAACTAAAACTTCTTGGGGGTCTGGACGGTCAACATCTGCCTGAGAAGGTGCGCCGGTTGTACACCTAGATAACCGAGCGCTGGGGAGGCGATAAGTCGCAGCAATCGCGCACGCCAAACACCTCATCACCTGAGCTGCTCGGATCTGGGAAGGGCACAAAACGCAGGCCCAACCGAGAGTCTGCGCCTCTGAGGACTACCCGAGTGCCTGAACCTGAGCGGCTTGGACCTGGGAAGTGCAGGCAGCCCAGAGCCGGCCTCGGATGGTTCCCGGTGGAGCAACCTAGAGCCTGAGCAGTGTGGGCAGAGAGGCTACATGCACCGTGAGCGGGGGCAGACCCAGTGTGGCTGAGGCACTGCGAGCACACGCCAGTGTTATTTGTTTGCAGCATCCCTCCCTACCTCCCCTCAGTGCGACTGAACAAATGAGCCTAAAAAAAAAGTGTCCTCCACCGTCCCCTTTGTGTCAGGGCGGAAACCAGACACTGAAGAGACCAGCAAACAGAAGAAGCTATAACAGAGGGAACCGCCTTGGAAGCTACAGGCAATAGATTAAAACCCTGTGGTTACTACCAACTACATAGGAAGGGGCCTATAGATCTTGAGAAATATAAGTCAGACCAAGGAACTATCCGAAAATGAACTGATCTAGACATATTTTTTACTATTTGTACGATCATTCTTTCTTTCTTTTTTTTTTGTTATTTCTTTTTAATTTTTTTTAAAAAAATTTAAGTCCTCTATTTTTCCTTTAATTTTCCCTTTTTTAACCGATTACTTTGCAAAAAAAAA
>NW_011494838.1:3770540-3772499 GCF_000754665.1 Bison bison bison | reverse complement strand
CATATATATATATTTTATAATTTTTTTGACCTTGGTTTTTTTTTTCCTTCTTTTCTTTAACATGGTATTTTTGAAATTCCAAACTCTACTCTAGATTTTTAATTTTAGCTTTTTGGTATTTGTTATCAATTATATACCTATAGTTTTGTTTTTTTTTTTATAATTTCTGTGACCCTTTTTTATTTTTTCTTTTTCTTTTTCTCTGTTTCTTTCTCTTCTTCTTTTAAATAACATTGTATAACTGAAATTCCAAACTCTACTCTAGATTTTTAATTTATGCTTTTTGGTATTTGTTATCAATTTTGTACGTGTATTTTTTTTTTATAATTTATGCGACTTTGTTCTTGTTCGTTTTTTTTCTCTCTCTCTTTCTTTTCCTTCTTCTTTTTTTAACATTGTATTTTTGAAATTCCAAACTCTACTCTAGATTTTTAACTTTTGCTTTTTGGTATTAGTTATCAATTTTGTACCTATATTTTCTTTATAATTTTCGTGACCTTGTTTGTTTTTGTTTGTTCATTTTTTCTCTCTTTCTTTTCCTTCTTCTTTTCTTTAACATCGTATTTTTGAAATTCCAAACTCTACTCCAGATTTTTAATTTTTGCTTTTATGTATTTGTTACCAATTTTGTACCTTTAAGAACCCAATCTTCAGTATCCATTTTTCACTAGGGAGTGAGATTACTGGCTTAACTGCTCTCTCTCCCTTTGCACTCTCCTTTTTCTCCACCAGGTCACCTGTGTCTTCTCCCTAACCCCTCTCTACTCTACCCAACTCTGAATTTCTGTGTGTTCCAGACAGTGGAGAACACTTAGGGAACTGATTACTGGCTGGATCTGTCTCCCTCCTTTTCATTCCCCCCATTTATCCTCCTGGCCACCTCTGTCACCTTCCTCCTTCTTCTCTTCTCCGTATAACTCTGTGAACAACTCTGAGCGGTCCAGTTGTGGAGTGCACATAAGGAAGAGATTACTGAATAGCCCACTCTCTCCTCTATTGATTCCACCTCATCTCATTCGGGTCACCTCTAACTCCCTCCTCCCTCTTCTCTTCTCCATATAACGCTGTAAACCTCTCTGGGTGACCCTCACGGTAGAGACACTTTTCATCTTTAACGTAGATGTTTTATCAATGGTGCTGTATAGAAGGAGAAGCTTTGAAACCACTGTAAAAATAAAACCAACAACTGGAAGCAGGGGGCTTAAGTCCAAACCCTGACTCCAGGGAGCTCCTGACTCCAAGGAACATTAATTGACAGGAGCTCATCAAATGCCTCCATACCTGCACTGAAACCAAGCACCACACAAGGGCCAACAAGTTTCAGGGCAAGACATACCAAGCAAATTCTCCAGCAGCAAGGAACACAGCCCTGAGCTCCAAGATACAGCAGCCCAAAGTCACCCCGAAACCATAGACATCCCATAACTCATAACTGGACATTTCATTGCACTCCAGAGAGAAGAAATACAGCTCCACCCACCAGAACACCAACACAAGCTTCCCTAACCAAGAAACCTTGACAAGCCACCTGTACAAACCCACACAGAGCGAGGAAACACCACAATAAAGAGAACTCCACAAACTGCCAGAATACAGAAAGGACACCCCAAACTCAGCAATTTAAACAAGATGAAGAGACAGAGGAATACCCAGCAGATAAAGGAACAGGATAAATGCCCACCAAACCAAACAAAAGAGGAAGAGATAGGGAATCTACCTGATAAAGAATTCCAAATAATGATAGTGAAATTGATCCAAAATCTTGAAATCAAAATGGAATCACAGATAAATAGCCTGGAGACAAAGATTGAGAAGATGCAAGAAAGGTTTAACAAGGACCTAGAAGAAATAAAAGAGAGTCAATATATAATGAATAATGCAATAAATGAAATAAAAAAACACTCTGGAGGCAACAAATAGTAGAATAACAGAGGCAGAAGATAGGATTAGTGAATTAGA
>NW_011494838.1:3739209-3768984 GCF_000754665.1 Bison bison bison | reverse complement strand
AAGATGCCACAAAAAAAGAAAACTACAGGCCAATATCACTGATGAACATAGATGCAAAAATCCTTAACAAAATTCTAGCAATCAGAATCCAACAACACATTAAAAAGATCATACACCATGACCAAGTGGGCTTTATCCCAGGGATGCAAGGATTCTTCAATATCCGCAAATCAATCAATGTAATACACCCCATTAACAAATTGAAAAATAAAAACCATATGATTATCTCAATAGACGCAGAGAAAGCCTTTGACAAAATTCAACATCCATTTATGATAAAAACTCTCCAGAAAGCAGGAATAGAAGGAACATACCTCAACATAATAAAAGCTATATATGACAAACCCACAGCAAACAAGGTGGAGCCATGATGAGGTGGGAAGCAAGAGGGAGATGTAATCACACTTCTATGAAACAAATATGGCAGTTTTCCATATTTGACAGTGGATAGTATGCCAGGGATGCAGAATACAGACCAGGGAAACAATTCAGTTTAGGCATGTGGTGAGCATCAGGAAGTCCTTTTGGTACTCAATAGATCTTCTTATCTATCCTCCCTTTCAAACCTTCCTCACCCCTCTTGACGACCCCATGGATGCAGCCTACTAGGCTCCTCCGTCCATGGGATTTTCCAGACAAGAGTACTGGAGTGGGGTGCCATTGCCTTCTCCCTTACTTTCATTGCCTGTGTGTTATTCTGTCGTCCCAGCTAGACACTACAGCCCTTCAAGGCAAGGACCTTGTTCATCATATTGTCTGCCATGTCCCAGCCACCTGATGCACAGCAATAGCCCATTAGATATTGGATTAATGTGGTAGACTTAATGATGGCCTCCCAAATCTCAGATCCTGTGACTATATTACTCCACATGGCAAAAGGGACTTCCCAGATGTGATTGAGTTAAGGGTCTTGAGATGAAAGATTCTTCTAGATTATCCAGACAAACCCAATGTAACCACCATGATCTTTATAAGGAGGCAAAAAGATCAGAATTAGAGAAAGAGATGAGACTATGGAAGTAGACGTTAGGGGGATGCACTTTGAAGATGGTGGAGGAACCATAAGCCAGGTAACCTCTAGAAACTTGGAAGACTAGGAAATAAATTCTTTTGGAGAACCTGCAGAAAGAACACAGCTCTGCCAACACCTCGGTTTTAGCTCCAAAGATCCAGATTTCTGACTTCTGGAAGTGTAAAATAATAAATTTTTGCTGTTTTGTGCCATATAATTTGTGGTGATTTCTTACAATAACAATAGAAAACTATTAATAATTCAGCTAAGGGTTAAGGACTGAGTTTGAGGATGGGAAAAATCTCAAGAATAACACACTCAGAACCAGGTCCCAGACCTAAAGGAAATGGATAGTAATTCAAAATTCACCTTCAGAGTTCAGAGTGTGATATCATGCGTATCACACAGGGAGGGTCAGGTTTGAAGATACATGCTATGCACATTAAGGCAAGTGTTCAGGCAGCTCTTCCCAGACTTACTGATAATATTCATCGGGGAAAGAAATTCAGGGAGCTCGACGGAGTAGTTCATCTAGGATGTCACGTGTCACAGGCGCTCCCCTTTTTGAGACTGAATAATATTCCATTGTATGTATATGCAGCATTCTTTTATCTGTTCATCCGTCAGTAGATATGTAATTGCTTCCATACCTCACCATTGTGATGAATATCACAGTGAGCATGGGGATGCTATTATCTATTTGTGATCCGGACTTCAACACATTCAGAGAAATTGCCAGAAGTGGGATTGCTGAGTCATGTGTGTGTGCTAAGTCGCTTCAGTCCATGCCTGACTCTTTGTGACCCTGTGGACTGCAGCCCTCCAGGCTCCTCTGTCCATGGGAGTCTCCAGGCAAGAATACCAGCGTGGGTTGCCATGCTCTCCACCAGGCGATCTTCCTCACGCAGGGATCGAACCCGTGTCTCCTAAGTCTCCTACACTGGCAGGTGGGTTCTTTACCACTAGGGCCGCCTGGGTCGTAGGTAGTTTTAGTTTTAATTTTTCGAGGAACCTTCATGCTGTTTTCCAAATGGCTGCACCGTTTTGCATTCCCAGCAACAGTGTACAACGGCTGCAGTTCTTCGCAGCCTTGCCAACACTTGTTGTCTTTTGTTTTGTCTCGTTTTTAGAATAGCCACCCTATCAGGTATGCAGAGATCTCTCGTTGTGGTTTTGATTTGCATTTCCCTAATGGTTCCTGAAGCTCTGTGGTTAAGGTCCACACACTGGTATAATAATGGCTGAGACATACTAGTCAATTCTGCATTTGTGGCTGAGGAAGTGCCAGCCTCCCTCATGATTGGGAGTCTCCTGTGGTTTACCTGAATTGATTGACTAGGCACTGAGCTATCTCTGGTTTCCAAGGAATTTTGCCAATTCCTTTCCTAAGCGGCCAGCCTGCCAGGGGTCAGTCTTGAACCAGTCATACTTTCCCTTCAAATATGAAGAAGAGTAGATAGAGCTGAGGAATCATCCATTAAAATGGTACTCAGGACTTCCCTGGCAGTCCAGTGGTTAAGAGTCTGAGCTTCCGATGCAGGGGGCTCGGGTTCAGTCCCTGGTCAGGAAATTAACAGCCCACATACAGTGAGGTGCAGCCAAAATAAGTAAATGTGTGTGTGTGCCCTGTCATGTCCAACTCTTTGCGACTCCATGGACTGTAGCCCGCCAGGCTCCTCTGTCCATGGGATTTTCCAGGCAAAAATACTGGAGTGGGCTGCTATTTCCTTCTCCAGGGGATCTTCCTGACCCAGGAATCGAACCTATGTCTCTTGTGTCTCCTACAGTGGCAGGTGGATTCTTTACCACTGCACTACCTAGAAAGCCAATAAATAAATAAATAAATTTTGAAAATGGTACTCAAGTTGTGTCTGGAGATAGCATGTGTCAGAATCTCTCAAGCATGCACAAATGCATATTCCTGGGCTGCATCTGAGTACTACTGAACCAGAATCTCTGCCTGGGGGCCTAGGAACATGCATGTTTTTCACCAATCCCTCTAGTGCACTTTAGTGGGCACTAAAATTTGAAAACTATTAAATTCAAAATTATAATTGTAATGAAGAAACTTCCACAATACCACACAGAAAGCCAGGGACAGAACATTTGGTCCCGGATCTCACAAATCCAACAATGTCATTTAGGAAGACCAGTCATATCCAACATATATCCATAAAAAAAAAAAAAAGCATATTGGCCAACTTACGGAGTGCTCACTGTTTCCCTGAGGAGACCGACATCCACTCTTGTGTGTAATCAACACAACCGCCCTGAAAAACAGGTCCTGTTTTACACGTCATTTTTTTTCTGATGATGAAATGAAGCGTCAGTGAGATCAAACAGCGACAGGCAGTCTCATTCCAAACCCAGGGTGCTTTCACTTACAGAGAAAACCCAAGAGGAAACACTTAGTCACACACACAATCATCATGGTATAAGCTGTAAGTACAAGTTGGAAGTTCTGGGCGGCAGAAAAGTGAGGAGCACTTTCCAGGGAGGCAGGGGTTAGTTAGAGCAGGCGTCTTAGCCAAGGAGAAGTTTTGATTCGGGTCTCGAAAGAAGTTTTAAGTTGGCTAAAAGGAGTCATAGATTTCAGGGTCTTTGCCATAATGAATTCTACCCAGAGTGACACCAGGGTATTGAAAACATGATTGTAATGTTTCTGGGGGAAAAATTAACGGTCTAATCCTGCAGAGGATGGATATTGGTGATTCTGACTTATGTGCACGCCGCACAGCTTCCCTAATCAGCTTTTCCTCTTAGTGCAGCTCAGGGTGAAGGCTGAGGGCTGAAAATAGTCCACTCCAAACTCTTTTGATTGCGGAGTGTTTCAAGAGGGAAGACGTGGGTGACAGGCTAATAAAAATCCAAAAACTGCTTGCATTTGTGTTTTCCCACAAAGTCTCTTCTACCCCAGACTTCCCAGCAACCGCTGCAATAGCCTCCCTGGGGCTCTGCCACCCTCTCCAATCAGATCACCCAGTGGCATCTACTGAGCACCTACTAAGCGCAGCCACTGTCACCATCACAAGCCTCGTGTAATTCTCAGCCTGTGAGGTAGGTGTAGGCTGGGCTGACCTTGAACACCAGCCAATGCTTAAAAGTCACAGAGTCAGTCAACATATGTTGGGTACCTACTGTGTGCTTGTCCATAGATTCAAGTGATCTCACCCTCTCAGCCTCACTCTATAGGTGTTATTAATCTCCAGTTTATGCCAATGCACCGTTTCTGTAATCCCTCATGTGCCTGGGATGTGATTGACATGATTTTGAGTCACATCTATCTGGTTAGGAAGTGATGTTTTTCCACACTGTCCCATGCTGCTTTTAATAGGATTTCTAATCTTGGAGGAGTGAGGCGGACGGTCTGCGGTCAATGACTAGGTTTACCATGTGATAATTACAGCGAAAGGTTCCAAGCACTGCCATAAAGGTGCCAAGTGATTTAGCTGCTCAGGGGAAGGAGGAACCTTCAATGCGGACTTCTGCCATGGGGTCTTTGGACATGGCGTCCCCTAGAAGCACAATTATCCCCTTAAACAGCCCTTTTCTGACCTTACCATCTACATTGGTTGGCTTGTACATCTTTCCCTGTCGTTGTGTCCTGCTCACATTTTTTTTTTGTTTTACAGAATTATTTGCTACCTGTGGTCACTAGTTAATTACTGCTTCTTGTCTTTCTGCCACCGTGGCATGAACACTCCAGAGGAACGCGAATGGGTGCATCCAGCCGTGTCCTCGGTGCCAGCACCCACAGGTGTTTGATGATTGTTGAATGAGGAGGGGTGAGTGAGTGAATCGGTGAATGAATGGATCACTTTGATGACTTTGTCTTCAGAACAACACCGAGAGGTGGGCATTATCATCCCCCTTTGAAAGTGAACAAGCGGAAGCTACTGAGATCAAAGAAAATAGATAGTAGGGCCCAAGGGCGTCCACCCCAGGTGCTCTGGGTCTAACGCAGTGCGCCTCTCACTAAATCAAACTACGTGTGTGTGCTCAGTCACTTCAGTCGTGTCTGACTCTTGTGACCCTATGGACTGAAGCCCACCAGGCTCCTCTGTCCATGGCGTTCTCCAGACAAGAACACTGGAGTGAGTACCATGCCCTCCTGCAGGGGATCTTCCTGACCTAGGAGTCGAACCTGTGTCTCCTATGTCTTCTGCATCGCTGGAGGATTCTTACAACTGAGCCACCAGGGAAGCCCCAAATCAAACTATATTGGCTTCAATTTACAGGTTCGAGGGACCATGGATTCACAGATGATTACCAGGAGGTCAGGAGAAGGGAGAAAGCAAGAGGATGAAAAGGTAGAGGACAAGGAGCTGAGATGCCCCCTCTCTGGGTGAGCCTGACCCTGTAAAACAGAGATTCATAGTAATAAATCATATTCATAACTCATGTGTTCTGTGTGCTTGAAGCTCTACTTGGGTAGCAGAAAAGTTACTCTCCCAGATTCTGCAGAAGTGCTGGCCTTGTATTCGGGATAAATCTCCAGGTGCAGGGTCCACCGCAGAAACAGAAGTTGCCTGCTGCCCTGCTGTGCATCAGGCAGAGAGAGGATGGGAAGGCAGAGGAGGGGAAGGCATCGGCAGGTGGCAGAGGCTCACGTCCTGAAATGTGCCCCATGCCCTGGACTCCAGGCCGTCAGTAAAGCCTAGCGACCTTGCAGTGTATGCTCTGCGTGTGTGCGTCTCGGGAAATCCTGTGAAATGGCAAACCTGACGTGAGACCAGGAGCCCGGGAATCAGCGAGGTCCTAGGAAAGTTAAGTGTACTTCTGAATGTAAGACTAAAGAGTGACTATCACATGATGGAAGGAAGTCTGCTGGTCCCCAAGTGTGATGGTTGGAGATGGCACTGACGTACCCCGGCCCCCATGTGCCTTCAGGGAAGGACTTGCTGGGCAAGTCCGTGCCTGCAAGGACTGCCCCAGCAGTGGAGGCCTCTGGTCCACAACCAAGCCCTGCCTGGACAGGTCACATGCAGGGACTGACAGGCTCAGGGGTATAAAAGCCAAACTAGGTCCGGGTGGGACAATTCTGAGAGCTCTTTTAGCTGCAGAGATTGCTGTGTGTCAGAGATGGCTGCCACTGGGGCTGTTCCACAGCTCAGTCTCTCTCTCTGCCCAACGCTGCTTCCTCCCCTGGTGATGGGGTCGCAAAAAGTCAGACACAACTGAGCAACTGAACTGAACTGAACTCAGCATCCCCCATGCTAACCCCTGTCTCAGAATCTGCTCCAGGAGAAACTGACCTACCACCCGCAGAAGACCTTTGGACTCCCCCGGGCTGCAGAATTGGTGAGACTTCAGGCAAATGATAGCTATATCTCTCAATGTTTATACCTATGAGGTAGGTATTATTATATACCCATTTTGCAGGTGGGAAAATGGAGCCTCTGAGATGCTATATAACTCGCCTGCAGTGACCCTGTTGAAAAATATAAAGCCAAGATCTGATGTGAAATCTGACCAAGTAGTAAGCACCCGTTAACACAATAATAGAGGAGCCCACTCTTTCATTAGCTCTCAGCTCAAAACTCATCTTGTCTTCTCGTTGCACAGCATAGGATTCTTTTTTTTTTTTGCTTTTTTTTTTTTCATTTTCTGCAGTTTTCATTACATTCTGCCTCCTATCACGAATATTTATTCATAGTTTGTGTCCCATAATGAACCATGTTCTTTCTGAGGATAAGAGCTATGTTTGATTCATCTATATATGTCTACAGACAAAAAAAAAATAAAAAACCTAAATAAATGGGACCCAAATTAAAGTAATTCTACATTGATTTATCTCTATTTATGGAATGAAAGCCTTTGTTCTAATATAAAAGAATCAGGGGTGTAGGCAGTTATTTTTAGTGGGGGGATAGGGTGACAGGAGACCCCGCTGATACTTTTGAAATCAGCCTCATTCTGCCTTTGACTGCGGTTGTCCCTTATTGTAACAAGAGGGTAAAGATAACAACTACGTTTTTTGGCCTTGAAAAATTAAGACCCAAGGGGGGTAAAAAAAAAAAAAAAAGAGACAGACAAAAGCAAATATTAGGAATTTGACAACAAAAATTTAAATTAAGAAATTAAACGGAGGAAAAGAAATTGAATGGCGTAGGAGTTCCTGCCAATAGATTTCAGAGCTGTAAACCGGCATCTCTCATTCCTCTGCAAACAACTCCAAGTGTAAATGTATTTTTGGCACAAATGGCTCTGTCCTAAGATTCTTGATTATAATTATAATAATGGGTTTCTGAAAGCCTGCAAGTGGTTCTGGGAATGATAAGGCTTGAGAAGAAACACATTGTTTACGTGGCGAGGGTTTGTGGAATATTAAATGAGGGTGGGGAGAAAAGCTCGTGGTATAGTTTCCACAAACTTCAGAGTATACAGTTACACCCAGGCAGCCCATCGTCACCTCCCTCTGCTGACACACACTCGCGCGCGCACGCACACACACACGCACGCGCACGCACGCACACGCGCGCGCGCGCACATTTTTCCTTGTGGAGTTGATCATCTCTCAGAACTCCTAGCTTTTACAAAGGCAAGATGACCAGCTGAGTTTAAGACGTCCTTGAGCCACTGTCCTTCCACCACATTATGGACCACAATGTGGTCCATCCCTCTTCTGAAATCTCACCACCTTGGTGAGGATTATCCATGTGACAACCATGCCCCCTCTGCCTTTATAAAGCACCTTAACATAGAACTTGCCCAATCCATGACTGGTGTTAACTGTGGCAAGAGGAAATTGAATATTTTAAATTAAATTTAACAGAAAATTTAATCGTTTAACCATTTTAAAGCGTGCAGTGCAGTGGCATTGAGTTCATCTGCAATGTCGTGTGAGCACTACCTGCGTCTAGTCGCAGAAGTTTTTCATCACCCCAAAAAGAAACCCGCACGCAGGAAGAAGCCACTCTTTATTCTTCTTTCCTCCAGCCCCGGGCAGATACACTCTTTTTTTTAACTTTACAGTGTCTCCTCCTGTCATGAACATAGCAGATCCTGATTAATTTTTAAAATCCAATAATTTCCCATTTCACTAATCATTAATATCTGTTCTGCCTACTTCAATGGTTATTAGTCTAGGTCGATCGTTGTAAATTATTTTACATAATAATAGCGAAGATCATGATAATAACTGCCATTTACTGAGTGTTTACTCTGTGCAGATATTAGATATTTCATAGAAGTGAAAGGAGACAGTGTTCATCATTTTGTATCTGTCTTCTTTCACTTAGCATTGTTTTCAGGGCTCATACATGTTGTAGCACGTATCAGATTTTATCCATATTTATGACAATAATGGTGCATGTGTAGACCATGTTCTGTTTATTCTTTTGGATTGTTTCTCTTTGCTGGGCGTTTGGGTCGTTCCCTATTTTAGCTATTATGAATAATGCTGCCTGTGTACTTTAGTGTACAGGATTTGGTGTAAATGTATGTTTCCGCTTCTCTTGAGTATATGCCTAGGAGTGGAGTTGCTGGATCGTATGATAATTCTCTGTGTGGTTCTTTTCAGGAACTGCCAAACTCTTTTCCACGGTGGCGTCACCATTTACATTCTCACCAGCTATGTATAAACTTCAGTTTGAAGTGCTAGTCGCTCAGTCCTGTCCGATTCTTTGTGACCCCATGGACTGCAGCCCACCAGGCTCCTCTGTCCATGGACTTCTCCAGGCAAGAATACTCCAGTGGGTTGCCCTGCCCTTCTCCAGGGGATCTTCCTGACTCAGGGATCAAACATGTGTCTTCTACGTTGCAGGCAGATTCTTCACCGCCTGAGCCAACAGGGAATACCAGCAGTGGATAAAGGTTCCAATTTCTCTACATCCTCACCAAGACTTGTTATTTTCTGGGATCTTGTTTGTTTGTTTGTTCATCGTAGCCATCCGAGGAGGTGTGAAGTGATATCTCATTGTGGTTTTCATCTGCATTTCCCTGTGACTAATGAAGTTAGGCAATGTTTTGTGTGCTTATGGGTCATTTGCATATATTCTTGATAAATGTCTATTCAAGTTCTTTGCCTATTAATTTTTTTTTGTCTTTTTGTTGTTGAGTTTTAGGAGTTCTTTATATATTCCAAACCTTAAACTTTTATCAGATATATGACTTCAAATGTCTTCCCCATCCCTTTCATTTTTCTACTGTTGGTTTATCTGTTTCTTTTTGGCTGCTCTGGGTCTTCACGGCTGCATTCGAGCTTTCTCTGCTGACAGCAGGTGGTGACTACTCTTCATTGCAGTACAGGGGCTTCTCATTGCAGTGGCTTCTCTTGTTTCACAGCACAGGCTCTAGGCACGCAGGCTTCAGCCTTTGTGGTGCACAGGCTTAGTTGCACCATGGCATGTGAGATGGATCGGGGATTGAACCCACGTCCCTTGCATTGATACATGCATTCTTAAGTGCTAGACCACCAGGGAAGCTCCTCCCCTACCCCACTGGATCCCTTACGCACAGTCTCATCCACAGTCTACAAAACCAGCTTTCTCTGAGTTCTGTAACCATTTGGGTGGATGAGTTTACCCCAGTTCCACGGATGAGAAATTGAAATTCACAGAAGTGAAGATTGCTCGGCTGGGCTCCTCTACCATGTCAGTTTCCTCCTGGTGATCAGAGGGTGGCTGTGGGTCCCCGGGAACTCCGTGGCCTCTGCTGGGACCCTGCTGGCCAGTCTAAGGTACACTCACACTCTGCCTCTGAAAGCCCATTCTGACTGGAAGAAGCTCCATAAAGAAAACCCCACAGTCCCAGCCCAGGGGTACAAGGTGCTGCTGGCACGATTCTTATCGGCTAACCTGACTTCTTTGTCATCTAAACTCTGCTCCTAGGAGGCATCATATTTTTTCTTAGCAACCTGTTCTCTCACCCACACCATTTCTGTCCATTAACAGTGCAGAGCTGCAAATATACATTAGCCGGCTTTGCATTCCAAAATCAGCTCCAACACAATACCCTGATATGATTAAAAAGCAACCATTTCTGACTCCTCACCAAGCCATACTTTCTCACACATGCTTTATGTTCAATGATATGGGGGAATAAATGCACATCAATAAATCATAACACCACTGACCGAGTCCTCAGTAGATGCATGGACTATGCTAAGCATTTTCCTTTCAACTCTCATTTAATCTTTTTGCCTCTGTCATTGTCCACAGAGGGCTGTAGGTTTCCTGATGGCAAGATTAGAAGCCAGCCCCACAGAGAACCTGACTCATAGTAAGCTCTCATAAGAAGGATGTATTCCAAAGTAGCTGACTCGAAATAAACACCTACTATGTTCCAGATTCTTTTAACCAACTCAAGAGCAGTCCCACAGGCCTTAAGATGAGTATTACTGTTCAGGTTTTCCGGAAGAAGAAACCAGGCTCTGAGAAGTCTGAATAACTCACCCAGTTTTTTCCAGCTAGTAAATTTTTAAAAGTCAAATACTCCGCACATTCTCAAGCTCTGGAAACTGAGTTCTTTCCACTACACCATGAATGAATGAAACAAAAAAAAAGCACAGAGTCTAGTTTGCCACCACTAAGTGCTTCCCTCTAGTTCATAAATCAAACTAACGCTCCAGAAGAGAGTAATTGAATCTCTAGTGATAAGCTCAAATCACTGCCACTGGGGGTCACAGCAAGGAAAGCCTGCCTGGTAGGTGGAAAAAGTTTTATGAAGAAAGTGAAGGATCGCTACAGGTCTCAAAGGCCTGGTAGGATTTAAGCGTCAAACGGGACAAAGCAGGAGATGCATAAGTAAAGATATAGGAGTAGGAACAACCAGGGAGCCGCAGAGAGGGAAGTAGCGTAAATGCAAGACCGAACTGCAGGTTTGGGGGAGAGAACTGCAGCGGCCCCTGAGGCCCGTGGGCAGAAAGGCAACATGGCTCGTCCTGAGCTCAGCAAAGCCACGATGGAGAGCGTGTTAAAAAGGATGACTCTGGGACGTCCTTGGTGGTACAGCAGATAATTATCCGCCTGCCACTGCAGGGACACAGGTTCAATCCCCGGGCCAGGATGGTTCCACATGGTGCAGAGCAACTAAGCCTGTGCGCCACAACCGCTGAAGCCCGTGAGCCTAGAGCCTGTGCTCCACGACCAGAGAGGGCACTGCAGTGAGAAGCCTGCTCACCACAGTGAGGAACAGCCCTGCTCACTGTAAACAGAGAGACCCGCACGCAGCAGTGAAGACCCAGCACAACCGCAAGCAAATAAATAAGCAACGTAAAAAAATAAAACCATGACTGCACACAGAACACTGAAGGACTTTGTGAAGGGAACCCAGCCCTCACAGTCAGCTTGATACACACGAGGCACTTTCAGTTCAGTTCAGTCGCTCAGTAGTGCCTGACTCTTTGTGATCCCATGAATTGCAGCACGCCAGGCCTCCCTGTCCATCACCAACTCCCAGAGTTCATTCAGACTCACGTCCATTGAGTCAGTGATGCCATCCAGCCATCTCATCCTCTGTCGTCCCCTTCTCCTCCCACCCTCAATCTTTCCCAGCATCAGGGTCTTTTTAAATGAATCAGCTCTTGGCATCAGGTGACCAAAGTATTGGAGTTTCAGCTTCAACATCCAAAGAACACCCAGGACTGATCTCCTTTAGGATGGGCTGGAGATCCCTCCTTACAGTCCAAGGGACTCTCAAGAGTCTCCTCCAACACCACAGTTCAAAAGCACTTATTAAGTGTGTATCTGAGTGACTGGATGAATTAAATAGGCAAATGAGACTGTAGGGAGGGAGATACCAGCTACCTCAAGGTGTGAGACCTGGGCTGAGTGCCTGTGGGGAGAATTGGCAAGACTTAGGACACTGGATGACGTGGTTCACGAGGAAAGACAAAGCCAAGACCTTCTTCCTTTGTCTTTCCACCTTCTTGCCTCCTCCCACAGCCCAGGGAATCTGAATGCATTTTTTCCCCAGCAGCAGTGCATACCAGGGCAGGAGGCATGAAGGACATCTCTCCTAAAGTAACGCGTTGACTAACAAACAGCCTGCACGCCAATGACACGCTTTGTTGTTACTTTGCTGCCAGAGATAGAAATCACGCAGGATGTCAAGGTGTGTATTCTGGAAGGGTGTTATGGAACAATAACCCCATCAATAGTGACTAAAATAAGATGTGAGAGATACAAAGCTCCCAACAATGTCAGCAGCACCACTTTGATGAACGCTTTGTTTGTTGATTCATTTGCATTAAGCCCTGCACCAAACCCAACCTCAGAGAGCAGAGGGGAGTTTCCTCTCTCCTGTGTTTGGCTTTTTAATGGCGCAAAAATTTGATCATTCTGTGACTCTCAGGGACACAGAATCTGGTCTTTCTAGTGAATGCAGGTCTGTTTTTACCCTCTGGGCCTCAAACACACAGATTAAACAAGACAATGTTTTGGAATACCTCACACACACAGGACTCTCCAAACTGTAGGCCTGTTCAGACTGGTTTCCTTTGCCCCTAACATGCAAACCAACTCTTGTTCTTCTCAGTTCCTGCCTCCCATCTGCAGAGCTGAGATGCTGTCCATGAAGCCTAATCCTGAGATTGGGAAGCTGCCATCTGCTCATTATCTTTCCTGATGCTGCCTAACATTATGCGTTCCTCCAAACATCCATCCTTTCTTTCTTCTCTCCCTGCATCCTTCCATACTCCCCTTGCATACATATAAAGTATCCTTCCAGGATCGTCCACTCTGTTCAGACTGGTAACGCAGCTGAGACCAAGACAGGCAGGGCACATGGCTGCCCCGAGTGCCACCTCCCTGCCTCCCTCCGCCTTGCCCACTGTTAACCAGGCTCTGCCTGAAGGGCTGTTCTTCCTCTAATGACCTACAGCCTCAGAAGCCTTAGTGATGCCTGACTCTCTCTCAGACAAGATGATGGGCTGGGAAGAGCATAGACCACATAGCAGCTGTGACGTTGAGTAAGTTGTTTTCCTTCTTTAGGTCTCCATCTCCTCCTTGGTAAACAGAGATAAAAACAGTAAGTATCTCAGTTGCTGGGGAGAAAGGGATGAGTGTCAGGTGCAGTTCAGTCTCTCAGTCATGTGTGACTCTGCGACCCCACGGACTGCAGCACACCAGGCTTCCCTGTCTATCAACAACTCCCAGAGCTTGGTCAAAATCATGTCCATCAAGTTGGTGATGCCATCCAACCATCTCATCCTCTGGTGCGGAGAAGGTATCAATAATTGGTTACTATCCATAACAACACCATCATCTGTAAAATGAGAATGCTGGTAGCTTCCTCTTCTTAAGATCTCTGTGCTCAAAAAACTTCAACAGCTGCCCATAGTTCTCTCAATTATAAGAATCCAAATCCTGACAATGCCTGGGAGATTTGCAGGACCCCACCTCTGTCTGCCTCTCCAGATTAGCTCACATCACAGTTTCCCTCATCCTTGCAATTCTGTCACAATGATCTGCGCTCTTTGCATCACACCAGCTGTAGAGTCTTCAGCATGGCTCACCAAGTGTTCCTGGTCTTCCTCCTTTGCAGCAACTTGCAAAGTTCCCGATAAAGTCAGATCTCTCAGCCTGGGAATGTTTTGAAACAGAACTTTTATGCTCACTAGCAATGAACATGTAGTACAAGTTAGAAATAAATCTTCATTACTTTCAGCTTCAACTGTTTGGGGCTCTTTGTTGCTGCAGCAAAAACTACCCTTATGTGACTAATACACTAAGCATCCTCTCTGCAGTCACAGGGTCTTTTCTCAAGCTGGCCCCTCCTCCAGGAAGCCTCTTCCCTCTCCATTTCAATATCTCCCTCAGAGCTCAAAACTCAAGCATTTCTTCTTCTTCAGGGAAGTGTTCCTTAATTATGCCATCTTTTCCTATCAGAGGCTCTCATTTTATCAAGTGTTTCTCCTTTACAGCTCTTCTCAAAGTGGCAATCTTACTTTTATTTATTTAATGATTTGATTAATTTCCATCTCTCCCACTGAACTGTAAATTCCATGGGAACAGGGTCCAGATCTGTTATCCTTAATACATATCAGTTTCTGGCACACTGAAGGGCCTAAATGGATATTTGTTAAATGACTGAAAGGCAGAAAGAAGGAAGGGAGGGAGGGAGGGAAGAAGATAGGAAAGAAGGAAGAAAAGAAGGGAGGGCTGGTAAGTGCCTGTGATGAATGGTCTCTGCCTTTAGTTTGTAAGCTGGCCCTTCCTACTACAGTTAAGCCAACCATAACTTGAATTATTGATACAGGAGGAATTGGTACACTTTGTCTCCTTTAAGTCATTTGCCCTTGAAAATAAACAGAGAGGTTGACAGAGTCTCTTCTAGCCAGAACCTGTGACCCACATCTAGCTGGTCAATGCCTACAGACCCCTCAGTCCGCCTTATCTCTGGGAGGAGTACTGGCAGAGCCACACTATCCCCCCAGAGACGCCAAGGCTCAGTGTCCCCAGAAGCTACAGCCTGGCATCCATGTGTTCTTTCCCGTTGCTCACCCACATGTTCACCTCTGCAGAAATCAGATTTACAGAACAAGGGCATTTTGGAAGCCTGGGGACCCCTCTGGGGCCTAGCAGTTCAATGGAGCTCATTATGGAAATCAGCTAAATGCTGAGGAGAGAGATAAGTCCGAACTATTTACCAACCCCTTCCACCAGAGACGCGCAACCCACGCTAATGGGAGCTCATTTGTGGCCTCACTCAGTCACTCAGCCCTCTTTATCTGCTACTGTGACTAATCTGCGGAGACAGAGGTGCATGTTTGCATGGAGGAGCTCGCCAAGGGGCCCTGGGTGCTTGGTGAAGAGGGACAGGGACAGGAGAAGGGGGGCCAAACCCTCCTCTGAGCCAGCCAGGCCCACCCTCCCCACCCATCGGAGAAGCAGCCTCCCCCTGCCTTCCTGGGCAGTAGATTCTCTAAGCCAGCCAAGTTTTCAAAAACCAGCAGAGATAACAGTGACATTCCAACTGACAGCCCACTGGGAAGAAAACACTTTACAGCTCACAAGGCACTTTCACCTTCATTAACTCGTTTGAGCCTCACCATATTTACCAGGTAGGTGTATCCCTAACACCTCCATTTACTGGCCGAGGAGACAGGCTCAGGGACTAGAGAGGCCTGCTTGGATAATAACTGGTGAGTTCTGATTTTCTTTGTCCAAATGCAGTGGGCTTTCTACGTCACCAATCTCCCCAAATGGCAGTTATTGAAATTCCACGAATGGGGTCCTAGGTATGCTTGGATTTCTGGAACTTTCGTGCAAATTTTGTATGTGTTCATGTGTGGGCATTTTTATTTCTAGGCAACAAATTCAACATTTTTACAACACTCTTGGGTGAAATGAAATCCCTGGGAGCTTAAAAACCACTGGGGTACCGCTCCCGACAAAGCCATATGGCACTTATGTAGTGTTCCAAGAGGGTCCATAGATTGGACATCTTTGCCTGTGCACCCACTTTTCCTAAGGGAGAAATGTGTAAGTTGAGTGAGACTTGGTCACCAAGCTCCATGTTTTCCTGTTCCTCACCATCGCCCTCTAAGGATGGTCCTTGCAGTGCCCAGCCATAGCCTAGTCCTCTGAAGCCAGGTGGCCGGTGCTCTGCTCACAGCTTCAGGGAACCCCTTCCCACCACAGACCACAGGCGCCCACAATCAGCAGCCAGGCCTCAGAGTAAGAGGCTTCCTCCAAACAACAACAACAACAAAAGGCTTCCTCCCGTGCGGGGCAGAGTCAGGGGAAGCAGGGAGGTGAGTTTGGTCAGTGCAGGGTCTGATTCCGTCTTCAACAATCTGGATAATTTTTGCATTAACTCTGAACCAACTTTTTGCATTAACTTTTTCAAAAAAGTATTGAACATGATTTATCTTAATTACTGAGCTTTTTGATATCTCCATAATCTTGCTCCTAGAGTCTGGAGGATGCTGCATCTTTTGAAGAGCCCACTTTGGTCTAGACTCTTAATCCATTGTGCTCACCATCTCATATATGTCACCCGGAGCCCTCCTCTAGCTCAACCCTCCCATAATTCTACATCACAGTGTGTGGATTATACACACGGATATTAGGATGAGATCAACACAGGTTTGAATCTGGCTGTCCTGTGAAACCTTGAAGGAACTCACTTCACTCCCCTGAGCCTCTGTTTTCAGGGAAAAGACCAATATCCACAGATAGTATGATTTTCAGACCATGGGAATAACCCAGGCAACATCCAGGGTCTAAATGAGAACCAGCAAGGAGTCTGAAGGTCCTAGCTCCACTTAGATTTGGATAGGAAGGTGAGCCTTGGGGATGAGCCAGGACTCACTACAAAAGGACCAAAGTCTCCCCCGCAGTGCATGGCTTTAAAGGCAAACAATCCTGAGTCTGAATCTTGACGCTCCCACTTACTTGCTATGAGACCCAGGACAACTATTTCAACCTCTCTGAGCTTCAGTGTTTACGTTTATTAATGGAAAGAATGCTTACCCTTCACGTTGTCCTGAAGATGAAGCAAGTTCCAAGTGCTTGATCCTGGCTGGCTCAGTCTGCTAAGGCTGCTAAAACACGATACCACCGACGGGAGTGTTTAAGCCACAGAAATTCATTTCTCACAGTTCTGGAAGCTGGGGGTCTGAGATCAGGGTGCCGGCAGGATCAGCCCCTGGTGAGGGCTCCCTTCCCACCTTACAGATAGCCACCTTCTCCCTTCTGTCCCCACGTGGCGGGAAAAGAGTGAACTCTGCTGTCTCTTCTAATAAAGACACCAGTCCTAAGGGATCAGGACCCCTTCCTTATGATCTCCTGTGTGCTTAGTTGCTCGGTCATATCCGACTCTTTGCCACCCCCATGGACTGCAGCCTGCCCAAGTCCCCTGTCCATGGGGATTCTTCCAGGCAAGCATACTGGAGTGGGAGGCCATGCCCTCCTCCAGGGGAATCTTCCCAACCCAGGGATCGAACTCAGGTCTCCCACATTGCAGGTGGATTCTTTACCATCTGAGCCACCAGGGAAGCCCAAGAATACTGGAGAGGGTAGCCTATCCCTTCTCCAGGGGATCTTCCCAATCCAGGAATCAAACTGGTGTCTTCTGCACTGAAGGCGAATTGTTTACCAGCTGAGCTACCAGGGAAGCCCTCTTATGACCTCACTTAACTTTAATTACTTCCTGAGAGGCCCCACCTCCCAAAACAGTCACTCAGGGGGTCAGAGTCTCAGCATATGAATTTTGGTGGGACCCAAATATTCAGTCCATAACACTGACATACAGTCAAGTATTCAATGAATATGAAGATTAAAAATACAAATTATTAAAGGTGAAGAAATTAAGGCAAGAAGAAAGGCATGCCCAAGAACACACAACATGGGGCTTCTCTGGCGGTTGGTTCAGTGGCTGAGACTCCGTGTTCCCAGCACAGGGCCCGGGTTCAATCTGCGGCCAGAGAACTAGATTGCATATGCGCGACTAAGACCTGGAACAACCAAAGAAATAAATAAATATCCATCACACCGCACGCTGATAGCGGAGCTGAAATTCAAGTCAAAGTCCCCGGGCCGAGTCCAGCAGACCCAGGTCCCACAGAGCTCCTCCCCACTGTATCCCACATTGTGAAAGGGCTAGGCGCTCTGCTGTGTCCAGCTCTGCGATCCCATCAACAGTAGGCCACCAGGTTTCTTTGTCCATGGGATCCCCCAGGCTAGAATACTGGAGTGAGTTGCCATTCCCTCCTTCAGGGAATCTTCCCAACCCAAGGATCGAAGCTGGGGTCCGATGTGCTTTGCCAGACACATTCTTTACTGTCTGAGCCACCAGTGAAGCCAGTCCCACATTTTAGATCCAGAAACTGGAAGTGTTTGGGCTCCAGAAAAACTAGAGCCCAATTCTTGAATTTGGTGGCACCAGATGATTCCAGGTAAATTCTGTTCAAGGCCTGGTCCTCTAGCACCTTCTCCCATCAAATGAGGCCCACCTTGGAGTGAGGCAACTGACCACAGGCTGACTGCGTGGCCATGTGTGTATGTGTGTGTGTGTGTGTGTGTGTGTGTGTGTGTGTGGGGGGCTGTGTGTCTGACCCGAGGCTGGTTATAAACTGCCTCTTACCAGGGCCTTTACAGCAGACTCCTGCATTTCCCGGAATAATCTCGCTCATTACGATGCCGGCAGACTTTTCAAGCCAGCTCATTTTTCTTCCCTTTGTCTCAAATTCCAATACCCTGCCCTTTTCACGAGATTTCCGAGAGTGCCGTTCACAGCGCCCATTTGGTGGGGAGAGAGGGGGGTGGAAGTGTCCCCAGAGGGTGAGCAGTATCTCAGCCTTAGTTTAAAAAAAGAGAAAAAAAAAGATGAAGGAAAGAGCTTTGTCTGCTAAATCTCCCCATTTTAGAGTCAAATGTTATTTAAAATTCAGGACAAATTCTCGGCTCTCTTGCTGACAAATTCCACACGAGCACAGAGGAGAGGCAAGCGGAGATGAGAGGTGATGTACGGGGTGCCTAATTGTTCATCATTAAATGGCCATTAAGTGACCACCTACTGTGTGCCGAGTCCTGGGCTGGGTGCCAGGGATATCAGAACCAGCAAAACAGATACTATGTCACTCCTGGAGCCTAAAGTCTATGGAGGAGACAGACACGACCAAATAAGCCACCGCATTCATAATTATAACCTAGAGCATCTGTTCCAGGGGGAAAGGATATGGCGCTAGGAAAGCCTGCAACTGGAACTTGATACAGTCGGAGTCAGGGAGACTCCCCAAGTGGGGGCATTAGCCTTGGTACCTGAAGAGTGATGACTAGGGGTCAGCCAGCTGAGGAGGGGCAAAGTCCTCCAGGATAAAGGAAAAGCACAGGCAAAGCCCATGGGCCAGGGGGAGCATCTGTGTTCGAAGAGCTGGCAGGACACCAGGGTCCCTGGATGCCCAGAGTGACTGGGAAGCAGGGAGACCCTGGTGATGCAGGCAGGGGAAGGTCACGTGAGGTGTTGCAGCCGTGGTACGGCTCTTGGTTTTTATTCTCGGAATGAGAAGGGGTTACCCAAAGGGCTTTCAGAGGGAGAGTGACAAGCGAGCTTTGTGGTTTGTAAAAGTTACTCTGGCCACTGAGGAGGGGACCAGCTGGATCAAAGCAGGGTTGGAAAGTGGTGGCTAGACAAGAGAAGGTGGTGTCTTGGACCTCAGTGGAGGGATGACGGCAATAGAAGTGACAGATGCTAGGAAATTTCTCTGATGATGTCATCGGTGAAAAGTGAAAGTGTTAGTCGCTCAGTCACGTCTGACTCTTTGGATTCTTTAGGACTCTTTGGACTCTGTAGCCCACCAGACTCCTCTGTCCATGGAATTCTCCAGGCAAGAATACTGGAGTGGATTGCCATTTTCTTCTCCAGGGGATCTTCCTGACCCAGGGATCAAACACGGGTCTCCTGCCCTGTAGGGAGATCCTTTACCATATGAGCCACTGGGGAAGATATCATTAGTACAGTTGCAGAAATGGACCCCAATTCTTCCCCTCCCTGTATCCACAACACCAATAATCTCCTGTCACACAGATGCGGAGTTCGACCATAAGATGTTCTTTGCCCAAAGGACCACAGCAAACACGATATAACAGAGCTTTAAACATCATCTGCCTAGAGAAGGAAATGGGAGCCCACTCCAATATTCTTGCCTGGAGAATCCCATGGACAGAGGAGCCTGGGTGGCCACGGTCCATGGGGTCCCAGAGCATCAGACACGACTGAAGTGACTAAGCACAAACATCTGCACATTGAAGCTTGCTCTTTCTTGCTGCCTCGGAGACCATGTGATCACTACAAGCCGGGCTAGCCTCCTGGAGGATGAGAGACATGTGGAGCAGTCACCTCACTTCCAGGCAGCAGCCTGAAAGTTGCCAGACCTCCTTTCCATGGATGAGGAAGCTGAGACACAGAGCGCTTAAATGACTCACCCGATGGGAGAGAACTGACTCACGCCCAGCCTGACCACTTTGCTCTAAGCGAGATACTAGCACTGCAGAGCGGCACAGAGGTGGCGTGCATTCTGCCTGCAGCGGGAGGCAGAGCAGTGAGTCAGAACAGGGTTTGCGGTTAGGCTGATCCTAGGAGTAAGAACAAGCGTTGCCTGTGGGAGCAAAACCGAGAACAGCGTTTTTTAGGCTGAGACCTCGTCGTGAAGTGAGGCTGGCAGTCCAGAGCTGTGTGGTCGGCTTGGGGAGCTCAAAGGGGCCTGAGTGACCGAAAGGGAGGGCGCGAGGAGGCACGAGGAGGCGGGGGAGGATCCAGAGGGAGTGATGGGCCCCGACCAAGGCCGGAAGCAGAAGCCATGCCACTTCCGGGGGCCCCGTACCCCCCTCTCCTGCTGAGGCCAGCTCTCAGCTGGCACCCTAGCTGGAGCCAAGAACTGGCTTCTAATCCCAGCTTTGATTCCTTACCGTATGATTTTGGGAAATTACATCACTTGCCCACCCTGGGCTTCAGTTTCTCCCTCTATAAACAGAAAAGGCAGGCAAGATAAAGTGAATTTCTCTGTATCTAGCAGCTAGCACACGCTAGCAGGTAGATGTCTCGTAGATGTAGCGTGAGGGTTACGTAGGTTAAGTGAGCAGCATAATTCCTGGTGCATAGTGAGTGCTCAGTACACACTGCCGTGACTGTTGCTGGTGTCGTCTCAGAGCAGCCAGTTCAGGACAACCCTGGGGATGAGAGTGAACATCAGTGGGCCTAGGCAAACACCACCTGGATTTAATCCCAGCTCTCCATCTTCTTGCCGTGTGACTTTCAGCAAGTTACTTAGCCAGTCTGAACCTTAGTTTGCTTGTCTATAAATTTGGCATCCTAATGGTGTCTATCTCATTGGGTTGTTGTAAGGATTAAAAGTGATAATGCTGGAACTTCGCTGGTAGGCCAGTGGCTAAAATTCTCCTCTCCCAATGCAAGAGTCCCTGGTTCGATCCCTGTTCAGAGACTTAGATCTCACGTGCCTCAACAAAGATCCTGCATGTGGCGACCAAGGCCCCGTGCAGCCAAGTAAATAAACAAATATTTAAAAAAGAAGTAATTCTCATAAAATGTTTAACTCCTAGAACCCGACAGTTATCAGACACCCCATTGTGCAGACAGCAAAGTCAAGGCCCTGAGAGGCAATGAAACTTGCTCCAGGGAACACACCTAATACATGGTAAGGCTAGGATTTATCTTAGAAAATTCCAGTTCCCTGTCTTGTGCCCCTAACTACTGTTCCAGATGTCTCTGAAGCACCTCCCAAGAGCTAGAATCCTGCTAAGGGCATTATTGCTTCTGACCAAAGTCATTGTAAAACTCCAGAATAAAGAATGACTTCTCCGGGAAAACTTTTAAATCCCCGGAGAGGTTAGAATTAATGTATGTTCCTGATATACAATCAGACCACATTTCCAAGTTGGTTTTATGAGAGGAAGCTCTAAACTTCTATGATTCGAAGGTGGTAAATGGTAACGACAAGGTATTAAACTTTGTGGGGGAGTGCCTGCCTCAAATCCTCTCCAGAATGAGGCAAGGCATAAATAAATGACACCTAGAGAAGGGTGCAGGGGACGGTCTTGATCTGAGAGGGAGAGCTGGTCACCCCTGGGTCCATCACTGACCCACCCTGGGGCTTGAGCAGGACATTTAGCTCTCTCTGCACCCACATTTCCCTATCAATGTTTGTTGTTCAGTCACTCAGTTGTGTCCAACTCTTTGCGACCCCACAGACTGCAGCACACCAGGCTTACCTGTCCTTAACCATGCTCAAACTCATGTCCATTGAGGCGATGATCCATCCCTATCAGTGCAGTGATCCAAAACTTATGATCCTGACGGGAAAGAATGAAAGGGGATGCTAGTAATAACCACACCAGGACGCCAGATGTAAACTTTGTCCTGGTGATTCTGAGACATGGACACCCTGCCTGCCGCAGTCAGAGATTACACCAAATATTTGTAAAAGCTTTCACTCCTTTGATGTTTCTGGATAAAATCTGTTGCTAAGAACTGATCCTGTTCGGATATTAGAAATGCTGGGACCCCACGGAAGAACCTATTCAATGAGACGCAGTGGGGCAGGGAGAAAGCTGGGCAGTGTCTGTCTGTGAAGAAGCAGGATCACGATAGATACATGAAGACAACAGGGGATGAGACATTCCAGAGAAGCTCCCTGGATCTCCGTGGCATCCTCATGAGCTGATTCCAGCACAAACCCTGCCATTTTTCTCTATCTGTCAGGCGAACCACACAGAACAGAAGGTGAACCCCCTGGAGAGCAGCGAGAATGCTCACACTTGCCTTCTCACCATCCCAGCTCTGAGGTGTCCTAACACAGCTAACCTCATCATCTTTGATGCCCTGTATCTTCCAGACATTTCCTGACCCTCTGGTCTATCAGACACGACTTGGATCCTAATCCTGAGTTCCCCAGGTTGGCAGGGTACGCAGGCCAAGTTGATGAAATAATGACTCAGCTGTCTGCTTGGCTCTTAGGATCTGGTTGCAGGGAAAATCCTGGAAAGATCTATTTCCAAACATACCCACCATCTGTTTCACTTGAACATGAGCTGCTTGCTGAGAAGTCAGTGGTTCTACCTGGTGACTCTAATTATCGGAAGAGTCTGGAGCTTGGTCCTCTCAGAGGACTCTTTGGAGATTTCTTCTCCTCGATGATGACACAAGAAGCCTCTCGGACTTGGCACTAACTCGGAAGAACGCGGAGCTCTCAATCAGAAACACTTCATCTCTTGCTAGGCTTCTGCTCCAGAATTTGATGGAATCATTCTTTAATATAGCTGCATTTCTACCCCACATCAGAGATGATTGAAGGCAGGGGAAAATATTCCTATGAGAAATGAGGGTTTTCAGTCAAGCAAACAGAAATCTGAAGGGTGATTTAATTAGAGCAGCAGGTTGGCTGGCGAATGAAGAAATGGATTTCCAGACTCCAGGAGGCGCCTGGGAAGGTACCCAGCCTCTTGGAGTCTCTCTCTCCTAATCCATCTCCCTAGACTTCTGGGTGGCTCAGTGCAATAACGGGCACCAAGTGCTCAGAAACTCCAGAGTGCCGTCTCGTATGTAAATGATAGTATCTTTTAGGATGTGAAGTGTTTTTAAAGAGAAGGTCGCTGCTGATCAATTACTCTCGTCGCTCATACAGGACTGACAAGGCTCCTAAATTCTACACTCTGCGTACATTGACAGCTTTAGATTGCATTTCTTCGCAGTATGGAATCGTCCTGCAGCAATTCGGCTTCCCTCCAAAGGAAGGCTGGTCCCTGGCAGTCAGGGGCAAACGAAGGCTCCAACCAGAATGGAGGGACCCAAGGCAGAGGACGTAGAGTGTGGAAGGAACAGTCAAGTTCTTAGGGTTCAGAGCAGAAAGCTGCCATTCCATATATACACAGAACTAAAAAATATTTGGGGGGAGAAGGGTTGTTTGCTTTTTCTTTTACTCTCTTTGTAAAAAAAAAAATTGATTACTTATTTATTTTTTTTATTTTTGGCTGTGCTGGGTCTTCTTCACTGTGCAGGCTCTTTTCTAGTTGTGGCAAACAGGACCACTTTCTAGGTGTGGTGCACAGGCTTCTCATCGAAGTGGCTTCCCTTTCTGCGGAGCACGGTCTCTAGGGCATCGGGCTCCAGTAGCAGAGGTTAGACAGCAGTGGTGCACAGGCTTCGTTGCTCTGCAGCATGTGGGATCTTCCTGGATCAGGGATCGAATCTGTGTCTCTTGCATTGGCAGGCATATTCTTTACCCACTGAGCCACCAGGGAAGCCCTCTTTTATTCTCTTTAACTGCAAAAGGAGCGATGGTTAATTCTTCTCTCTTGTTCCTTGAGGGTAGAATTGGCACCAAATTCTTCTCTTTATGTGTTCAGTAAATATTTGATTAATAAATGCTTTGTTAACAAGAAACCATTATAATCATATGAAGATTTTCCAAACATATTCAGGTCCCTAAAGGCATCAGAAACTTTTAATGGGGGTCAGTCCTGACCCATGCCCAGCAAGACAGGCCATTCTTATCTTTCTCCCCTAAACTAGACAATAATGAACAGTGCATAGGCGTTTCTTTCCTTTCTCCCATTCCCCTCCCCAGGTGCCACAGCTGTCTGCACCTCCAGTGACGCACGAACACAGGCAGTAAATTGTCTCTGTTTGGTTACTGCCTCTGGGTACGGATTGTCTATGAAGTTATCACAAGCGGCGTCAGCTTGCAGAAGTTGCATTCTCCCTGAAGACACCAGGAGCTTTATTCTGCTCGTCCCATCTGCTTGTGATCAGCTCCTTCACTCTTTCTCATCACCATCGCCCTCCCCCAGGCTGAGCATCCTTGAAAAAGTCGCTTTACCTCTCTGAACCTAACTACCTCTCCTCTAAAATTAGGGATCCTAATTCCTATCCCAGGGCACTGCTGTGTGGAAATGATGAGATAATGCATAAGAAGTGCCTAGCTTCGGGCATGGTGCATTTTAAAGGCACAAGGTAGAACATCTACTATTAATTTCATCAGCAGCAGCTGATGAAAGGGTGGATAAGGGATTAGGTAAGATAATGTATGTAAAGTACTTCACATCCTGTCTGGCACCTAATGAGCACTCTAGAAGTGTTGGCTATCATTAGTAGAGATAAAGACATGTATATTACAAAAATAATAATAATGCAAAGTAGGAAAGGATTAACAAGAATACAAGGAGTTCTCAGCTAGATCAAAGAAGAAAGAGACAGCTGCTTCCAACTGAGCACACAGGGTCAGTGTTTGCCTCACTTCCCTGACAATAAGCATCACTCAGGAGTCATACAAGTTCACCAACTTATTTACAAGTTCACCAACTTACATACAAGTTCATCAACAATAGCCTATGCCCGATCTCTAATGAAGGGCCAGGAAATGAGGTAGGGAAGCTGTGGGTTTAAAAAGCACCCCAGAATTATCATAAAGGAAATTTAGAAAACTGGAGTGCGTGACAGCAAAGCTGGGACTTGACAGCTAGGCAACAATAGCCATAGGAATCTCCACCTGTCTTTGAGAATCAAGCACTGTGCTCACACTGCCCATTAATCATCAGAAACATTCCCGTGAGGTAGAGCGGTATCACTAGACCCATTTTGCAGATAAGGAAGCTGAGATTCAGGGGGTGGAAAAGACATAAAGTCACAAACTGGAAATGACAGAGCCAGGATTCAAACACAATCCTTTCTAATCATCCTGGTCCTTTCTGTGAATGGGCCATGTCACCTGTCACCTTGTGAAGACTTTCAAACATGTATAATATCATATAAGAAATGAATCGCCAGTCCAGGTTCAATGCAGGATACAGGATGCCTGGGGCTGATGCACTGGGATGACCCAGAGGGATGATATGGGGAGAGAGGTGGGAGGGGGGTTCAGGATTGGGAACACGTGTACACCCATGGCAGATTCATGTTGATGTATGGCAAAACCAATACAATATTGTAAAGTAATTAGCCTCTAATTAAAATAAATAAATTTAAATTAAAAAAAATTTTTTTAAAAGATACTGTTTGTTCTTTATGGAATGATCAGCCACCCTTTCTCCTACTCACCTTCTCATCTTAGCTCAACTGTTTCTCCTTCAAGGAAATTGTCCCCATTTCCCCACCCCCGGTCTATATCGCCCTTTCTCTCTTAACTTCTACCAAGTTACACATTTATTTGTGTGATTATGTGACTATTGTGCACTAAACAGAGTGTGCGTACATGCTAAGTCACTTGGGTCACGTCTGACTCTTCACCACCCTATGGACCGTAGCTGGCCAGGGTGGCTTGTCCACAGAGTTCTTCAGGCAAGAATACTGGAGTGGGTTGCCATACCCTCCTCCAGAGGATCTTCCTAACCCAGGGATGGAACCTGCATCTCTTATATCTCCTGCTTGGGTAGGTTGCTTCTTTATCACTGGCACCACCTTGGAAGCCTCAGCAGTAAACAGTCTCAGTTCCAAAAGTACAGGGAACTTGCTTGTCTCGCTCACCATCATCTTTCCAGTGAATAGAAGTGGAATAAAAGAATTCACAAGCTAGTGCACATCATTGCCCATCATCCACAGAATCCAATCCAAGGCTTCCTGTGCTGTCCGAAGCTCAGCTCATTCTGACTTCAGTTCCAGCCTCAGAAATACGACCTCAGATATATATATATAGGAATGACGCTAAAGCTGAAACTCCAGTACTTTGGCCACCTCATTGGAAAAGTCTCTGATGCTGGGAGGGATTGGGGGCAGGAGGAAAAGGGGACGACAGAGGATGAGATGGCTGGATGGCATCACTGACTCGATGGCTGTGGGTTTAGGTGAACTCCAGGGGTTGGTGATGGACAGGGAGGCTTGGCCTGCTGCAATCCCTGGGGTCGCAAAGAGTCGGACACGACTGAGTGACTGAACTGAACTGATCTTCACCCAGATCCTTCCAATCTTCACAACATCTGATGGTGTTAATCTTTATACCCATTTCACAGATAAAGAAAGTAAGATTTAGAGAGAGATTGTGGCATTCTCTAGCATCAATTATGATGTCTATGTTTTAATAATCCTTGATATCAGTTTGTTCAGATTTTCTAATATTCCCAAATGATCTTAGGTGGCCTGAGGGTGATAAAAAGAAACAATGAGGATCTGCATATGTATAGGGCTTCTAAGAAGTT
Source organism: Bison bison bison (assembly GCF_000754665.1). NCBI lineage: Eukaryota > Metazoa > Chordata > Mammalia > Artiodactyla > Bovidae > Bison > Bison bison. The sequence goes on along the minus strand of NW_011494838.1, from coordinate 3,742,380 downwards.
GGGGTTCAGCCTTAGAGGTCCTGTGACAAAGACATGAACTGTGAAGCCAAGGTCAAAAATACGGGAAATAGAAGAAATAAGGCCAAGTACAGTCTATTTATGAAGCAGGAAACCCCATACCCTTGTTATCTTGGGTGCTCTCCTGATGGAGGCAAAGCTTATCAGAATGAACTGCGTAAAACTGCCCAGATTGGACTGGTTTGGACACATAAATGCATATACACATGTGCCTACACAAACACACATGCCTACGCAGACACGCGCGCCTACGCAGACACACACGCCTACACAGACACGCATGTCTACACAGACACGCATGCCTACACATACACGCATGACCTGAATTTGTTCATATGAGGGAGCTGCCCCCTTATTTTACCAAACCACGTCACTTCCCTCTGAACACTGAGAGAGTACAGCTGATGACTAGGAAAACAGTGAATTTTCTACCAAAAGTATAGGCATGGATAAGATTAAATGTTATCAAAGAAATCAAAGTTTCTAAGTCTTTGGATTGCACAGTAATTTAAACACAAGGCTTGTTGTGACAAAACACAGCATGATGTAGCAAAATTGGCGGGAGGCTTTTGCAAGTGGAAGGAAAGGAAGGTGGTAATTCAGGAAGAGCAAGGAGAATGGAGACCGAGGCGCTCAGGTTTGAGCAGGTGGGAAAGAGCATCATGAAATAGGTTCAGTGGAAAACAGCAGCACACGCTCAGCACCCTTTGTCACTCAAATGACCCATGCCACCTGTGGTGTCACGTGCCCACAGGCAGACGCAAGGAACTGGGCACCTCGAACATCTGGATTTGGGTCCATTGATTTACCCTCGGTTCCTTGAAAAAGAATCAAGGCAGTTCCCTAGAGAAGAGTTTGCACTGAATCTTAAGGAGACAGAGGAAGTCCAGGTGCACCAGAGACCTTCTGTTATTTTCAGGAAATGAGATGTCAGGGATGGTGATCAAGAAGACAAAGGTGGCTGGAGAAACGCTCGCCCAGAGGAGGGACTCTAACTCGAAGAAGCTGAAATAGAAAACAAAGATCGAAGAGCGTCGTTAACTGAAACAGGATAAGAAGCTGCAGGCCTGGATGGACGATGCAGATGGCTGATGTTTATGTGCCAGGTCCGATCCTAAACCTTCCACGAGTATTAACTCACTGAGATCACAAAACGACCCCATAAAGTCTGTGTACTGGGATGAAAGCCTTATTTACATAGAAATAAAATGAGATTCAGGAAAGTTAAGTAATATATTCAGGGTTACAAAGAGTAACAGGATTTGAACCCAAGGAGGCAGATTCGAAACTCTCGTTTCTGAATCACCAGCCATGCTGCAGTGTGGGGTATACAAAAAGCAATATTAAATGCCTAAAGGAAAGTCCTAACTCCCACATGGGCCTTCAGTGTCATCTATAGAAACACTGTATATTGATCAACTTAAAGTCACCCATCACAGGGAGTGGAGAGTGGGCCAAGGGCATACTTGGAGAAAGACCTACTGCCCAGAGTTATTAGATGGGATGCGTTGACTATATCATGACCACTGAGAAGGGTAAGAGTTCTAGGTGGAGGAGGCGGGCTTAAGAGGGTTGAAAGCATGTGATGAATTTAGAGACTGCTCTCAGTGAGAGGTAAGTTATAACCTAGATGAACCTGGAGCTTCCAGACTAGATGAGCCCGCATAAGAAGGCTCCTTAGAATCATCCTGAGCTCTGACTTCAAGCTGGTTTCACCTGCCAACTCAGTAGAACCTTCGTGATCAGCGTTGGTGGGGCGTGGGGAGAGCGACAGCATTTTACATCCCAGCCAAGTGGGTTTGAACTCTGGCTTCCAAATCCGTCAACTGGTGACATCTCCGGCAAGGCTCCTGACCAATCGGTGCCTGTTTTCTCATCTGTAAAAGACAGGCAATAATGGGACTGACTTCAGTGGGTTGTCTTGAGGATTAAGTTACATAGTGCCGGAGACATGGGTTCAGTCCCCGGGACGGGAAGATCCCCTGGAGGAGGAAGTGGCAACCCACTCCAGTGTTCTTGTCTGGGAAATCCCATGGACAGAAGAGCCTGGTGGGCTGCAGTCCATGGGGTTGCAAAGAGTCGGACATGACCGAGCACACCGCTTGCACAGCTACATCACTTAGCATAGGATCTGGCACTTAATAAAGACTCAATAAGGATAATAAAACAAACTAAAGCTTTTTCTGTGGATAAGCCCAGCAACCAAGAGTTGCTTTGGGAGAAAAGACAAAGGAGGAAGATCAAACTGAAAACTGATGCTTTAATTAGCTTGTCACAGGCCTGTTCATCTTCTCCTAGGATTATGAAGCGGTCACGTCTACAATTCACATTTGGATTATATCCTGGAGTTTATCTGCCTTAACCCTTTGAGGTAGGTTCATATCCATTTCACAGGTGAAGAAACTGAGGCTCAGAAAAGGGAAACAATGTGCCTGAAGTCAAACAGGAGAACAGCACAGACTGCAGAGCCATGACCCAGTGTCCAGCTGCCCAGGCCATGGTCGCCCTGGCCTCCTAGGGGTCCTGGGCCCCTCCTCTCCTCCTCCGGCCCTCCCCATCCCACAGCTGGAGAAGAGCCAGCCCCACTTCCACTGTACGAGGCCTGACTTTCTGCCTTTGGTAAGGATGCTTGCCGCAAGCATTCATATCCGCAAAAGTGAGAGAGGGTCAAACAACACACTCGTTTTCTGTGCATGATCATTTTTTTAATCTGACCCTTCCAAAGTGCGTTTTGTATATTGTGTTGATTGGTTGTTATTGTTGGAACATGGGTCTAAGAGATAATTTTAAAAAGTGCAAACAAAGGGGAGCTACCCATGCATGTACAGGACGGGTCTCAGGCGGCGGGCTGTGTATCTCCAAGAGGCGTGTGGGCCTGTGTCCGCCGTGCCTTATGCGTGGACCTGTAGAGCGTGTGTATGCTTGTGGGCCGCGTGCATGTGTGTATGTGCATGTCTGTGTGTGTGTGCTGCCCGTGTTTATACCTGTGCTGAGGGGATCTGCATTTATATGCACGCGTCTCTTAAGTATCACATGGGATTCTGTGTTGGTATGTATTTGGGTATTGTGGTTACTTGTGGAGATGATGTACTAACCATTGTCTGGAGGAGTGAATTGTGTGTATGTGTTGTGTGTGTGTTATATGTGTGCCCA
>NW_011494838.1:3736046-3739109 GCF_000754665.1 Bison bison bison | reverse complement strand
GTGTGTGCTGCCCGTGTTTATACCTGTGCTGAGGGGATCTGCATTTATATGCACGCGTCTCTTAAGTATCACATGGGATTCTGTGTTGGTATGTATTTGGGTATTGTGGTTACTTGTGGAGATGATGTACTAACCATTGTCTGGAGGAGTGAATTGTGTGTATGTGTTGTGTGTGTGTTATATGTGTGCCCACCCATTGCATGAGTTGTGTGTGTGTTATATGTGTGCCCATCCATTGCATGAGTTGTGTGTGTGTTGTGTGTGTTATATGTGTGCCCATCTGTTGCATGAGTTGTGTGTGTGTTGTGTGTGTGTTATATGTGTGCCCATCTGTTGCATAAGTTGTGTGTGTGTTGGGTGTGTGTTAAACGTGTGCCCATCCGTCGCATGAGTTGGTTGTTAGGTGTGTTCTAAATGCCTCTGCCATATGGGTGTGTCTTGGTGTTGAAGGCTGTGTTGTATGTGGATATGCCGTGTGTCTAGGGAGTGCGTCTTCTGGGTATAGATACACAGTACATATGTATAGGGTGGGTGTGAGTTTACCTGTGTAGTCTGCATCCGTGGGTTAAAATATGGTGTTTCCTGGTGCATTTAGTGTTTTTAGGCCGTGTTCTAGGTGTGTGTGCGTGTGTGAGTGTTCACACTGCATCTCTGAGTGTCTAGACTGCCTATGTGCCTGACCTGTGAGTGTGCTCGGGCACACGTGTGTGACTCCCCTCAGGGCCTCTCTGTCTCCAAGTGAGCCACGTTCCCTCTCCTCCCCACCCTCACTCCGTCCCGTCCTGGCGTCTGGTGGTTATTAGCTGGTCAGACACTCTTACTTCCTCCAACCTACCATCGCTCATCCTCACTCAGTAATCACAGGAAGGGGCCTCAGAGACGCCGTTTCTGCTTCAACCTCCCCAGGCCAGGAGGATGCTTGTCCCTCTTACCTATTACTCACTGAAAGGAAAATCTCACAAGCAAAAGAGCTGCTGTCTCAGAGCCAGGTTAACCGTTTCTGAGCCAGTGTGAGGCTTGCTTCAGGGAAGCTGTGAAGTCTGTTCCACAGGCCCTAGCCAGAACAGGAGGGGCTGTTTGAAATACCTGCAAAGCCCAGCTTCCAACCACTATGTGTGTGCGTGTGTGTATGAATGGGGCTCAGTCGTGTCCAGCTCTCTCTGAGCCCATGGACCCACCAGGCTCCTCTGTCCACGAAATTTTCCAGGCAAGAATACTGGAGTGGTTGGCCATTTAGCACTCCAGGAGATCCTCCTGACCCAGGGATCGAACCTGCATCTCTTGTGTTTCCTGCATTGGTAGGCAGATTCTTTACCACTGTTCCACCTGGGGTTCCTCCAACCACTATAAAATGGATAATTAGACTCAGCCATTCGTCCTCAAGAGGAATGCTGTGGGCATGTGCGGGGCAGAGTGCAAGGGTCCCTGCATTATTGAATCCAACTTGTCTTGTGGGGTGTCTAGCCTGCCCAGCCCCACCCACTGATGCCCGATGCCCTTATTTCCCTGGTCAGTAGGGCTGCAAAACGCCCCGCATATTCAAATTGCCTTTGTGGGGGTGGGGGCAGGTGCCACATGTACAAACCAGTGAGTTAAACAAACCAGGCAGGGGAGGAACCACGGACTAGCAGGGACTGAAGTGCCAGCTCTCCATCGCCATCCTGCTAGAACGTCCCACCATTTTATTTCTCCATCCATGCATCCGGCTCCTCATTCTCCTGACGTATATTTATAGAGCGCCTACTCTGTGCCAGGCACTTCTCTAAGCTTTGGGGATAGACTGGCAGGAGGGCAGGCAGAGCCCCTCTTCTCAAGGGCCTCATTTTCCAGTAAGGAAGAGAGTCAGCAAACTTAAAAACAAACTCAGAAATGGGGGGTCATAATAAAACCCTCGGTAACAGTGAAACAAGCTCATCTGATATTGTGAAAGGCGAGGCTTCCGTGGGTTAAGGGAGAGAGGGCAGATGTGAGTTGAAGCCTAAAGAATAGAAAGGATCTGGCAGGGAGATTATTTCATTCTAGGTAGAGAGGCTCATAAGTCCTTGGTGTGCTGAAGGATCAGAAAAACAGCCAGGAAGGTGGAAAGGTGTGGGGGGTGGGGGCCAGTGAGAGAGAGGGAGAAGGAGTCCTGGAGATTGGAGAGAGGGCAAAGTCCGGGTCACATAACCGCCTTCGGAATGTGGCTAAAATTTAGATGTTTTTCTAAAGGCAGTGCACAGCCATGGTAGCATTTTTACAAAGCAAGCTATGTAAGGAATGGATGAACGCACGTTCTGTGTGCATTATCCCACCCTACAATATTCTGAAGGAGGTCGTACCATTACTCTGATCGTGCAGAAGATGAAGTTAAAGGTCTCAGAGAGGCTGGATATCTTGTCCAAGCTCACAGAGCCTGGAGCCCCATTTCTAACCCTGGCAGTCGACCCCGGAGTCTGCAGGCTTCATCAGATCTATGAATCCTGTTGTCAAAGGTCCCGGCATGTCTTTGGATTCTGAAGCACCAGCCAGTCTGGGCCTCGATGAATTCTGTGTGTGAGTGTTAGTTGCTCAGTCGTGTCTGACTCTTTGCGACCCCACAAACTGTAGCCCCCAAGGCTTTTCTGTCCATGGAATTCTCCAGGCAAGAATACTGGAGTGGGTTGCCATGCCCTTCTCCAGAAGAACTTCCCAACCCAGGGATCGAACCCTGGTCTCCTGCCTCGCAGGCAGATTCTTTACCGTTTGAGCTACAGGGAAGTCTAGATGAGTTCTAGGTTTTCCTATTCTTTTATCCACTGGTGGGAGTGTTGATCCTTCTTCATGGCACCAAACTCACCCGAACAATAAACCCCTCTCCGCTGAGGAAGGATCTTGCCTCCTACCTGGTGAACCAGAGAAGCAGCAGGACAGGGGTCAGAAAGGGCGCCTGACTGGGACTCCAGGGAGTGGCTCTTCCTACTTCACCTGGCATCTCTCCAGAGGCAGAGGAAGGCGGTAAAATTCTTTCTTCTCCCTCTTCCCCCCCCCCGACCCTCACACACACACACACACACACACACAATTTCTCACTCCATCGGTGCATCA
>NW_011494838.1:3735770-3735946 GCF_000754665.1 Bison bison bison | reverse complement strand
TGTTAAGTGTGTGCCCACCCGTTGCATGAGTTGTGTGTGTGTTGTGTGTGTGTTATATGTGTGCCCATCTGTTGCATGAGTTGTGTGTGTGTTGTGTGTGTGTTAAGTGTGTGCCCACCCGTTGCATGAGTTGTGTGTGTGTTGTGTGTGTGTTATATGTGTGCCCATCCATTGCA
>NW_011494838.1:3716559-3735670 GCF_000754665.1 Bison bison bison | reverse complement strand
TCCCCGACCCTCACACACACACACACACACACACACAATTTCTCACTCCATCGGTGCATCAGCCCAAATCCCTGACTGTAAATATTTACTCCAGGCTCTTTTATCTACAAGGCATAAACAGTCCCAGCATACGCTCAGCACGGGGCCACCTGGCAACTGTCTCAGGGCCTCTCTGCCTTTTCCCCAGGCGTGGAGATGATGGAGCTTCCAGGCTGTGTTTCAGGGGCCGCCTCCTCACGTGACGCCGCCTCCTCACACCTGAGTGCAGCAGGCGCTGGTAATGACAGCCATGGTGTCCTGGTCTCTCCAAGGGGCACCCAAACCCCACTTCCCTGAAGGGAGGGCCTTCAAATCCACGATGACCAGAAGCCTTGGACAAGGCAGCTCAGCACTTTTATTGAGGGTCATGTGAACAAAAAGAGATTTCCATTGTACAGCAGAAACTAACTCAATCTTGTAAAGCAGTTATATTTCCCCAAAAAACCCCAGACACTTGAATGAGAAAATGGGGACAAACTGGCACACACTTGAGCAGACAGAAGACTGGCAGACAGAGAGACCACTCGGCCACCAAGCCTCTGAAACTTCTCAGCGTTATTATCCACTTGTGATGGCGGATGAGCCCAGAGATTATCATAGTAAGTGGAGTCAGTCAAAGGCAAATATCACGCGATATCACTTATACGTGGAATCTAAACTATGATGCAAAGAAACTTATTTACAAAAGAGATTCAGACGCACAGACATAGAAAACAAACTCCTAGTTACGAAGGGAAAGGGTTGGGGGACAGATTAGGAGTCTGGCAGTAGCAGATACAAATTACTATATGTATTAATAAAATAGATAAGCAAGAGCCTATTGTATGTCACAGGGACCTATATTCAATATCTTGCAATAAACTGTAATGGAAGATTATATAAAAACAAAGATACATATATCTGTATAACTGCACCACTTTGCTGTATGCCAGAAACCAACACAACACTATAAATTAAACTATAATTCAACGAAATAAAAAGAAAGGGAGAAATGAGATCCTGGCAAACCTAAGAACAACATCCCACTTGAAAAGCATTCAAAAGACTTCCCTGGTGGTCCAGTGGCTAAGACTCTCTGTTCCCAGTGCACGGGACCCAGGTTCAATCCCCGGTCAGGGAACTAGATCCCAAGGGCTTCAACTCAGAGTTCAAATGCCAAAATTAGGAAACTAAAGGTTTCACAAGCTGAAACTAAAAAAAAAAAAAACAAAAACCACACGCCACAAAGAAGATCGAAGATCCCACGGTCCACATCTAAAACCTGGAACCACCAAATAAAACAAGTTTTAAAATAAAATAAATAAATAAAATTATCCTAAAATTAAACATAAAGCGCATTCAAACCACATATCTGTGTTTGCCAAATTCGGCACTGACCGCAGGCCAGGACCTGTGTCCCCAGGCCCCTCCCGTCTCCAGTGAGGCCTCGTCCAGCTCTAACCTTTGCTGCCCTTTGCATCGCTTCGTCTCACATGGGTGTCTGTCTTTGTTTTCCCACCTCCAGCAGCAGAAGAGGAGGTGCAAAGCCAAAATAAAGCACTTACATAAAGAGATGGAGACAAGAAGGAGCTGGAAAGAAAGAGCCGACCCTTTCTTCCCCTCATTCCCAGCCGCAAGCATCCTGCTCAGAGGAGGCAGCAGCCCAGCTGGGCTGGGATCAGCGTGGCCAATGCTGGAAGGAGACCCGGCACAGCCCAGGCCTCGTTTCCGAAGGGTGTTATTTCACCCCTGCTTCCCAGATAATGTAACTGAGTCACTCAATTGAGCATAAAATAGAAATTTGGTTTCTTATCGGCCTCAGACCTGACTTTACTATTTTCTTTCTGCAAAATACATTTTTCACTATCTTATCTTCTAATAAACAATCCCAGCTCGGCAGCCTTGTGGCAATGGCCCTGAATGCATTTAAGAGACATATTTTTCCTCTCTCACTCCCCGCTTAAAGTCTTCTGCTTAAAAGCCTACGTGTTTCTTTTTTTTTTTTTTTCCTCCCTTTTGGAAAAAATATATATCCCATTTGTATGCCGTCTTCCTTTAAGGAACATACATATTTTTCACGAGTTGTTCTGATGGATCCTCCCTTATTTTCCCTTTTTGCTCACTTGATCAGAATTTAAAGAAGGGACTTAACCTCCACAGCAATGGTGTGTGAATTTGATGGATTTTAGGACTGGACGGGGGAGGTCAGGGCGGCTCCTTTAAGAATGGGGCAGTTTCTAGAGTGGTCAGATTCCAATAGGTCCTCCAAGATTGCGTGGTGGGGAGGACACACTGGTATGTCAGCTATGAATGTTTAATACCCGCCTCCGAAGCAGACGGCCGTCGGAGGCACCGGACAGCAAGGCTTGAGCCACAGAGGAAAGAGGAAAAGGGAACCAGAATCTGTTGGAGCTTTCACAACAACCTTCTTAGAGAGCAACCCCATTAAGCAAAGAAGAGGAAACAGCCCCATTATTACAGAACAGGAAACTGGGTTTCGGAAGGGCTAATGCACACCCAGAAGGCGAGATTCAGTGACAGGTCTCCAAACACCACTTGGGGAATTAGAATCTCACACACACAGATTTTTGTGGTGCCATATTTGTAGTTTTTAGGCAACTGTTTCATTCTTTGAGCGTCAACTCTAAAAGCAAAGGGAGTCAAAGCCCTTCCTTACCTGACCTTTAATGCTATGAATGCCAAGTCCTACTGTTTTATGCTGGAAAATAAAGGGAGTTAGAGGTGCATGAATTTTACTGTTTACAAAAGCATTTGCCTCCACTGCTTTTGCAGTTTATATTCAGAATAAACGTCAGCTCCTGTCCCATCTGGTCTCTGTTAACCTCACTGCCCCATTCACACCCCCTCCAGCGGGCCACACCCAGTCTCCCCTTAGAGTCTTTGCATCTGTGTTTCCAGCAATACCAGGAGCTCTGACTCCTCGCATCCTTCACATGCGAGCGCAGAAGCTGTCTTCTGCAACCCTCCTACCACAGGGACCTCCCCCCTTATTATTCCCTCCACAGCACCTGCTCTGCTCCTACTCAGTGTTATTACAACGTGTACATTTATGCTGTGCCTCTGCACGTTTCGTATCCACCTCCCCCAGCAGTCTATCAGCTCCGGAGTGCGGAACTGTGTCGTCTTGTTTTATAAACGCATCTCCCTGCTCAGAACACCGCCTGCCACCTAATGGGTGCTGTGTGTATATTCGTTGGACAAATGAAGGCATGAATGTGGCTGTCACAGCAACCCTGTGTGACAGACACTTTTGTCCTCATTTTTTTACATTAATAATGAAGTCAAGAATAAGAGTTATCATTTTTTCTGTGCTTACTCTGTCGGCCTGGTCAGATTCCAAGAGCTTTAATGTTCATTATAACTGTCTGATGCAGGCACTATTCTTATTCCCATTTCACAGGTGAGGAAACTGAGGCACACACCACCCACAGGCTGAGACCAGAGCATGGGATTTCCTGTTTAAAGAGCCTGCTCATTCTACTCGACCACAGAGCCTCACATCTGAGCCGCCAATGGCGTGAAAGAAAGAACCAAGAGAAAAGAAACCCATGGAAATTGCCTTGAGCTCAGGTGACTATTTGCATCTGAAAATGATCTGATTGGAGTTTGCAACCTCCTCCAACATTTACCAACTTTGGGACAAAGACATTCACGCCAAAGGAAAGGCTGTACTTCCTAACCTGGCCCAGACACTCGGGACGGTCCTGGGGGGAAAGCTTCTGGAACTGCAGCGTCTACCTGCTTCCTTTGCCCTCCCCTGTGGGCTTATGCCTCGGGCTCAGCTGCCCTCTGTCCATGCCAAGGCCTTTGCCAGTCTGAGCTCCCCATTTCTCACTCGCAACCTGGAGAACAGGATGAGGTCAATAGGTCCTCTGTTCCTGCAGGAAGCCAGGGAAGATTAATCTGTGGACAGAGAGATGATGCCTGGAAGCAGAGGAGATTTATGAGGGAGAGAGATTCAGGCCAAGGTCCCTGGTTTTCCTTTTCTTCTCTCTGTCTTATGACTACCACACAGCACCGGGGCTGGAATAAACTTCTAGAGGACATCTGATCCAATCCTCTGCCTCCTCTGATACTCGCAACACTTGGCTCTCTAGAGCTCCGGCTTCCCTACGGCTCATCGTGCAGCCCAGATCCAGCCCAGATATTTCAGCCTGGCATCCGGGGTCCCCAGTCATCTGGGTCCACGTCACCTTGTTGTTCAGTCACGAAGTTGTGTGCGACTCTTTTGCAACCCCATGGACTGTAGCCTGTCAGGCTTCTCTGTCCGTGGGATTTCCCAGGTAAGAATATTGGAGTGGGTTGCCAGTTCCTTCTCCAAGGGGTCTTGGTCTTCCTGACCCAGGGATTGAATCCAGGTCTCCCGCATGGCAGGCAGATTGTTTACTACTGAGCTACCTGGGAAGGCTTCCGTGCTGTCTAATCTCCTCCTAACCTGCAACAGAAGCTCCACTGCAGCCAAAATGCATTTCCCCACTCTTCCTAACCTCTATCCATTTGCCCAGACTCCAGCTCCCACTTGGTGTGACTTCCCTCCAGCTCTTCAGAAATCTGATAAGGCTCAGAGTAAACTCCCATCCCCTGCAGGTCTTCTCCACATCACAGGGCTTCATCATGTGAATTGGTAGTAATGCGGTTTTTTTACATTTTTTACTGGAATATGGGTGATTTACATGTTGGTTAGTCTCAGGTGTAAAGCAAAGTGGATCAGTTATACACATACATGTATCCACTCTCTTTCAGAGTCTCTTCCCACATAGGTCATTGCAGAGCACTGAACAGAGTTCCCGGTGCTATGTGGTAGGTCCTTGTTAGTCACCTATTTTATATATAGTAGTGGGCATAAGTCAACTCCAATATCTCAGTTTATCCACCTCCCCATTTTCCCCCTTGGTAACCATAAGTTTGTTTTCTATATCTATGACTCAATTTCTGTTTTGTTAATAGGTTCATTTCTAACATTTTCTTTTTTTCAGATTTCACATATAAGCAATATCATGTGATATTTGTCTTTGTCTGACTTACTTCATTCAGTGTGACAGTCTCTAGGTCCATCCGTGTGGTTGCAAATGGCATTATTTCGTTATTTTTAAGTGCATTTATTTATCGCCGCGCTGCGTCTCCTTGCCCTGCCGCTTCCTCCAGTTGCAGCAAGTGGGTCTACTCACTAGTTGCGGGCTTCCCCGGTGGCTCAGGCGGTAAAGCGTCTGCCTACAATGTGGGAGACCCGGGTTCAATCCCTGGGTCGGGAAAGTCCCCTGGAGAAGGCAATGGCACCCCACTCCAGTACTCTTGCCTGGGAAATCCCATGGACGGAGGAGCCTGGTGGGCTGCAGTCCATGGGGTCACGAAGAGTCGGACACGACTGAGCAGCTTCACTTTCACTCTCTAGTTGCGGTGTGTGCACGCCTCGTTGCAATGGCTTCTATTGTTGCAAAGAACAGGCTCTAGGGCACATGGGCTTCAGTAGCTGCTGCTCACAGTCTTAGCTGTGCGGTGGCATGTGAACTTTTCCTGGACCAGGGATCAGCCCCTGTTCCCTGCATTGGCAGACGGGTTTCTAACTGCTGGACCACCAGGGAAGTCCTATTTCATTCTTTTTTATGCCTGAGTAATATTCCATTGTATGTTTGTACCACGTCTTTATCCATCAGTGGACATTCAAGTTATTTCCATGTCCTGGCTATTAGAATGGAGGTGTTTGCTCAGTGTTTGTGATCTCATCACTTCTTGGTGACTTCAGTCAGTGTTTTGACCTATATATTTCTCTTCCTTGTACACTAAATGTAAAAGATCCTTCAGTGCAGAGTGGGCCTCCCTCCCTGATCAGCCTCCATATAAAAAACATGCTTCCCCCCACTCTTGTACAATGTTATTCCCTCCACCATGAAAGCTCTTTCCCCTCTCAGCCTGAGAAATTCCTTACCCATCAAGACAGAAAAGAACTAATACTGTGGGATTGTCACACGGCAGGTACTAAGTGAGGCTGGGTTTGGTACATATGAGCTCAGTTAACCTTTACCAAACCCCAAGATACAGCTAGCATTATGCCCAGTCTATAGATGATAATACTAAGGCTCAAAAAGGTTAAGTCCATTTATATATTTATTTCTTCATTCAATCAACAGTTGTTTATTGCACATCTACAGTGTTCCAGGCATTCTCCAGGAAGGTGAGGAAAATACGGCTGAATTCTAAAAGTGTGGTCCCTGCTTTCTTGAAGCATACTCTGAGATGATAGTAACGTGACAGACTCTCCCATCAGCATCATCTCAAAACAAGGCATCACGAATACAGTGAGTGTTAAGGAGAAGAAGCATAGAACTTGTAGATCTCATCTAGCCGGGAAGTGAAATTTGCTCAGTCATGTCCAACTCTTTGCAACTCCATGGACAATACAGTCCATGGAATTCCCCAGGCCAGAATACTGGAGTGGGTAGCTGTTCCCTTCTCCAGGGGATCTTCCCAACTCAGGGATCGAAGCCAGGTGTCCCTCATTCCAGGCGAATTCTTTACCAGCTGAGCTACCAGGGAAGCCCTAGCTTGGGTGACAACGACAATTCCAGAGATGAGAATGACAAGTAACATCTTTACTTTAGGCAAGAAGTTGGTGTAAGTTACTTACTGAAAGCACAAAACTCATTTTATTGGAGGCACTAGAATTCTGGCGTCTTTCTCTTCTCCTAACGATAACACCCAGATGGCCTCATTTTGACTTACATGCATGTGTGGTAAGTTGCTTCAGCTGTGTCTAACTCTGTTCGAATCTATGCACTGCAGCCTGCCAGGCTTCTCTGTCCATGGGAATTCTCCAGGTAAGAATACTGCAGTGGGTTGCTGTGCCTTCTCTAGGTGATCTTCCTGACCCAGGGATCGAACCCCTGTCTCATGTCTCCTGCATTGGCAGGCAGGTTCTTTACCACTAGCACCTGGGAAGCCCATTTTGAATTAAACCCTTAAAAGCCCCATCTCCACATACAGTCACATTGCCCGTTAAGGTTTAACACAGGAATGTGCAGCAGACACAGCTCAGTCGGTAACACCTGTAGAACATGCGACATTTTAAAGTTTACAAAACAGTTTACCTGATAGGAAGAACAAGAGCTATGGGGACAGGCAAGCCAGGTGTGATTTCTGGGATCTTCCACTTACCTACTGCTTGATCTTGGACAAGGGACCTAGGAGTCCTCAGTTTCACTTGTCTGTAAATTGAGACAGTAACGTGTGTATTGCAGACGTCTCGGCTGGATTAGAGAATGAGTTGTATCGAGCCCTCACTGAACGGTACAGATGCTGCTGGCGGTATTTACTGATGGCAGGAATGGTGGTCGGGGTAAGACCAGTCTAGGCTAGACACTGCCGGTAACAGCCAGCATTTAAGGAAGCACAAGTATGCCAAGCGCTATTTTAAGTGCACTCACTCATTTAATTCTTAAAACAACCCTAGAAATTAGGAACTGATACGATCCTCATTTTACAAATGGAGAAAGTGAAGCGCACTTTGCATAAATGACCTCAAGGTCATACCCAAGAAAAAAAATGGAGGACCTTGATTTTGAACCCAGGCACCCTGGCTCCAGAGCCGAGGGTCGATCTTTATTACAACGAATTCAGCAAGCACCTTAAATAATGTATTCAGTTTCTCTGAGCAAAAGCAATACTATCATGGCCTACAATTAAGGCAAAAAACCTAACTCTTAGATGATGAGATATTCAGGAAAAGTTACTTCCTTTTTTGCTTGAAATGCACAGTTTTCAGGAATTTTTACTAGGGAACTAATAGTGACATTTTTCAGACAAGGCAGCCAATATAAAAAATGTAAGTCATCTACAAATGAGCTGATGAAATCCCCTTCCCCCCAGTAAAGAACATAGCTTGAGTCCACCCTTCAAAGCCTAAAATGTTGATTAAAATACCTTTATAAAGAGGAAAAAATACAGCTAATATTAAAAAATCCTGTTTTATTAATCCCCAAAGGGAGGATTTTATTAATTCCTTTAGAATCCAATAAAAGTGTATTTTTTAATCAACTTTGTTTTCCAGCTCCTGCCTGAGTGTTAAATCATAGCAAAGTAGCTCACATTTCTTGAGACTCTTTCAGACCTGGATCAGGAGTGTGGAGAACAGACACGGAAGATCTCAGACAAGCCAACTAGATAAGACAAACAGGTAAAATATTGAGCCCTATCAATGTGATATGAGAAAATGGTACTTAGCAAGGTGATCTTTGTCAATTTTGCTGCTACTCTGCTAAGTCGCTGAGTCGTGTCCAATACTTCGTGACCCCATGGACTGCGGCCTACCAGGCTTCTCCGTCCATGGGATTTTCCAGGCAAGAGTACTGGAGTGGGTTGCCATTGCCTTCTCCATTCCAAGGCAAGGAATAAAATGCCTTGTCAATTTTATTCCCATACAAACAGGAACCATTTGTACATGACAGTACCTGCTACACAGTAGGCCCTCAATAGATATTTATCAAATAAGTAGGCAAGAGAAGAATCATGTTTTATAAACATGGTAAGAAGGTTGGATTTAACTTAAATATAAGAGTTTTAAATGGGAGAGTAACATGGTCTCACTTGCCTTGTAGGTTTGTGTGTGTGTGTGTGTTTTGTAAATCACCTCAATTTACTGTTAGGAGACAGGATGCAGGAGTAGGCAGAGGAAGGAAATAGGATATCAGTTAGAGGCCATTATCTAGCAGGACAACAGTGGCCTGGACCAGCGGGCAGCAGTGGGGAGGGGAAGGAGGGACGGATCCAGGATGTAGCTGGGACCTGGAGCTCACGGCAGCAGACCCCAGCCTTCTTAGCACCAGGGACCAGTTTCATGGAAGACAATTTTTCCACTGACTGGGATGGAGGAAGGATGGTTTCAGGATGATTCAAGTGCCTTACGTTGATTGTATACCTTTTTTTCTATTATTATTACTATTACCTCCGCTCTTCCTCAGATCATCAGGCATTAGATACCAGAGTTTGGGGGCGTCTGGTTCCCAGGAAATGCTCATGGGATACTTATGAGAGATGAAGGAAAGCAGGGGATTAGAATGACCTCTTGGCAGTTTGCTTGAGCATCTGAGTGGATGATTTTGACACTTACTGAGATGGGAGCTGTACAAGGAGGACTGGGTCCAGGGAGGGCAGAAGTCAAGTACTCTGTTTTGGACACGTGAAGGGTGAGATGTCTCCTGACATCCAAGGAGGGATAGCAGACAGTGGGTGGATGGGCGGGCCAGGAGCTAAGAAAGAAGCTACATGGTCAGCATACTGAGGGCTGGAGGTGATGGTCAGCATACTGAGGGCTGGAGGTGGAGGCTGGGCGGCCCATCGGAAGCCCTTGGATTTAATGTAAGTCTTCATTTATACCACAGTATTAAATCCACGCCTCAGCCAAACTAAAATCATACAGTTCTCAGAAACAGACAAAACTGTGATTATAAAATCCACAAACGCCGAGGACACCACATATCAGTGCTTGCGTTCCCAGAAAAAAGTCAAAGAAGACCAAATGGATGCCCCCCCTTCCTCATGGGCCTCCTCCAAAGCACCTGAGCCCTCTCCCACACCCAGCAAGTCCTAGGTGAGAGGGGCTGGTACCCACACACGGTTAAAGTCCACTTCGGAAACTGCGGGTTTAATCAGATGCATGGCTTCATCGCTTGGGCTTAATGAGGTAAACTAGACCTCCGGTAATATTGCCTGTATAATTGACATGGTTCTCTGGGAAACATTACGCTTTATAATGAAAATACTGTATATAATTAGAATCTAATAGGAAGAAAATAGTAATTAGCTAGAATTAACTGAACAGACGCAATCAGGCAAATAAAGGTTATCCTCAGGAGAGGACCCTTCAGAGTTCAAATGCGCGTCCTATAATTGTAGAGAAGCCCCAGTAATTAAGGGTAATTTTTTCCCTACATCATGGTAGAAGAGGTTTTTTCCTTTTTTTTTTTTTTTCTTGCTGAGTGGCAGAATGAGTCTGGCCAAGACTTAAAAGGGATCAGGAAGGTCGTACACACAGGTTCACGGGAAAGGGAGACGGCAAGAGAAAGGCAACGGATCCAAAGCCTAACAGTCCAGGTGTGAGTCCGGGCCGGCTCTGTCATTAACCAGCTGTGTGGCTTTGAGTGAGCCACTCTCCCCTCGGATAATAAAGATAATGGCAGTGCTCCCGTGTACTGAGTATCTACGCTGTGAGCCGAGCTAAGCGCTTCCTGTGTGTCATCTAATGTAACCTTTGGTTTCCTAAACACTGAATAAATATCCTCTCTTTTTCACTGTTGTAAAGCACAGATTTTTCTTTCCATCCACTTAAACCAAGCAGTGAGAAAGTGAATACTAGTAATGGCAATAATAACAACTCTCTCCAGGATTGTCATGAGGGCCAATTAAAGTGATGCCCCTTTTCCGGCTTAAGAAAGAAGGAAACCAGCCTTAATGGATCACTTGTTCACACCAAGAACTTTCCAAGAGTCTAGACCTAGAGCTATCAGACTCCCAGCAAGTGGTTCTGTTGTCCAAAGGCCATTTATGGGAGACAGCGAGCAAGAACAGTGTCTTCTAGGGATGGGTAAAGACATCTTGCTTCGGGCTTCCCCCAACCCGCCTCCGCCCAGAAGTGGTGGGTGTTTCTACTGCAGTAAACCTATATTTGCTGTGTGGCTTATCCATCTGTCCCAGGAGGGTGACTTCCACAGTCCAGACACAGGTAAAAAGTTCCAGGTGCAGCTGAACCTTCAGAGAATCTGATTCTGGTTTAATTTCCTACCTGAATCTTTGTGTTTGTCTTTGCGTTCAGTCTGGAGGGGGATAGGAGCCAGGGAGTGGCAGGCCTGGCCTCCCCTTCTATGCTACAGAAGCGGTGCAGGATTGGCTGTGCCTAGATCATGGGCTGGAGAAGGCAATGGCAATCCACTGCAGTATTCCTGTCTAGAGCATCCTGTGGACAGAGAAGCCTGGTGGGCTGCTGTCCACAGGATCACACAGAGTCGGACATGACAAGCGACTTGGCATGCATGCATGCATTGGAGAAAGAAATGGCAACCCACTCCAGTATTCTTGCCTGAGAAGCCCAGGGACAGAGGAGCCTGGTGGGCTGCCGTCTATAGGTCTCACAGAGTCAGTCATGACTGAAGTGACTTAGCAGCAGCAGCAGCAGATCATGGGCAGGTGGGGAATGGTGGAGATGAGTCTGGGAAGGTGGACTTAGAAAATGGAACAGGTGAGATCCAAGCTGCCAGACAATTTCAGAGATCTTCCCCCATACCAAGTATCAAGTTCCATCTGAAGTTTGAAATGCATGCTCCCTTTGGCAAATAGAGGCTTTCCTGGTGGCTCAGACAGTAAAGAATCTGCCTGTGATGCAAGAGACCCAGGTTCAGTCCCTGGCTTCCCACTCCAGTATTCTTGTCTGGAGAATTCCAGGGACAGAGGAACCTGGTGGGTTATGGGCCAAGGGGTTGCAAAGAGTCCGACACGACTGAGAGACTAACACACTCTTTTTGGGACATAGGAATCCAGTCTTAAGAGGGCTGCTTATCAATCTGTGTGTTGAGACTTGTGCTCAAAGCACGTCTACCTCCCGAGTTCCACCATCCCATAGCCCATCTCCCCACCCACATCAATACTATTCGATACTAAAAATACCGTGCGTGAGAGTGGAGAAAGGTTGAGAGGTATCCATAAGGGCCATTAGCTGAAGAAGGAACGGATGGACAGATGGCCATGGGACCTCAGTGTCCAGTTATCACCAAACTGATGAATATGTAAAGTATGTTATTTGTTCAACGCCTACTGCCAGCAGGGCTTTG
Organism: Bison bison bison; assembly: GCF_000754665.1. NCBI lineage: Eukaryota > Metazoa > Chordata > Mammalia > Artiodactyla > Bovidae > Bison > Bison bison. Next base: position 3,723,815 of record NW_011494838.1, on the reverse strand, counting down.
TATGCAAAGCTAGGGAAACTTGACAGAGAGGTTAAACATATTCCTTCCATTAGAAGAATTTGTCATATATCAAGAGAGAGGAGATTTGTATCAGATAATTCTAATACAAGGTGAGAGGAAGTAAGATGATTAGATTGCATGCTGTAAGGCACTATGGGTATGCAAAGGAGAGTGAGAGAATTCTTTGGCAAGAGTATTTAAAATAAGCTTCCTGGAAGAGGTGGTCTTGAAGCTGAGACTTGAATCCTAGGTAGGATTTGAAAAGGCAGAGACAGAAGGAAGGCCTTCCTGCGGAGGAGGCAGAACAGGCGAGGCCTAGAGGGTGATAGGTTACGAGGCGAGTGTGGGGAGAAACAGGACACCACAAAGGCCGCCAGCTCTGGGTGCAGAAGCATTCCGAAAAACGAGACACAGCCGTATCTTGAGGGATCTCGATGTCAAATAATCAAGGTCAACTTTGCCCTGCATTTCGAGAAAGTATTTGAGCCTGTGCATGACTCTAGCCGAGCAGCATCCTAGAGCGACCACTGCAGCATCCCCTAGAGGAAGGGAGGCCGAAAAGGAGGGTCCCTGGAGCAAGTCTCCCACCTGCACTGAGTGACAGGCCGGGCAGTGGGGGGTGACATCACAGGATGGTTTCTGCAGATAACCCTGTGCCTCTGCCCTCTTCCTTTTCTCTGCCTGAAGCGGAAACCACGGCAGCGCTGAGCACAGGTGGAACCCCCTTGTCTGGGCCTCATGCGCCTATTATTAAGGTCACTTAATGCCTAATTGGACTTCCCAGGTGGCTCAGTGGTAAAGAATCAATCTGCCAATGCAGGAGATGCAGGTTCGATCCCTGGGTCAGGAAGATGCCCTGGAGAAGGAAATGACAACCCACTCCAGTATTCTTGCCTGGGAAATCCCATGGACAGAGGAGCCTGGCAGGCTACAGTCCATGGGGTCACAAAAAGTCAGACAGAACTTGGCGACTGAACAACAAGAATGCCTAATTATTCAACCAGCCACAAGGCCTTTGGAGAGCTCCTTGCTTTCGAGCAATCAGACTTGTCAGACATTTCCAAAAAGCACACAACTCTCGTGGAGGTCTCGGAATAGCTATGTCAGTGGCCCTAATGGAACATGATTTCCTGTAAAGGAAAACTAATTTAATACGTTCAGGTATTATGTAACCAAGTGCCCACAGAGCAAGGGAAGACAACTGCTAAGGAGAAACAGCCGCGTGCAGTGCCCTGGAGGAATCAAAGAGCCTGCCAGTCTATGTCACGCGACAACGGGGCCCACGGGAGCGGCTGATGCCAGACAGACATAGGTGGTGTCAGGCGACAGCGTGTGTGCTCTGAGTCTGGCTAGATTGGAGTTCAAGTCCCAGGGCGGCTGCTTATCAGCTGCGAGGCTTTCGCCAAGCTACCTAACATCTCTGAACCATGATGAGTTTCCGTCAGCCTCCAAATGAGAACAACATAACCCCAAATCCTTTGGTTGTTGTGAAGATTAAATAGAAAACCTTACGAGAACTGTATGGCATCATGTCCGGCACTTAAAAACACTCAGTAAGGAACTTCCCTGGTGGCTCAGTCATAAAGAGTCCACCTGCAAGTGCAGGCGACACAGGTTTGATACCCAGTCTGGGAAGATCCTCCTTGCCATGGTGCAACTAAGTCCACACTCCACAACTACTGAGCCCGAGGTCCAGAGCCCGTGCTCTGCAACAAAGGGAGCCACAGCAAAGAGAAGCGCACTCACTGCGGCTAGAGAGTAGCCCTCTAGCCACAACTGGAGAAGGCCTGCCTGCAGCAACGGAGACCCGGTGCAGCTATAAATAGAAATAAATACGTCTAAAAAGTATGTAATAAAAATAAATACATCTTAAATAAATTTTAAAAACACTTAATAAAGGGTCACTGTTTTATTACAGCTACTGCTATCATGGTCATGGTCAGAGTCAAATGCAACTTACTTTTCTCCTCCTCCCCTTCCATGAAGAAGGGTGAGGTCAGGGCACCAATCACAAACCCTTCTGGAGTAAACAATATACCATGACAAGATGCGATGGCTAACTTTATGCGTCAGTTCGACTGGCCCAGGGATGCTGAGATAGTTGATGAGACGTTGTTCTTAGGTGTGCCCGTGATGGCGTTTCTGAGACTAACGTTTGAACGGGTAGACTGAGTAAAGATGCCCCAGTGCAGGTGGGCTTCATCCAATCTGTTGAGGGCCTGAATAGAAAGCAGAAGCCCAAGCAAGGGTGAAGTTGTTCTCTGCTTGAGCTGGACGTCCGTCTTCTCCTGCATTCCAGCATCAGGATTCCTGGTCCTTAGGCCTTTGGACTCCAACTGGGCCTTACACTGTTGACTTCCCTGGGTCCCTGGCCTTAGGGTTTGGACGGGAACAATGCCACCAACTTTCCTGGGGCTCCAGCTTGCAGACAACAAACACTTAGGCTCAACTTCCGTAACTGCACAAGCCACTCTCTCATAAACGTTCTTTCTGTGTGGCTAAATGCATCCTATCGGGTCTCCTTTTGTGGAGAGCGCTCGTGCACAGAGCCTCCTACAGACTCCCACTCCTGACACTCACTGCGGTACCCTTCCTCAGCTTCATCCCTTGAATGATGTCTTCCCGGCCAAATCTGATCTCCTCCAAGGGGAGGAGCCACGGCCAGGGTTGATTCCCTAAATCGAGCCCAGTGAATGCCTGGCACATAGAAAACACTCACATATTGTTGGAAGAGCAAGCATTATCTCTTGTCTGGACCTTGGATTGCAGAAGTCCCCTTATTCTCTACATAATGTCGTAGCCACATCCTCCAGGTTACTCTCCTTACTGTAATTAAGGTGTATTTCCAGAACTTTGACGCTGCTACACCAGTCCTCTGTTTACAAGGCACAACAGGATTCCCATGTATAGCCAGGGTTGGGAAGTGCCAACTATAGATGCCCACCGGAAAGCCCTGTCAGAGGATCCTCTGACTAATGGCCCCAGACTCCCTTCCAGCCCAACCAGGGTGGAAAGGATTGAGATACTGTTCTGAAATAGCTTAGGAGGAGTAAGACCTGACTCTAAGAGGACCTGAAAGGCACGACTTCACCCAGTGGAGAGTCCTAATGAGAACTGATACCTAAACCTGCACTCATTTACTTATCCGCAAATATTCAGTTCCTACTATGTGCCAGGCATGGCACTCAGACTCAGGTGATGACTCCAGCAAAAATACTTCCTGTTTCTGAACTAACAGAGGTGGTTTCTAACCCAGGGCTGAGAATACCAGCAACATGCCCTGAGACTCTGATGCTTCCAAGGCAACGATTGACCAATGGTGATTATTTTTGTTTTGTCCAAGCCTTTAACTGAACAAAAAAAAATTATTGAGTGTTTATGTTCAAAGTAATCAGACTCTGTTTTATTTACCAGCTACCATTATACAAGATAGATTTGTTGTCTCCAGTTTACAGAAAGAGGGGAGGTAACAGCTCTTAGGGAGTTAGGTTGAAAGCTCACCCCACGTCTGTCTTTACCCTTCCAGTACAGCATGTCATTTATTGCTTGATTCATTGATCCATGGACTTTAGCAAATCCCACCAACATTTGTTGAGTACATTCTCATGCCAGACACCAAGTGAATGAATATACAGAATAAACCTTCTTCTATAAAAAAAGTCATATTGTAAAGATTTGGGGCTTTGCGGGCCGGGGGGTCTTTGTAACAATTAACCTCCCATGGTAACACAAAAGCACGTGCTGACAATACATGTTCCAATAAAACTTTATTTTTAAAAAAGTGGAAGACTGGGTTTGACCCATGGGTCCTAAGTTGTTAACCTCCGTTCTAGAGAAAAGGAACCTGGGGTTAAGATGGAGAAGGAGATGCCCAGGTCACCCAGCTGTGCAGCGGAAAGCTGGGCTTCCAGCCACATCTGTCAGACTCCCCCACCCGCTCTTCTATCGCACTGCCTCCCAAGAAACCCAAGGGACTGATTCTTTCATTGTTTGAGCTTCCTCAATCCTCTAAGCCTTAGCTGTTCCGATTAAGGCAAGCTTACTGTGCTCGAGATGGGTTATTGCTTTTCTCAATTCTCTCCCAAGAACATAAAGATAAATCAATCTTTCTGTCTTAATAAGTTGATAATCATTGTGAAATATTTAATGTGCTCAGTGGCATCTTTGATCGTCAAGCTTCAGTCTGAAAATCATTTCTCATTCTTTCCTCACTCAAACGTGATGCCCTGCACTTATTTTTCTTTGCTCTTCTCTTTCTTTCCCCTAATGACGTCTTCATTCCTCTCCATTTGCCGTCTATTCTCTCTCTCGCTCTAAAGCTCAATTACATCCTGGATAATAGGTGGTCTCTTTCTGCTCCTCGGGCTGTTTTTTGTTTTGTTTTGTTTTTTTGCCTTTTCTCATCACTTTGCATCCTCATATTTGTGAAAGATCCCGAGGCTCTCTGTTCTCAGAAGGCAGCTGTCTAATCCATCTCCCTTCTTCCAGGCGAGACTTCATTCGTTTATTTACTCACTCATTCCATAAGTGCAGATTGAGGCTCACCAGGCATGGGGGATACAGTGATGAGCAAGATAGACATGGTCCCAGCTCTCTCAGAGGGGGAGAGACCTCAGTTTAGTGGGAGAGATCAAAATTACAAAATATACAGTCTCAGTTTGCTGCGATGAGCAAGGCAGTAACAGAGAGACTCTAACTTATCCCATGGGTGGTGTTCATTGGCAGTTTAGTCACTAAGTCATGTCTGACTCTTGTGACCCTGTGGACTATACCTCCAGGCTTCCCTGTCCAGGCAAGATTTTCCAGGCAAGAATACTGGAGTGGGTCGCCAATTCCTTCCCCAGGAGATCTTCCCAAACCAGAAATCAAAACCAGGTCTCCTGCATTGCAGGCAGATTCTTTACCAACTGAGCCACCAGGGAAGCATTGAGCAGAGTCAAAATAAAGCCTCGTAATGACATAGGAGTGAACATAGATGGGAGGTTGCATGGGACCTCCCAGCAGAAGGGACAGGGAAGGGAAATGCTGTTCACCCTAAACTACCTCCTACCTACTGCTTAAAGCTCTCTAGAACGAAAGCAACTATACTTTCCATTTCAAATAATCAGTTAACAGCCTCTCGGGTTAGAGATGCTTCTTCTGGCTTTACATTATAACATCCTTTAGGATAAGAGAATTAACTGCATTTGAACTAGGAGGGCTGTTGGATATCATCTGAAATAACCTCTTTGCTTTACAAACAGATGAGCTGGTGCCTGGAGAAGAGGAAGACTTGCCCAGGGCCAAAGGAGACTCCAGCCTGAGCCCCTGCCTCCCAGCCCGGGCTATTTCCCCAGCTTCAAAGGTAAATTGCATTACCACAGAGCCTCTTAAAGATGGTGTGAGCACCTTCTGTTGAATGACTGTAACATTAATAATAAAAACCACCTTTTGTTAAGACGTGTCTATATTCCAGGTACAGTTAAACATTGTACATGCATTAGCTTTTTTAGAGTCATCCCAGTAACCCAGTGGTACAGGGTTTGATCCTGACCCCTCGTTTCTCCCTGTCCCCTCTCAGCTGGTTGAGCCCTCTAATCCACTGCGGACCTCAGGCCAGGAAACAGAAGGGGCTCTGCACACCTGGCCTGCCTTCCTTCTCTGCACCACGGCAGGCAGAGCACGACTGGCCATCTAGGCAGCATCGGGCTGTGGGCCCCACTGCATGCTAATCAGTCCCTAGAAATAGATGCATTGGGGACGAAAACATTTACTGGCAACACTATCTGGCTTCAATCTTTCACCTTCACTGGGTAATGAGAGGAGCTAGAACATTAAAACCAACAAACAGCCTTTGGTGTTTACAGCAAATGTTTGCAAGAGCGCGGGAGCCAGAGGTGCTCTGGGGAACATCTGGATTTCTGGAAACTGTGTGATTACACAGATGTGTTAGATTCATCAAGCTATAAAAATATCCTGTGATGTATGTCGGGGGAGGAAAACAACCTCCCAAAATGGATTTGGTACAAATTATCAATCATAGCAAAGACACCCAAAGAAGGCTGATGTGAATCCAGGCTCCGGGGGGATAACTTCAAAGCCAGGGTGAAGTGGGTACTTTCAAGCATGGTCTTTGATTGACAAGGGCAAGGTGGAGGTGAGTCCTGAGGATGTCAGAGATCTATTTGTCTGCTTCCACATTTCTCACCAGCCTCTCTACAGTACCCATTGCATTACTTGCATTGGGTCCCTCCTTTTCTTCACGGTCTTTCTTCAAGGTCTCTACATTGCCCCCCAGATATCGTCTACTGACTTATTAAAATTCTGTGTAACGTGACCTAAAGCATTTTATCACCCTTGTCTTCTGTAGATACCCGCTGCTGCCAAAACAAGCCTCATCCTGTTCTCATACATGTGCAGTTTGCCTTTATGCAAACCCAAAACACTGTTCCTGATCTGGGCTGCCCCCTGGAGAATCGCTTTGCCGTGTGCGTGTGTGTGTGTGTGTGTGATGGTTAAGTCAATGACTAAATGGGTGAGTTGCCTCAGGGCGTTTGTGCTTGCGCCTACCCATGCTTGAACTCTCCCTGAGTCCTAAAGCTCGTGCAGGGGCTCCTCTTCCTCTCAAACCTGATTCCAAGTGGCATCACCTACCAACAGCTTTTCCCTCCACTCCCTTCCCCAGGAGAAAGATGTGCACAGATCCGTAGGTTAGCCCTTCAAACTTCTTTTTCCTCTTAGATGTGTCTTCCTCAAAGGCAGAGATGCTGCCTGTTCATTTCTGTGGCCCTGCTGTAGCCCAGAACAATCCTGGGTACAGAGCAGTAGGGCAACACTAGATGGTTCCCTTTCAGGTATAAGAACTCTTTTCCTGATGGCTCAGATGGTAGAGAATCTGCCTGCAATGCAGAAGACCTGGGTTTGATCCCTGGGTCAGGAAGATTCCCTGGAGAAAGGAATGGCTACCCACTCAGTATTCTTGCCTGGAGAATCCCATGGAGAGAGGACCCTGGCAGGGTCTATACAGTCCATGAGGTCACAAAGAGTCTGACGCAGCTGAGCGACTGACACTTTCCACGGGTTTATAGTGCAAAAATGAACTTCATTATAACCCTGAACAAACCTTGGAAAAGTTACATTCTCCAAGAAAGAGTCAAATGAAGTTATTTCTCTGCATTTGGAAGCCAAGATAGGATGAAGTGGTTATAGTGACAATTAAAGGTTAGATTAGTGTGCAAGGTATAACAATGGACCCAGGTGAGTATTTAAATCCAGCT
>NW_011494838.1:3705746-3716459 GCF_000754665.1 Bison bison bison | reverse complement strand
TGGCAATCCTGAATAGTTGCAAAATAGTGAATAGGAAACAGTAATGAATAGAAAGATAAACTGTATGAAGAGAAAAAAATGATATGAGTAGAAAAATAACAGTGTGGGTTATCGATGGCTGCGCGTGGATAGGAACTAGCTGCCATAGCAGGGGAAAGGTCTGGGCAGACCTGGGTTTTCCGACTCCTAGCATCATCTTCACCTCCTGGAGCAGAAAGTGATTAATAAAACTGCATGGGTTTCGTGGGAGGAGGTTCCCCAAACAGCCCTTAACTTGGCAGAGAGCTTTGCCAGGCAAAGCACATGCTCGTGCCTAGGAAAGAGGTGCCCTAAACTCCCTTCATGTATGTGAATTTATGCACAAGTAATTAGGAACTGGAATAATGCATTAGAGGTTCAGCTAATTACTTAAGAATTTCTAGCATTTAGCCTAACAACAGACACTCTAGAAGTCAGGTATTCCTCTTTCTGTTCCATGGAGGAGGAAACAGAAGTTCCAAATAGTTCAGCATGAGCCTAGTGTTGATCACCATAGAGCATAAGTATAAACCACAGGGATCAGAAGTTTAAAAACCAGAAGAGTAGCGATGATGACATCTCAAAACCTACTCCAGTAATGACAAAGTGAAAGTGAAGCCGCTTAGTCGTCTCCGACTCTTTGCAACCCAGTGGACTGTAGCCTACCAGGCTTCTCCATCCATGGGATTCTCCAAGCAAGAATACTGGAGTGGGTTGCCATTGCCTTCTCCAGGGGATCTTCCTGACCCAGAGATCGAACCCGGGTCTCCAGCATTGAAGGCAGATGCTTTAACCTCTGAGCCACCAGGGAAGCCAGTAATGGCAACGATTGCCATTTATTACACACCCTCTATGTGCCAGGAACTAAGTGTATCTCACGTCACGCTTAAAAAAATATCCAGGACAAAATGTGATCTTGAGACAGCATTTCTCAAGGGGTGTTCTGGGACCACCAGCATCCAAATCATCCAGGGATTTTGTTAAATGTAAAGATTCCTACTTCTAACCTCAAACTTAGTAAATTGGAATCCCTGTATGTAGGGACTAGGAATCTGCCTTTTAACATGCTCCCCAGGTAAGTCTAAAAACCACTAAAGTCTAAAACACTGATAAGTTCCTCAAACTTAGTGACAGCATCACCGACTCAATGGACATGAATTTCAGCAAACTCTGGAGATAGTGGAAGACAGGGAAGCCTGGCATGCTGCAGTCCATGGGGTCGCAATGAGTCGGACATGACTAAGCGGCAGAACAACAAGAAAGTTCATCAAAATCCTCAGAAAGAAGAAATAGCAATTAAAACCAGGCTATTATCACATTACATTGTGTATTACGCTGGATTGCAAACGTAGCTAGTTAGGTTTAAATTCACTGAGCCCAGCGTCCACTTTATCCACAGTGGGAGCCCAATTAGTCTCCATATGTCCTTCCAGAGCCCTTGCAAAGACCAGAGTTACAAGCAAGTCCTTTGACCAACAACCAAGAGCACATGCCTCTGAGTCGAAAGTATTTTACAACATAAAACCACAGAAAGAAACTGGTAGAAAGGAAAGGGTCACCTTCTAGCCCCTTCCATTTCCCACCTTAACCAGAGTCCCCTTCATTCTACAAATGAGACCCTGGAGGGCTGGCGTAGATAGGAAATTGCTTCCCCAAGAGCGACTCCGGGAAATGAAGGTTTCCTATCTGGGAGGCATCACGAGACGTGGACGGGAGCCTGGAGAAAGAGACAGAATGCCCATTCCAATAAGGAAACGGCTTTAATCTATCAAAGTAATTCTCCTTCTTTCAGGGAAAGAGAACATGAAATTGCACAAAATGACTTACAGAATGGCACCCAGTCTGATTAGCGCGGGGCCCAGGGCTCTCTGAACTTAGTATGTAAGGTAGAAAGCCCATTTAAATATTCTCAAAAAAAAAAAAATTTCCCAACATGAAAAGGGAGAAGAATACATTTGCCTCTTCAAAAGACAGAAGTTTGGCGGAAGGAGGCACATGTTTAGAAGACATTACAGAGGGTGCTTAATGGGAGGATGGAGAGTCTGTGATCGTCAGAAGAAAATTGTATTTTCATTCCTGACCTGGCCACCTCCACCCTCCCTGTGTCTCTCTGTCACCCATGGGTTCAAGCCTAATCCTTTAGTTGATTCGAGTCACTTTTAGGGTCTAAACCAGAGACCAGAAAACTTTTTCTGTTAAGGGCAACATGGAAAATATTTGAAGCATCAGATGCCCTTAGGCTCCATCTCACCTACTCAACTCTACCTTTGTAGCCAGAAAGCAGGCAGAAATCAACGTGCACCACAGGTCATGATGCTGATGTTCAGTTGCTAGGTTGTGTCCCACATTTTGAAAACTCCGTGGACTGTAGCATGCCAGCCTCCTCTGTCCTCCGCTATCTCCCGGAGTTTGTTCAAATGCATGTTCATTGAGTTCAGTTCTGTTCAGCCACTCAGGCCTATCTGACTCTTTGCAACCCCATGGACTGCAGCACGCCAGGCTTCCCTGTCCATCACCAACTCCCAGAGCTTGCTCAAACTCATGTCCACTGAGTCAGTGATGCCATCCAACCATCTCGTCCTCTGTCATCCCCTTCTCCTCCTACCTTCAATCTTTCCCAGAAGCGGGTCTTTTCTAAACAGTCGGTTCTTTTTTTTTTTTTTAAACTTTACATAATTGTATTAGTTTTGCCAAATATCAAAATGAATCCGCCACAGGTATACATGTGTCGGTTCTTTGTATCAGGTAGCCAAAGTATTGGAGCTTCAGCTTCAGCAACAGTCCTTTGGAGTTGATTTCACTTAGGATTGACTGGTTCGATCTCCTTGCTGTCCAAGGGACTCTCAAGAGTCTTCTCTAGCAAAACAATTCAAAAGCCTCAATTCTTTGGCACTCAGCCTTCTTTATGGTCCAACTCTCACATCTGTACATGACTACTGGAAAAACCATAGCTTTGACTATATGGACCTTTGTCGGCAAAGTAATGTCTCTGCTTTTTAATACTCGTCTACATTTGTCAAGGGCTTCCCTGGTGGCTCAGATGGTAAAGAATCTGCCTGCAGTTCAGGAGACCCAGGTTCAATCCCTGGGTCAGGAAGATCCCCTGCAGGAGGGCATAGCAATTCACTCCAGTATTCTTGCCTGAAGAAGCCCATGGTCAAAGAAGCCTGGTGGGCTACAGTCTGCGGGGTCACAAAGAGTCGGACAGGACTGAAGCGACTTATCAAGCACTCACGCTCGGTTTGTCATGACTGTCCCTATAAAACTTCATGTGTGGGTACTGAAGTGTGTATCTCACATCATGATCATGTACTACAAAAGATTGTTCTTCTTTTAATTGTTTTTTCCTACTATTTAAATGAAAAAAACAATAGCTGTCAGTCTTCTTTAGGTAACAAGGGAGCACTGGAATTGTAGTTTTCAAAACCCTGGATTAGACTCAGCTGCATTTCTCACCCACCTCACGGCTCCTCTGGTTCTTTTCATATGAAGCGTCGTCTTTTCCATGCACAAGCCCCTTCACGTCCAGATTCTGTACCGCCAGCCTGTTTTTCTGCCTGTATTAGCTTTCTCCATCCTTCCCACACAATCTTCTGCTTCCTCAAATCCACGACCTCTTCCTTGGTGGCCCCTCAAGAAATGACTTTCCCATACATGTTTTATTCAAAAGTCTTAGCTTGCAGACTCCAAGCTACTTACAAATAAAACAATATTCAGCAGTTACACTCATTCTTCAATTAATTCTCCCAAAGACACCTCTGAGGTAGGCACTATTATTATCCCCAATTTCCAGACATGGGAACTGTATCTTAAGAAGGGCTGTTAATTAGCCTGAGGTCATCTGGTGACTAAAGGCAGAACCAGAAGACTGCCGAGTGCATCAGGTACAACTCACACTCTTAACTTTGATGTTACGCTGTCTGAGAAAAGACCTCATAGCTTCCAAATTGCATTCTGTGCAGTGTCTCAAAAATAGGTGTGCTCACTGGGCGTTTGTCCAAATGACTGTGAAGGCCTCTCCTTTACAAGTCCCAGGAGATTGGTAAGCAAGGAACCCAGCACCACTGAGAAGTGATGAGTAACAGCTGACAAGCCGACTTAGAGAGAGGGCAGTAATAAGAAGCCAAAGGATGGTAAATATCAGCCCAATTAACGCACAAAGCACAGAGGTCCAGTCCCACTTAGCGTTGCATCTGGCGGTCCTACACACACCAAGAGTCCCGTGAGATCACTGCTGTGTGATGGCCTCCTCGAGCATGAGATGACTGCGGTGGCAATGCTGAGTCCTCACAAGATGGTGGAGTGGAGGGTCGGTCTAACAATCGGGGCAAAAAAAAAAAAAACAATCGGGGCAGTATTACTATGTGATCCTAGACCTCAGGTTGGAGGGATGCCCTGCCCGTGCTCTTTCTCTTTCTTTCTTTTTCCCTTGTTCCCTCTCTTGGTCCCTTCCTCCCTTATCCCCTTCCTTCCTCCTTTTTTTTCAATTCTCTGTGTTCGAAGATGTTAGCTCTTATTTGTCTAATGATCTCTATTCTGCAGACTCACTTTTCCCTGAGGATTATGGGGACACAATAGTTTTTTTTTTAATCATAGTAATGCTGCAGTGAGGCCCCTCTGTTTTACCTGCTACTCTGTGTCTTCTGTGGAGAAGACAGTGGCACCCCACTCCAGTACTCTTGCCTGGACAATCCCATGGACGAAGGAGCCTGGTAGGCTGCAGTCCATGGGGTCTCAAAGGGTCGGACACAACTGAGCCACTTCACTTTCACTTTTCACTTTTGTGCATTGGAGAAGGAAATGGCAACCCACTCCAGTGTTCTCGCCTGGAGAATCCCAGGGATGGGGGAGCCTGGTGGGCTGCCGTCTATGGGGTTGCACAGAGTCGGACACAACTGAAGTGACTTAGCAGCAGCAGCAGCTGTGTCTTCTGACTTGGCAGGGAATCCTCTCCCTGTTCTCTGGGGATTCACGCGTGCATGTTCAATACAGGCTAACACATATTCAGTTACTCCTGTATGTAACATCCTGGGCCGGGTTATGAAAAGTTGGGACTGGTGATAAGATACAGCACTCACCCTCAAGGAGTTGATGATCTGGGAAAGAATCAGATTCAGACACAGCTCAAGACCTCTATTTTTCTCCCAATGCTGCAAGACCACAGTTTCAGCAAAAAGGAAAAGGATATGGAACACATGAAAAATAGACAAGCCCCTCTACCAAAGAACAGTTGAGTTTTCACATATATTCTTGGTTCCCTTGATCATGTTCCCCTTACTCTCCACCTTCTCTAAATTGGAGACAGCACAGTTTTATTTCTAATCTCAGCCCAGTGGAGTGTTGGTCTCCTGGTGTCTGGTTTGGTTCCTACTTTCCTTTTGCTCTGGCCTGGCATATACCATCCCATCTCTTTCTGGGATCTGAGCTTGATGCCTTCCTATTTCCAAGTGTGTTGCTCTGGCCTTGGCCTAGCAACTCAGACAGTGCCTAACCAGGCATAAAGAAACCCCAGTCACCACTGTGTGCAGGGATCACCTATCACTGACTCCACATTCATTCCCTTGGTAAATATTTAGTGATCATCTACTCGACGCCAGGTGCTGTGCCAGGTGCTGAGGAGCAGAGATAATGCTAACCCATGCCCTAGAGACAGTTGCCATTGATGGGAATGACGGCCGCTCCATGGTAAGTTCTGGGATCCGTTGAACACACACTCCTAAGTCTTCCTGTTTGAAGCAGCCTCCACGCCAGGTGCAGGGGATTCAGGGATGAGTAAGACAAAATCCTTCCTTTGTGACGCTCATTGTGTGCTGGTGGCATGTGTAGTCTTTAGGGCTGTTTGTACATATTTTGGCTTTTCTGCTTCTAAGAAGATGGTAGTACTGCTCTTCCCCACTTACTGGACTCTGGCAGAGACATGACTGACTTTAGCCAATGAAACATGTGTCACTTTCAGAAAAGAAGCCTTTAAATGATGGAGGCTGTTAGAAGGACAGGGGAGATGTGACCATTTGTCTTCATTTCTCTGAACCTCAGTTGTCTAATCACCAAAATGGGCATAATATCCATGTCAAAGGACTGCTGGGAGAATTAAAAGACAGAACAGAGATCAAAACAATAGGCACTGTACTATTTATAACGCCAGAATTCTAAGTAACAAAAACAACGACAAAATCTTCAGGTACCTCAAACTAAAACACAGAAGAATCGATTAACTGATATAACTGGAAAGTCTAAGGGACAGAGCTGACTTTCACAATGGCTGGATCCAAGGAAATTATGTCCTTAGGTGCTTCCCTCTTTCTCTCAACCCAGTTTGACCCTGGTTGACGTCATCCTTAGTCAGGGATCTCCCACAGGCTGGACAAGACGGATCTCTGGGCAGCTCTAGTGACATGGCTGCAGAGCAAGGGGATTCTTCAATGTCGCGTCAGGACTCAAAAAAAAAGAAAGAAAGACTCTCTGCCCCCAAATCAATCACGGGGCACATCCTGGGGGGCGGCAGGGGAAGGAAAGTGGGGTGATCTTCTAGAGACTGCGGCTCATCTTAAGGTCACATGATTGGCAGCATCCCAGATTCATCCCCAGTACTGGAGTGGGGTGCCATTGCCTTCTCCCACGTATGTGTGCACACACATTTGTGTGTGGGTGTGTTGGGTGTATTGTGTGTATATTGTGTCTGTGTGTATGTGTGTGTGTTGTGTGTATGTGTGAGGATGAGTGTGTATGCGTCTGAGCTTATGTGTGTATGGATGTGCATACCTGTGTTTGTACATATGTGTGTGTTTGTATGAGCACCTGTAAGCTCGTGTATGTTTGTGTGGACAAGTGTGTGTTTGTATGTGTATCTATGTGTATTTGTGGGTGTATGCGCATATGTGTTGGAGAAGGCAATGGCACCCCACTCCAGTACTCTTGTCTGGAAAATCCCATGGACGGAGGAGCCTGGTGGGCTGCAGTCCATGGGGTCGCTAAGAGTCAGACACGACTGAGCGACTTCACTTTCACTTTTCACTTTCATGCACTGGAGAAGGAAATGGCAACCCACTCAAGTGTTTTTGCCTGGAGAATCCCAGGGACGGGAGCCTGGTGGGCTGCCATCTATGGGGTCCCACAGAGTTGGACACGACTGCAGTGACTTAGCAGCAGCAGTGCATATGTGTATGGGTGTGTGTCCAAAGGTGTGTGTGGGGTGTGTGTGTGTGTGTACAGGTGTGCATCTGTTTGTGTTTATGTGTATGTGAGCCTGGGTGTATGTATGGGCATGTGTTTGGTGTGTGGATGTATGTGTGTATTTGTGTGTGTGTGGTTTTATGTGTATATTTGTGTGTGTGGGTGTGTGTGTGCACAGAAGATGGTGAGTGATAGGCCTAGACAGGCAGGCTGGGCCAGGGGACTTGATGACACGTCCTCCACTGTAGGACCTACAGGGTCTGTCTTCAGCCGTGAGTCTGGTGACAGAAGGGACTTTCTGGAATTCTAAAATGTTTGAAGCTGACCAGCAGGCAGCTCTGCAGGCATGATGATGTATGTCTCAGAGCTCACTGTAGTCCAGAAAAATAAAAAGGCTGGGGGACACAGAAGCCGAGGTGGGACCTGAAGGGCTGAATCACAGACAGCCCTGGGTCTGGGCTGACTCTCGCTGCGGCGCTGCCCTGGGGCTATTTCAGATGGTGACGCAAGGTTTCCAGCAGCATCTGACTCACTGGCCTAGTTCTTATTCCATTTCATTGAAAGTGTCCGGGGGTGGTCCACAGCCCACACCTTCCTGAGGGCGCAAAGGCGGTGAGCCACCCAGGGACAGAGTTAAGAGAACGCACCAGGCCCCGGTCCTTTTATAGCAGCGAGGGGAGGCTGCCCAGGGAATGGAGGGTCCACAGCACAAAGAAAGAAAAAAGGGTGGCTGTACAAAGCGGGAGGACATTTGACCAAGAGCAGGAAGGAAGAGAACTGGAGTGTGGTTGCCAAGCAGACTCAGATCAAATCCCAGCTGCTACACCCATCGGGTGTGGGGACATAAGGAACCACTTCACCTCTCTGAGCCTCAGTGTCTTCATCAGTGGAGACAGTGATACATTGTCTCCATAGGATTACTATGAAGATTAAATGAGAGAGATGTACCTGAAACACAGGAGATGCCCTGGTGACTGCTGGGGGGTTATGCGTGTTTATTCCCATCCCACTCCTGGTGGCTGAGATGGTAAAGCATTTGCCTACAATGCAGGAGACCTGGGTACGATCCCTGGGTCAGGAAGATCCCCTGGAGAAGGAAATAGCAACCCACACCAGTACTCTTGCCTGGAAAATTCCATGGACAGAGGAGCCTGGTGGGCTACAGTCCATGGGGTTGCAAAGAGTCGAACACGACTGAGCGACTTTACTTTGTTTCACTGGCCAAGCTTACGTCCCAAACTCCTCTAGAAAGCGCCTTCTATCATAAGTCTGTCCAGGGCTTCCTGGGGTGGGTGGAGGTCCCTCTTCTGTAACAGCTCATCCTCTTTCATCCTTCACATCTCCATTCAGATGCTAACCTTCTTGGAAAGCCACTGTCCTTGGAGTGTCATCCTTGCTTTCTGGAAGCTGAGAAAGTGTGGCTGTAAATCAGGGTCTCAAACTTGTGCTCCAAGGTACTGTGTGCTTTGTTTGGCCCCACAGTGATCAGGGAGTTCTTAAAGTGTTGTTATGTGGACCACTTTTAAAGCCTTTATTGAATTTGTTATAATTTTGTTTCTGTTTTATTTCATTTGTTTTGGTTTTTGGCCTCACAGCATATGGGATTTTAGCTCCTGGACCAGGGATGGAACCCGCGCCCCCTGCATCAGAAGGGGAAGCCTTAACCCCTGGACCACCAGGGGAGAAGTCGCTCCACAGGGTTTTATAGCACTTGGAGCTTTTAAGTACAACATGCGAGCTACCAGGGACCACAGTCCTCACCGTGCCTCTTGTCTTCTTGAACATCTTACCTTATGCCCATGACCTGTCTGGCCCCTGCATGTGCTCAGCCTTCTGACCTCCGGACTAAATCACCTTAATGACTTTTCTAGCCCACAGGTTCTAGACTCAGTGATCTTCCAGCCTCCCAAAGGAATCGTCTCCATCCTCAGTCCCACTCTCATTCTAGAACATCTGATTTTCTCCTCTTCCACTCCTACCCAGAAGCTGCTCATCTCTGACCACTTTCTTATTCCCCAAACGAATTCATTCCATGTTTCTTCAGAAGCTCCTCTGAAGCCAAAGACAAGCTCCAGAGTTCAGAGGAGGCAAGCTGCAAGTACTGCAGGAGGCTTTCTTTAAAACTGATCATCCTCCATGTCTACACTTGTTCCCATCTCTGTGCCAGACATGGTCTTAGCCTGTTTACATACAGGTCCTCATAGGATACATCAGCCCTGCACGGAAGGTGCATTATTCCCACATTACAGATAAGGCAGCAGAGTTTCAGAGAGGTGAAAAAACTCATCCTAAGGCACACAGCCAGGAACTGGAAGAGCTAAGATTTGGAACCCAGTTCATTAGGTACCCAAGTCACCAATTTTTTTCTTCTGTTACTGCATGAGATGTGTTAATAATATCAAAAGTTACATACTGTATCCATTGGATGAATACACCACACCTCGGTTCTCAAAAGGCTTTCTCAGCCACTCATTCCATCTTCATAGAAGCCTCTGGCACTGCGAGGATCCAATTCATTCTCCCCATTTTGCAGATGAAGAAAGAAGGCAGGCAAACTGAACTTCCTTTCCACCCAGAAGTTGTACTGGCCAAACTCTGAGATTAAAAAAAGAGAGAGAGAAGGAAAGAAAGAAAGAAGGGAAGAAGGAAAACGCTTCCTCCTCAGCTTGGGGCTGGCATAAGGGGCAAGACTGAATTTGTACCGATCTGCAAATATTTTCTTTTTAAGTGTCCATTTTCACCAGACATAAATTGGACTGAATTGCCTTTACCTGCAGGGGCTGGAAAACCTGTCTCTATCAATTGATCCCCTAACTCTGTCATCCTCCTGAAACAATTAGCTGCTCTCTGACAGCATCTCCCTCTCTGGGCATCAGCTACTGGGTCACCAACACTAAGGTTTTTCTTAAGGATGGTCTACTTAGCTGAGAGCTGAAGAATTGATGCTTTGCACTGTGGTGTTGGAGAAGACTCCTGAGAGCCCTTTGGACTGCAAGGAGATCCAACTAGTCCATCCTAAAGGAAATCAGTCCTGAGTGTTCATTGGAGGGACTGGTGTTGAAGTTGAAACTCCAATACTTTGGCCACCTAATGCAAAGAACTGACTCATTGGAAAAGACCCTGATGCTGGGAAAGACTGAAGGTGGGAGGAGAAGGGGACGACAGAGGATGAGATGGTTGGATGGCCTCACCAACTCAATGGACATGAGTTTGAGTAAACTCTGGGAGTTGGTGATGGACAGGGAAGCCTGGCGTGCTGCAGTCCATGGGGCTGCAAAGTCCGACATGACTGAGCGACTGAACTGACTATCTCCCTCTTCTCTGGCCCCAGGGGAGGACACAATCCCCCTTCTCTTCATTCACTCACTCCAGATTCCTTCTGCTCCTGCACCCAGTCCTCATGATACAGTCCTTGGTTCTGCTGCTCCCTTGCCGTCCTCGTCACCTCTGCCCTGAGTCAGGCCTCAGCGTTCCGGCTTGGAGCTTCCTCCCCAGATGCTTGCCCACCTTGCTTCCAGTCGG
>NW_011494838.1:3702315-3705630 GCF_000754665.1 Bison bison bison | reverse complement strand
CTTCCAGTCGGTCCCCCTCGTCTTCACACTGCAGTCAGAGTGCTTGTCAGCCCAGGGGTGCAATGGAAATTGTCCGTCTTCTTCATGGAGGTGGACGTTCATGTCCATTCCCCACAAGGAATAAGTCTCTGTTCTCAACTTAAGGTGGGGGTGGCTCTAATCTCTAATTGAGATGAGACGATAATGTATCCCCCTTCTTCTTATGGGATGGGGAAAGATGTAGGCAAACTCTGACAGCTGTCATTAATTCATTACTTACTATTAATATATGCCTTTTGCCGGTAGCGTCATAGCATGGAGTTTGGCCCGGCTCCCCTCTGGGCTCTGTCACCACCAGTCAGAGGACTGGAGACTTTTTATTGCTCCTTTGAATCCTTTTCACCTTTCTCTAGCCTGCTCGGTTCCCTGGGAGCTGACCTCTGTGATCAGGTTGGGGTTGGGTTTAGCCAGTGCCTCGGAGGAGAGTAATCACCATCCACACTCCATCCCCAGGGCTTTCCCCACCTGGTCAAGACAAAAGCAGCTTAGGGAGCCCTTTCCTAGGACACCGCTGCTCTCTCCATGTTCTGGAAACTGCTCCTCCCTTCACCCCCCAGCCTGGGATGTCTCACTGCCCGCCTCCTGGGCCCACCTCTTTGTAAATAGACTCTTTAAATAAATAAATAAAAAAATATATATGTATGTATGTATGTATGTATGTATATAGCTGTACTGGGCCTTCACTGCTGAGGCGGGCTTTCTCTAGCTGTGAAGAGTAGGGGTTACTCCCCAGTTGCACTGCTTGGGCCTCCCATTGCGATGTCTTCTCTTGCTGAGGAGCCCAGGCTCCAGGGCGTGCAGGCTTCAGTAGCTGTGGCACCAAAGCTCAGCTGCCTCACGGTCCATGGGATCTTTCTGGACGAGGGACTGAACCACTGTCCCTTGCATCACAGGGCAGATTCTTAACCACTGCAGCACCAGGGAAGCCCTGTAAATAGACTCCTGCTTGAACTCTGCCTAGTTACTCCCATGGGAGTGTGTCATCCACTTCCAGCTACCCTCTGACTTCTAGAATGGGGAACTGGGGTAATCTTGTCATAGGGTAAAAGCTTGCAATGAGGAGAGAAACAAGTCCTGAGATCTAATGTAAGCATGGTGATTACAGTCAACAACACTATTAAATACTCCCAAGTCACCGAGTGACTAAACCTTAAATATTCTCACTACAAAAAAGAAAAGATAATTATGGTAGGTGACAAGAGATGTTAGCATAACTATGGTGTTAATCACTTCCCAATATATAAATTTATGAAATCAACACACTGTACTCCTTAAATTTGCAAATGTTTTTGGACAATTAATGTCTCAGTCAATCAATAAAATAGAATGGGATACTGGAAGAGTCATACTCCTCCTGAGTCTGAATCTCCTCCATCTGCCTAACGAGGAAGAAAGCACCCGGATGGTGAAAGGAAGGAGAATGAAATTCATGTCGTGAGACTTAAGTAAGGAAAAGCACTTAAACAGTGTCTGGTTTCTAAAAAACACCCAAAAATGCTCATTTTTCTTCAGGTAATTAAATGCCCAGTGATGTAGTGCTCCCTCCACTTTACAGGCCAAGATACTAATTCTAATAGAAGTCAAGTGGCTTAAACAGTTATACTGCACATGGCAGGGCTAAGATTCAAATCCAGGACTGTCTGCCTCCAGAGACTAAATGCCATCCAGTACAGAAAAGCTCTGAATCAGAGGAGGGTTGAGACCCTCCCCTGAGGTGCTGACGTGGGAACCACTTTCTCTGAGGCTCCACCTTAGAGGAAACCCAGACCCTCTGTGAGGACCCACAATGCACCTGGATAATCAGTTTGTGGATGCTGAGCTGGGCAGGGGGGCCTCCTTGACCCCTGCAGGCAATCAGCTGAGCCCATGAAGCGTGAGATTTAATTACCCTTATCTAAGCTTAAATTACTGTAAATGTTATTGTTGGTCACAGGCATTATCTCGCCCTTTGAAAACACCCAGGCATTTCCCTGACTCCGTACTTTCCACAGGCGGGGAAACAATGGTGTTAATGTCACAGGACCCACCACCATCCGAACCCCGGGGAGGTGTGTGACATTCTGAAGTATCCAATACGTGGCTTCCCATTTGCCAGATGCTGGCGAAAGAAGAAGGCAGGCAGCTGCCACCCAGTGAGAAAGAGACAGTGAGAGCTAATGGACAGAATATGCCCCTTGGTGGCTGGGAGATGCTGGGAAAGTTCCTTCCCCTCTCTGGTCTCCTTTGCTGCTGCACGTCCTTGGCCTCTGTTTCTGTTGGGAAAAAGGAATGGAGACGAGTATACGGCAAAATGGGAAAGATGGGCAAGGGTTTGGATTCACCCAGGAGAAAGGGCTTTCGAAGTCCAAATCCTTGACTGGGTAGGCATTGGAAGGCAGTGCAGCCTGATGGCTAACGCACAGGCTTTAGAATTAGACAGACTGCGTGCAGGTCCAGCTGATGGCCAGTTGCTAACTATACGCATTAAGCAAGTTGCTCCTCTTTTCTAAGCTTCCTTTTTATCTAGTAAAATAAGATTAACAGTGTCTTCCTTATGGGGTGTTGAGAGTATGATATAGAGAAGCTAGGAAGATAGAGAGAAAGATAGATTCATGTACAGTACTGCCAAATGGTAAAGACTCGATAAATGGAAGAATTGCTATGAATTGCTTTTTTGCTATTATTATTTATAACCATTTCAAGAAGATGTGAGCAGAGAGAAGCTGGTATCCAAGAAGTCAAGGATGATACACAATAGAAACACTTTTTATCCGTTATTATTATCATCATTAGTAGTATAGTAACTAGAATTTCTTAATCAACTCTCAGGCATCAACCTTATGCTAAGACACTGTTGTTTAGTCACTAAGTCGACTGCCTCCTTGGGACCACATGGACTGACTGCTCTGTCCCCGGGATTTTTCAGGCAAGAATACAGGAGTGGGCAGCCATTTACTTCTCCAAGGGATCTTCCCTATGCAGGGATCAAATCGACATCTCCTGAATTAGCAGACGGATTCTTACCACTGAGCCACCAGAGAAGCCCACTAAGCACATTCAGATCAGATCAGATCAGATCAGTTGCTCAGTCATGTCTGACTCTTTTCGACCCCATGAATCGCAGCACACCAGGCCTCCCTGTCCATCAACTCCCAGAGTTCACTGAGACTCACGTCCATTGAGTCAGTGATGCTACCCAGCCATCTCATCCTCTGTCGTCCCCTTCTCCTCTTGCCCCCAATCCCTCCCAGCATCAGAGTCTTTTCCAATGAGTCAACTCTTCGCATGAGGTGGCCA
>NW_011494838.1:3667948-3702215 GCF_000754665.1 Bison bison bison | reverse complement strand
GGCCAAAGTACTGGAGTTTCAGCCTTAGCATCATTCCTTCCAAAGAAATCCCAGGGCTGATCTCCTTCAGAACAGACTGGTTGGATCTCCTTGCAGTCCAAGGGACTCTCAAGAGTCTTCTCCAACACCACAGTTCAAAAACATCAATTCTTCGGCACTCAGCCTTCTTCACAGTCCAACTCTCACATCCATACATGACCACTGGAAAAACCATAGCCTTGACTAGACGGACCTTTGCTGGCAAAGTAATGTCTCTGCTTTTGAATATGCTATCTAGGTTGATCATAACCTTCCTTTCAAGGAGTAAGCGTCTTTTAATTTCATGGCTGCAGTCACCATCCATAGTGATTTTGGAGCCCAGAAAAATAAAGTCTGACGCTGTTTCCACTGTTTCCCCATCTATTTCCCATGAAGTGGTGGGACCAGATGCCATGATCTTCATTTTCTGAATGTTGAGCTTTAAGCCAATTTTTGCACTCTCCACTTTCACTTTCATCAAGAGGTTTTTGAGTTCCTCTTCACTTTCTGCCATAAGGGTGGTGTCATCTGCATATCTGAGGTTATTGATATTTCTCCCGGCAATCTTGATTCCAGCTTGTGCTTCTTCCAGCCCAGTGTTTCTCATGATGTACTCTGCATAGAAGTTAAATAAGCAGGGTGACAATATACAGCCTTGACATACTCCTTTTCCTATTTGGAACCAGTCTGTTGTTCCATGTCCAGTTCTAACTGTTGCTTCCTGATCTGCATATAGGTTTCTCAAGAGGCAGGCCAGGTGGTCTGGTATTCCCATCTCTTTCAGAATTTTCCACAGTTTGTGGTGATCCACACATTCAAAGGCTTTGGCATAGTCAATAAAGCAGAAATAGATGTTTTTCTGGAACTCTCTTGCTTTTTCTATGATCAAGCAGATGTTGGCAATTTGATCTCTGGTTCCTCTGCCTTTTCTAAAACCAGCTTGAACATCAGGAAGTTCACAGTTCACATATTGCTGAAGCCTGGCTTGGAGAATCTTGAGCATTACTTTACTAGTGTATGAGATGAGTGCAATTGTGCGATAGTTTGAGCATTCTTTGGCATTGCCTTTCTTTGGGACTGGAATGAAAACTGACCTTATACTATCTCAAAAAGAAAAATTTTAATGACGGTTCTTGGCATAGATACTGTTACTTTAGTATTGTCCCCATTTGGCAGATGAGGAAACTGAGGTTCAAAGATTTTAACTGATTTGCCTAGGTCGCTCAACTAGTATTGGCTCCAGAACTGGTTCCATTTCACCTGGAAGCCCATCCTCTTCATGAACGGGAATGGGGAGTGCATAGTAATGGAGAAGTCAAGAGTAGACAATAAGGAAAGGACCCGAAGGAAGGTAGTAGCAGGGATGTATGGTACCCAGGAGTAAACCTCAGTACAGCAGTCAAGAAGCTTCTGGTGGTTCCTGGGAAGAGAGTGCAAAAAGAGAGAAGCAGTCCGGTCTGAGAAAGGAACCCAGCTGCTGGAAGTGTCAGCACGGTGAGCCCCGCCCGAGGCATCCTGCAGACCCAGGCTAGAAGCAGAGCCTGCCGCCATCGTGATCACGGTTCCAAACAGCAGAGCCCTGCAGGGTTTCTGAGTTATGAAGCAGGAAAACCAGAACCAGACAGACTGGGGTTGAGTTCCAGGTCTACTGCGCACTACCTGTAGGCTACAATCACATTTTGTTCCTTTGGTGCGTTAGGTTCCCATATGTGGCATTAAGTGTATGTTAATGGACATATCAGTGGCAAATAGATGGCATAAATGCCACCGTGGATGGCAACTCAGGCTTCATTCAGGTCTATGCTCTGTGATTCTGACATTTTGCTGAGTGACTTAGGTTATTCATATCTCCCTGCTGACCTTAGAGGTGGTCAGAACAGTCAAGATATTTTCAAATGAAGCCCAACAATGAGTAATCAGAAATTTAAAGCCAGAAAGTGCCTTGGAATTTATCTCATTCAGTTCTTTTCAAATTGCAGTCCCCAGAGTTCTGGGACTCTTTGAAAGTGGCTTAGGAGTTGTTTGGGAGACTGAACACCAGGGCCCCCAGACTTGTCTACAGGAGAGAAGCTCCCTGTTTTTGCTCTATATATTTGAATTTCAAATAAAGCTTTGTTGTATTTATTCACTCATCAAATATTGATTTAGGATAAAAGTATTCTGTTCTGCACAAAAGGAAGGAAGGAAAAGAGAGAGACAGAAGGAAGAGGAAAGAAAGAAGAAGGAAAGAGGGAGAGAAGGAAGAAAGGAAGGATGAAAGAAAGAAATTTGAAAACCACCAATCTAACCTGCTTTATGGTTTGAAAGCCTGAGACCCAAGCATTGAACAGGACTGGGTCAGGTCGTATAGAAAGTTACTCCCAGCCCCACTTGAGCCTCTTTTCCTAGTGCTTCTTTCCACGTGGCTGTTAAGGATAAGAGGGGAGAAGGGTAGACTCCTTTGGCTAGGAAAACTGACCAATGGGGCAAAATCAGAAACAGAATGTTAAAGTTGAGACCATTGTCAGATGCTGCCTGCCAGGGAAACCCAAGCTAGAACAGCAGCATGCGATCTGAGTGCAAGTCCAGCTGGGACACGTCAGAAAGCCCAGGACACATGTGCAGGTCTCAGAAGCAAGGATGTAAATCCCAGCTGTGTGGATGGGGCCCACCCCACCGGCAGGCTCTCCTCTGTGCGTTTTATGGTTGCTGCAAATCGACCAGGACCATCTGCTTCTTGACACTCCCAGGTCCCCACAGGTCATTCAAGATGGCTCAATTGTCAGTTTCTGCTCAGAACAGAAATGTTTCCAGAGGTTTATGGCACATCTGGCGTCTCCTTAAAGAGCAGTCCTATCCCCTCTGGACAGTCTCCTCTTCCTCTCAAGAGTTCAGGCACTTCTTTTTCATCCATGCAATAATTCATCCTCTCCTTTAGTCAACAAACCTCCCCCCTACCCCTCGTCATAGGTACCGAATGCAATGCTGAGCCCCGGGGTGACACTGACCTGTGACAGCTCAGAACCTGAGAAGCTTGTGTCTTGTTCAGCAGCTAAGGTTAGAGAAGGGGAGATCGCTTCTCTCCTTGACACCAGGATGGCCCTGAGAGCAGCCTGCTAAAGGTCACAGGCACATCTGTTATGAAGAAAGCTCCTCTAGGGTATATCATCACTGAAAGAGGAAGAGGAAGACCGGTCCATGACCATGCAGTGTGACTGTATCCTACAGGAGAGTGATGTTCCAAGAAAGCAGGGGCTTTCCAAGGCTTCATGGTGAGGCAGAACCCAAGATTCCCAGAAGAGAAGCGTGAGGTCCATGCGGTGCTAATATTGAACTCAGACACAGTATGTGCTCTCTCACCTCAAGCCTGGAAGATTCATACTCATCCACCCACCTGCCTAGAGCACGTTCCACCCCAGTTCTTCTTTTGGCTAGTCATCCCTAGGTCCTGCTTAAATGTAATATCCTCAAAGAAGCTCTCCAAGAGACCCACATCCAAATTTTCTCCTGTGTAACTTTCTTTCATAGCAGCCTATACTTTTACTTTAGGACACTGATCAAAATTGGAAATTTTTATATAGTTAGAGACTTATTTCTCCTCCACTGACCTGAAAATGACCTCTTGCCTGAATGGGTGAGTAGGTGATATAACCGGCATGAGAACTTTCTTAAAAGATGTCTTCAATTCTGAATAATGTAGGGAAGGTAGAAATTACTTAGCTCACTGAATCTTTGGAAATTGTATTATGTCCAAATGAATGTCCCATGTTAATTTCAAAAGAGTACATTTTGGTCAATTCACGTGTAAGTCCAGACCACAGTACCACCAACTACAAAAACCTTTCACTAATCTTAAGGTTGCATATCCCTTCCCTTATCAGCAGCCCAGTCCATCTCCACGAACCCAGCAGGAGTGGGCGTGTCATTACTGGAGGCAGGAGGAATATCTTCTGAGCTGTTTATCCTCAGGGGTTCCATTCAGGCACTGTTTTTTTCTTGGTGGCTCTTTACATCTTGTGGCATATACGACCCCTCCATGAGCTCTGGGAAACAATCTGCATAGTCATGAGCCCTCCAAGGACATTGACTTTCTGGTCCCTCTTATGACCAGAACATGTCAATGAGAAAAATGTGAGACGTTCTAAGACAAAAGAAAGTCCAGGGTGCTACCAAGAGTCCCTGTTAAATAGAAAAAGGAAATATAGATTGAGATCTTCTTATTTTTAGAAAAGCATGAGGGGAACATAATATTAACCAATGTGGATCTGAGTTCTGAATGAGCTTCCCTCCCCAAAGGGGAAGCCCTCTCCCAGTCCTGTGAAGAGTTCCCTCAGTGGGGTGATGGTCACAACACCCGGACATTGGTCACAGTTATGGAACTGTGTACCGATCACGCGGCAAAATCTCCCCCACAACCCATTTTATTTAATCTTCTCAACACTTCTATAAGCTCAAGTAATGATTCCACTTCCTAATGAACAAATGAGGATTCAGAAAGGGGACGTGACCTACCCAAGCCACACAACTGGTAAAATTTGGAGTTGAGGTTAGAATTTAACCTTACCTAATTCCAGGACACATTCATTCATTCATGCCACAAATACATATTTATTGAGCACCTACAATACAATTACAATACTATTCTAGGCCTTGGGATTGTACCATATCAAACAGAAGACAGAAATTTCTATCTTCGTAGAGCTCAAAGTCTGTAAATCTATGTTTGTCTCCCATATTACTGGAGAGTGAGTCAGAGAGAGAGAATACTGAGGCTTTTGGGCTCCTGGGTTCTGTTTTAAATTTCTTGCCTCCCCCAACTACCACCGATTCCTCCATCTCTAAAATGGGCCATATAGGCAAGAGACAGAGAAGGCAATGGCAGCCTGCTCCAGTATTCTTGCCTGGAAAATCCCATGGACGGAGGAGCCTGGTGGGCTGCAGTCCATGGGGTTGCTAAGAGTTGGACACGACTGAGCGACTTCACTTTCACTTTTCACTTTCATGCATTGAAGAAGGAAATGGCAACCCACTCCAGTGTTCTTGCCTGGAGAATCCCAGGGACGGGGTAGCCTGGTGGGCTGCTGTCTATGGGGTCACACAGAGTCGGACACAACTGAAGCGACTTAGCAGCAGCAGGCAAGAAAACCAAACCACAGCATCTCAGACCTAGAACCCCAATTGTTGTTGCTGAATTGTTAAGTCCTGTCTGACTCTTTTGCGACTCCATGGGCTGCAGCCCCCCAGGTCTTCTGTCCATGAAGTTTCCCAGGCAAGAATACTGGAGTGGGTTGCCATTTCCTTCTCCAGGGAATCTTCCCGACCCAGGGGTTCAAACAGCATCTCCTGCCCTGGCAAGCAGATTCTTTGTCACTGACCCTGATAAGATGTGGTTATTGTATTATCTGTGGCTGTTTGCAGCCACAGTCTGCTGGCCCAGCCTGGCTTTGCTGCTTTCTAAGACTGTGTGGTATCCTAGAAAGAGATACTGAGTTTTAGGAATATCCAGGGACCTGCCACATCTGTGTGTTTCAAGTGTGTCCTTTTCCAAGCTTGCCCATTCTTTATGTGTGCTTTCTCAGGCCGGGAGTGTCTGATTCCTGATGCCCAGGCCAGCCTTGGCCACCTGCCTTCAAGCTTGTGGCCTCCACGATCCCACTTGGGCATCCGGAATGAACAAACAGATTGATCTTCTTTGATCTCACTCTGTGATTTCAGCAGGTCAAGCCCCTTGCTGAGTCTCTGCATCTGCATCTGTAAAATGGGCGAGTCAGGCTCTGGGTTCATTTAGAAACCTCCCAATCCTAACTGCCAAAATGATGCCAAGGAGCGTTAGCAGGCAGCTTGGGAAGCTGGGACAAAGAGTCATTGAGTTTTTTGCCCTGCTTCCTTCCTCCTGCTCCGTGATTCCTCCTACATTCCCCTCAACCCCGCCTGCCCCTCCCCATCAACAACTTACCATATGCTGCTTTGTTTATGCTGAGAACCGCTCGCTCCCGAGGTGGCAGCTCTAGCGCTCTCCACTCCTGCAGACTATTTTTACCTGCAGCGCAGCTCGCTGCCTGGGTGACAGGCACCAACAGCCCCAGCTGTGACTTCTGCTGCTCCTCCTCCGAGTGCTCGACAGCGTCCCCCAGCTCAGGTCAGCCCAACAGTATCCCCTGGGGTCTTCAGCTGGAGAGCCGATCACCTCAGGATTTCCTGCAGTTGGTAAGGTAGAGTTTTGTCCCAATAGAGTAAAAAGGGAGAAAGAAGAAAGAGAGAAAGGTAGAGACAGAGAAGCAGGGGGAGAAGGAAGGAAGGAGAGGAAGATTCAGCATGCCTAAGCTTCATGCTATGCATTTAAATAAGTCATTCATTCATTCTTTCATGTGTGGTTGTGTGTTGTTCAGTCACTAAGGTGTGCCCAGCTCTCTGCAACCCCATGGACTGCAGCACATCAGACTTCCCTGTCCTTCATGATCTCCCAGAGTTTGCTCAAACTCATGTCCATTGAGTTGGTGATACCATCCAACAGTCTCATCCTCTGTTGTCCCCTTCTCCTCCTGCCTTCAGTCTTTCCCAGAATCAAAGTCTTTTCCAATGAGTCAGTTCTTCACATCAGGAGGCCAAAGTATTGGAGCCTCAGCTATAGCATCAGCCCTTCCAGTGAATATTCAGGGTTGATTTCCTTTAGGATGGACTGGTTTGACCTTCTTTCAGTCCAAGGGATTCTCAAACATCTTCTCCAGCACCACAGTTTGAAAGAATCAATTTTTCACTTATTAAACAAATATTTATGGGAACTTATTATTCATCAGACTCTATGATAGGCACTAGGAATGTAGAGGTGGATAAAATGAACACATCACTGCCCTCATAGTGAGAAAGACCAATAATATCATTTAAGCCTCATGACAAACTCAGCAAGTTTTAATATATCCATTTTACAGATAGGAAAACTGATGTTCAGAGAGGATAAGTTACTGGCCCATAACATAGAGAGGAAGTTGGCAGAGCTGACATTTAAAACCAGCATTGCCTGACCATGCTCCTTCCTGTCCTTAAAAATGGGTTCTGCCGAACCCGGGAAAGACTAGCAGCCATCTACAGACTTGGCCGTTAGAACACAAAAGAACTTTCCAGATTCTTTCGCCCAACTATTTCATTCATCTACAGGGAAAATTGAGGAGCAGACTTGCTGAAACAACAGTCTGTTAGAGTCAGGGGCCCAGACTGACACTGGGGTATCCTAAGTCCCAGATGGCGGGCTCTTTATACACCCTCCACCACGCTCCTCCTTTTTCTCTCTGTTCTCTGTGTAAAGGACACAGTGTTTCTGAGAAAACAGAGCATTGTGTTTTCCACGCTTCTCAACACATAATGCGCTGTTGCTTCCTAGATGTGGAATCAGCAGGTTGCTGAAATTTAGAGGAAAGACAGTTGCCAGCTAAAATAATGAAGCTACTCCTCAACTTAGACTATCAGTTGAGATTTTTTTTTTTCAATGTAACAGTTGTCTTCAGATATTTGTTTGGAAAGAAAAAGGATTTCTGAATTCTTCACACTCCCATTAGACACCAACTTAAGCAGACCAATCTTAGTTATATTCTACATCGTAGGTAGAAAAACCTGGGGTATGACATAATTTGAGTTTCCACCAGACAGGAGAAGGAAGGGAAAATGTTTTGCCAAGGGACAGAGATTTGGAAGAGATAAGACAAAGGTCAAGATGAGGTCAGAGCCCTTAGGAAGAAAATCTTGACTTCACCCACCCCCAGGTCCCCAGCCCAAAGAAGGATCAGGAAGAGGACATAACACAATGAAATCTTCACCAGAACACCCAGATAGGGTCATGGGGAATCTGAGGGCATTCAGGTTGCTGTTTGACCTCATCACTAAACATGCTAAGATGTAAGGAGCTAGGAACCCCGTGCTCTCACCCGCAGTACAGCAAGTGTTGCCGACTCCCCGCGGTCAGCTTGTGAGGACCTCTCATCTCACCTGGGCACTCTGAGGTCAGCAGTCAATGCAGTGCAAGTCCTGAGGCCCCATGGGACCTGTGAAGATTGAGCGAGGACAGAGACAAGTGCCCAGAAATAAGCAGGCTGGGACCCCCGAGCCAGCAAGGCCAGAGGCTCTCTGCTCTCCAAGGTTCCCTCTCTCTGCCGAACCAAATAAGTCAGCTCTTCCTTGCACCCTTCCGCTATCTTGGGAAGGAGAGAGAGGAAAGAAGAGAAACACCAAAAGGCAGAACAGGTATTAAAACTTGAAAGAAGCTGGGTTCCTTCAAGATGAATTGTTTAAAACTGGAGACCAGGTTCTCATTATTTTTGCCAAATTTTAATATCTCCCTTTCCTCTCCCCTTCTTGCCAGTCGGGTTGGAGGCTAGAGTGATGTGAAAGTTAAGAAGTAATTAATGAGACATTTTTTCCCCCATGCTGTGAGGCTTGCAGGATCTCAGTTCCCCAACCAGGGATTGCACCCAGGACTCAGTGGTGAAAGCTCAGAATCCTAACCATTAGCCACCAGGGAACTCTCTGGATTTTTTTAATGTTTAAATCTTGTGAATTATTCACTCCAGGATATCTATTTGAGTCTCTGCAAACCTCTGCGGGAAAGGAGGTGAGGTCAGAGCTAAAAGGCCAGATTTGGGGGCTCTCTGCCTCTTGGGGTCCAGGTTCTCTCAGTCTCTCCTTGACATGTTCTCTATCATCTTGATTTACTCCAAGAAAGCCAGCATTAGAAGACACCCGAGAGCCTTAATCAATAACGCACACACACCCTGACTCAGGTTAGAAACCCCAAACCTGAGGCCTACAGTGGGCACACCCTGCCCAGGGTGACGAGGTCACAAGTGGACGCTCTGGAGGCCGCAGGGGTTCCCTGGCTCTGATCCCAGCACTCTCTCCACCAGAGCAAGGAAAGCGGTCTGTGCCCGTCTCTGGCTTTCTCACATTAACCACATTTTATTTATCTCCTCTATTCTGGTCTGAATCTGTTCTTCTGACGAGGTGGCTGCTAAGCACCCTCCAACTAGAACAGCCTGTGACTCCTTCCCTACCTTCCTGCCTGGCCTGGAATCACCCCTACTTAAAGTGAGCACACACTTTGCCTGGGTTGCTTAAGCATCTGACTTCCACAGACAGAATTAAAACCGGAGGGCGGAGTGAGTGTGCGTTTGATTGAACTGTTGTCAGAGCCCTGCCCGCCGCCCTTTCCAACAGCGCCTGTGAGCCGGGTCCGCACCACCTCCATCGCCTGCTTGGGGGCATGCGGCTAGGTGGTTGTTGCTGTTCACTCAGCTGTGTCCGACTCTTCGTGACCCCATGGACTGCAGCACGCCAGGCCTCCCTGTCCATCACCAACTCCCAGAGTTCACTCAGACTCATGTCCATCGAGTCCATGATGCCATCCAACATCTCATCCTTTGTTGCCCCCTTCTCCTCTTGCCCTCAATCTTTTGTAGCTTCAGAGTCTTTCCCACTGAGTCAACTCTTCACATCAGGCGGCCAAACCTGTCCCTAAAAAAGTTTGCCTCATTTCTCAGCCAACCTCCAACATTCCAAGAATAACCAAACTTCACAATTTCAAATGAATTCATTTAGACTTTATAAAAATTCAACCAAGGCTGTAAACATTTTGGTAAGCAGGACAGGAAGGAAGACCAGCTAACTAGCTTCAGTGAGCCAGCTTCTCTAGACCAGCGTAACCACAGTGATGGTGTGGCATGAAGGGCAAAGCTTACGGTTGGATCCAGATACCCATGCAAATAAAACCGGATTACGAAACCACTCTCATCTACTCACTGTTAAAGGACCTCTGAGGAGCTATATTAAATACAGTGGCTTAGCCGAGTTTGAGTTTGTAGTGGATACTTGAAAATTAAGAACTATCTTTTCATTAAATTACAAGATTTGAGTAATCCACCACTGCTTCCTTTTAGTTCTTCTAAATGAGCAAACCTTCCACTGAGCTTGTTCTGCAAAAGCACAGTGGCGTGGTTTAGACAGTCCGAGTCAGGAGCTGTGAAAATCTGGATCCTCATCATATTGCTTCCGACCTTACCCAGAGACTCTAGGTAAGTAAGGAACCTCACTGGGCCTCTCTCATCCAGAGAGTAAAGGCATTACTCTGGGTTAGATTGACCTCATAAGGCTTTGAGTGATGGAAAGAAATCATCCAGTCAACCAGTCAATGAAGACATACATTGAATATTTACAATGTGCAAGGATACATAAAGGCACTATGAATGCACTTATTGGATGAATATTAGCAATATAACTCCTTATCTCAGGCACTGGGTAAGCACTCTGGACAGAGTGAAGAAATTGACAGACATGGTCCCTGAGTTCACGGAGTTTACATTCTAGTGAAGGAACTTCATAATTAATAAGAAAACTAATAAACACAGAAAATAACTGTGCATGGTCAGATCCTGTAGGGGGAAACACAGCCTTGTAATAGGAAACACCAAGATTGAGGAAGACGATATGATTTAGTGCAAGTATCCTTGGGGAGACCTCATTGAGGAAGTAATGTTCAAACTGAAATTTGAAAGATGCAAAGAAGCTGGCCATGAGAAGAATGGGAGGTGCTTGGGGGAAAGTGCTTCTGTCAACCCAAACAGTGAGTGCCACAAGCCCAAGACAAGATACAATAGGGTTTATTCTAGAAGGGCAATGTGATTAGGGCTTACAGAGAAAGTTGGAGAATGATTTAGGCACAAATCTCTTTTGCGAGATGTTCTCCATCAAGTAGACAAGATAAGACATAGATAGATACCTTAATTATATCTATATATCTCCCTGTATTTGGTGAGCCAAAAAGTTTGTTTGGGTGTTGATAAAATGGTAAGGAAAAACTCAAACTTTTTGTCAACTCAATACCTTATATCTTGTCTATCTATATGATAATTTAAGGTATATATGTGTGTGTGTGTGATCAGTCGTGTCCAACTCTTTGTGATCCCATGGACTGTAGCCCACTAGGCTCCTCTGTCCATAGAATTTACCAGGCAAGAATACTGGAGTGGGTTGCTATTTCCTACTTCAGAGGATCTTTCTGACCCAGGGATTGAAGCCACATCTCCTGTGTCTCTACTGCATTACAGGTGGATCCTTTACCCACTGCCTCAATAAAAGGCTGCTGCTGCTAAGTCACTTCAGTTGTGTCCGACTCTGTGCGACCCCATAGATGGCAGCCCACCAGGCTCCTCCATCCCTGGGATTCTCCAGGCAAGAACACTGAAGTGGGTTGCCATTTCCTTCTCCAATACATGAACGTGAAAAGTGAAAGTGAAGTCGCTCAGTCATGTCTGACTCTTAGTGATCCCATGGACTGCAGCCCACCAGGCTCCTCCGTCCATGGGATTTTCCAGACAAGAGTACCGGAGTGGGGTGCCATCACCTTCTCTGCAAAAAAAAAGCTAGCTCCTATGAAAGAAGGGCAGCTAGAAGACTGCACGTCCAGGCACATGGCAGGACTCAGCTGAGGCCACTGGGGGAACGGGGCTGAGTTGAGTCCAAGAGCACTGCTCTATCAGTTAGCTCTTGTGCATAGCAAACCATCCTACGACTTTGTAATGGAAAGCAGCAACTGGGTTTTTACCACAGTTTCGATGGCTGTCAGTTTATGCTGGACACAGCTGGGCAGTTCCTTTGGTTTTTGCTTGGTTGTCAGCTAGAGGGGCTCTGCTCTCAGTAAGTCTTGGCCTCCGTGTGTCTTTCGTCTCCTTCTATCATGTTCTCAAGTCAAGGCCATCGTGAAAGAAAGAAAATTATGCAAGAACGTAAGAGAAAGTGGATGAGGTTTCCTGAGACCTAAGCACAGACACAGCACAGGGTCCCTTCTGCTGCATGTAACTGGCTAAAGCAAGTCACGAGACCAGCCCAGTGCCATCGATCAAGATGGCAGAGTGAGAGGCATGATGTTCACCTCCCACTGCAAGCACATATGAAAACAAAAACAAAAGCCTGTATGTGGAACAAGCACCACTGGAAACCAACTGGAAACTGGCAGAAGGGCTCCTGTACAACCAAGGCTGTAAGAAAAATACACAGGCAACCAGGTAAGAAGGGACGAAGAGAGATTGGATCTGGACCTATGTTGCTGGAAGGGACTCGGAGGAAAAGGGAGACTGCTTGGGCAGACACCTGGCCTCGGGAGTAAGTGGGGAGATCCGTAGATTGGGTGCCCCATTCTGGGGTTCTGCATTCAAGCCCCCTTTATTGGAGGTTGGAGAAACACTGGGACTACAGGAAGGCTGAGGGAAGCCTGGACTCTGCTCTTGAGGAGGGCGTGTGCCCTGGCTTCACCCCGAGGCAGGGCAGAAACAGATCTGCTCTGGCAGCCAGGTTTTCCTCAGCCAGCATGCCCAAGCCAAGTGAGTGCCCTGGCCGCACTCCCGGTCACAGCATAGCACTGGATCTGGGGCGGCCACAGGCAGGGAGAGGACTCGACGGACCAGCGGACCAGGGGACGCAGAGGCAACCAGGCCGGGGTGGAGGCTAGGAGGGTGCTGGTGGCCATCGCTGGTACTTCCTCAGCTCATTCCCTGATGCATGCTGGGAGTCTACATGGGCCCCGCAGCCCTGCAATGTGGCTACAGGGTGGGGGGCAGGGGGAGGTGACCATAGAGACTGGGGACAGCTGTCGCTCTGAGGGACAAGGAGGGCTCACACTCGAGTCTCTGAGTGGAGTGAGGGACACCATCGCAGCACACAGGAGACAGCCCGGACCCCTGTCTGGGGCTGCCGTCTGACCTGAGCCGAGCCTCCGGTTCTTGCAGGCCTCGCTTGCTTCAGCCCTCCACCTCTCTGGGACAAATGGCCTGAGGATGGGAGAGTGGTGAACACCAGTCCAAAGGGAGCAGAGCCAACCCAGGCCCAAACATCCAGGCTCTGCTTTAGCAACTTGTGGTCAGATTCCACCCCCAACAGGGCAGTGACGGCCAGTGAGCACAGGGCAATTCCCACCGTACCCCTGGATCCAGCTCCAGCCTCTCCCGTCTCCAGCCCCCTCCCCCCACCAAGGCGATAGTTACTGGCACAGACTGGGGAAGGACAGAACTTGGCTCCACAGCAGACCCAGCCCTCTCACTGAAGACATTAGGCACACACAGCCTGTACAGGGACACTGTCTCATAAGAACACCCCTTCAGGACCACAATAGATAACTGTTTCACCTAAATTCATAGAGGCAGAGAATGCTAAGAAAAATGAAAAAAGCAGAATGTTTGTCCTTTTTCAGTCTCTAAGTCGTGTCTGACTCTTTGTGACCCCATGAACTGCAGCATGCCAGGCCTCCCTGTCCTTCACTGTCTCCCTGAGTTTGCTCAGATGCATGTTCATTGAGTCAGTGATAACTGCTCTCATTTGAAAGAGCAAGAGAAAATCTCCCCCAAAATAAATAACCAAACAAATAAGCAGCTTGCCAGATAAAGCATTCAAAGCATTGGTGGTAATGATGTTAAATGAATTAGAGAAAAGAATAGGTATATACAGTGAAAATTTGAATAAGGAACTAGGAAATATAAAGACACAATTAGGAATGAATAATTCAATAGCTGAAATAAAATACATACTTAGAAGGAGTGAATAGCAGATTAAGTGACAGAGAAGAATGTATAAATGATCTGGAAGACAGAATAATGGAACTCACACAAACAAAACAGCAAAAAGAAAAACAAGTTTAAAAACTAAAAACAGTTGAAGAGCTCTCTGGGATAACATTAAGCCTGCCAACATTTGCATCATAGGGGTCCCAGAAGAAGAGAGAGAGAAAGAAATGAAATGTACTTGAGAAAACTATGGCTTAAAACTTTCTAAATCCAAAGAAGGAAACAGATATCCAGGAACAAGAAGCACAGAGGGTCCCAAACAGACTCACACGAAGACATTATCATTTGAAGGCAAAAGTTCAAGATAGAGAGAGAAAGGCAGCACGAGAAAAACAAAAGTCATATACAAGGGGGTCCCCACAAGACTGTCAGCTGATTTCTCTGCATAAACTTTGCAGGCCATTATAGAATGCCATGATATACTCAAAATGATGAAAGGAAAAACGTGCAGTCTAGGATTACCATTTAGAACAAAAGGAGAGATAAAAAGCTTCTCAGACAAGCAAAAACTGAGAGTTCATCAATACTAAACCTACCCTAAAAGAAATATTAAAGGGTCTTCTTTAAATGAAAAAGAAATAACAATCTATAGGAAAGAAAAAAATCCCACTAGGAAAGGCAAATATATAATAAGGATTGACAATCAGCCACTCACATAAGCCAATACAAAGATTAAACAGCAAAAAAAAAAACTGTAAAAAGAAATTATATCTATAATAAACAATTAAAGGATAAACATGAAGATATAAAATATAGCATCAAAAACAGTAAATATGGGGGAAGGGGGTAAAAAAACGTGATCTTTCAGAATGTAATTGAACTTTAATGACTACCAGCTTAAACGAGTAGCTATAGTTACAGGTCAACATGTATGAACGCCATGATAACCACAAATCAAAACTTACAATACATACACAAAACCTAAAAATAAAGGAACACAAGCCTACTACCAAAGAAACTCATCAAGCCACAAGGGAGGAGGTAAAAAGAAAAAGGAATGAACAGAGAACTTCAAAAGCAATCAGAAAACAAGTAATAAAATTGCAACAAGTATGTACCTATCAATAACCACTTTAAATGTCAATGGACTAAATGCTCCAGTCAAAAGAAATAGGGTAGCTGATGGGATTTTTTTATAAAAGAACCCTTCAATATGCTGTGTCCAAGAAGCTCACTTCAGAACTAAATATGCAGAGATTGAAAATGAAAGGATGAAAAAGATATTTCATGCAAACAGAAATGACAAAAAAGCAAGGGTAGCAAAACTCATATCAGGATAAAATAGACTGCAAAACGAAGGCTATAACAAAAGATAAAGAGGAGCATTATATAGAGATAAACTGATTAATACAGGAAGAAAGTATTATACATGTTAACGTATATGGAAAAAAACACAGGAGCATCTAATTATCTCAAAAAAACCAGAAACACTAATTTGAAAAGATACACGTACCCCCAACGTTCACAGCAGCACTGTCTACAATTAGCAAGACGTGGAGACAACTCAAGTGTCCAAGACAAAGCATATGTATAAAGAAGATGTGGTATATTTACACAATAGAATATTACTGAGTCATAAAAAGAAGGAAATTCTGTCATTTGCAGCAACGAAAATGGACCTATGTGGCGCTGGAGTGGCGAGCGGACCAGAAGAGATAACCTATGTCCAAAGTCAGTAGAGGCAGCCTTGAGGAGATACACCACGTCCAAGGTCAGGAGCAGCGGCCGAGAGGAGATGCCCCTCATCCAAGGTCAGGAGCAGTGGCCAAGAGGAGATACTCCAGGTCCAAGGTCAGGAGCAGCGACCTAGAGGAGATACCCCACGTCCAAGGTAAGAGAAACCCAAGTAAGACGGTGGGCACTAAAAGAGGGCATCAGAGGGCAAACAGACTGAAACCACAACCAAAGAAAACTAGCCAACCTGATCACACGGACCACAGTTTGTCTAACTCAATGAAACTAAGCCACGCTGTGTGGGGCCACCCAAGACGGACGGGTCATGATGGAGAGGTGTGACAGAGTGTGGTCCACTGGAGAAGGAAATGGCAAACCACTTCAGTCTTCTTGCCTTGAGAACCCCATGAACAGTATGAAAAGGCAAAAAGATAGGACACTGAAAGATGAATTCCCCAGGTCAGTAGGTGCCCAATATGCTACTGGAGATCAGTGGAGAAATAACTCCAAAAAGAATGAAGAGACAGAACCAAAGCAAAAACAACACCCAGTTGTGGAAGTGACTGGTAATAGAAGTAAGGCCCAATGCTGTAAACAGCGATATTGCAAGGAACCCAGAATATCAGGTCCATGAATCAAAGCAAATCAGAAGTTGTCAAACAGGAGATGGCAAGAGTGAACACTGACATTCTAGGAATCAACGAACTAAAATGGACTGGAGTGGGTGAATTTAACTCAGATGACCATTATATCTACTACTGTGGGCAGGAATCCCTCAGAAGAAATGAAGTAGCCATCATGGTCAACAAAAGAGTCGGAAATGCAGTACTTCGATGCAATCTCAAAAACGACAGAATGATCTCTGTTGGTTTCCAAGGCAAACCATTCAATATCACGGTAATCCAAGTCTATGCCCCAAACAGAAACGCTGAAGAAGCTGAAGTTGAATTGTTATTTGAAGACCTACAAGACCTTTTAGAACTAACACCCAAAAAAGATATCATTTTCATTATACAGGACTGGAATGCAAAAGTAGGAAGTCAAGAACACCTGGGGTAACAGGCAAATTTGGCCTTGGAGTACAGAATGAAGCAGGGCAAAGGCTAATAGAGTTTTGCCAAGAGAACGCACTGGTCATAGCAAACACCCTCTTCCAACAACACCAGAGAAGACTCTACACATGGACATCACCAGATGGTCAACACCGAAATCAGATTGATTATATTCTTTGCAGCCAAACACGGAGAAGCTCTACACAGTCAGCAAAAATAAGACTAGGAGGTGATTGTGGCTCAGATCATGAACTCCTTATTGTCAAATTCAGACTTAAATTGAAGAAAGTAGGGAAAACCACTAGACCATTCAGGTATGACCTAAATCAAATCCCTTACAATTATACAGTGAAAGTGAGAAATAGATTTAAGGGACTAAATCTGATAGAGTACCTGATGAACTACGGACAGAGGTTTGTCACACTGTACAGGAGACAGGGATCAAGACCATTCCCATGGAAAAGAAATGCAAAAAAGCAAAATGGCTGTCTGAGGAGGCCTTACAAATAGCTGTGGAAAGAAGAGAAGCGAAAATCAAAGGAGAAAAGGAAAGATATAAGCATCTGAATCCAGAGTTCCAAAGAATAGCAAGGAGAGTCAAGAAAGCCTTCCTTAGCAATCAATGCAAAGAAATAGAGGAAAACAACAGAATGGGAAAGACTAGAGATCTCTTCAAGAAAATTAGAGATACCAAGGGAATATTTCATGCAAAGATGGGCTCGATAAAGGACAGAAATAATATGGACATAACAGAAGCAAAAGATATTAAGAAGAGGTGGCAAGAATACACAGAAGAACTGCACAAAAAAGATCTTCATGACCCAGATAATCATGATGGTGTGATCACTCACCTAGAGCCAGACATCCTGGAATGTGAAGTCAAGTGGGCCTTAGAAAGCATCACTATGAACAAAGCTAGTGGAGGTGATGGAATTCCAGTTGAGCTATTTCAAATCCTGAAAGATGATGCTGTGAAAGTGCTGCACTCAATATGCCCACAAATTTGGAAAACTCATCAGTGGCCACAGGACTGGAAAAGTCAGTTTTCATTCCAGTCACAAAGAAGGGCAATGCCAAAGAATGCTCAAACTACCGCACAATTGCACTCATTTCACACACTAGTAAAGTAATGCTCAAAATTCTCCAAGCCAGGCTTCAACAATACGTGAACTGTGAACTTCCAGATGTTCAAGCTGGTTTTAGAAAAACACAGGAACCAGAAATCAAATTGCCAATATTCATTGGATCATTGAAAAAGCAAGAGAGTTCCAGAAAAACATCTACTTCTGCTTTATTGACTATGCCAAAGCCTTTGACCATGTGGACCACAACAAACTCTTGAAAATCCTTTAAGAGATGGGAATACCAGACCACCTGACCTGCCTCTTGACAAATCTGTATGCAGGTCAGGAAGCAACTGTTAGAACTGGACATGGAACAACAGACTGGTCCCAAATAGGAAAAGGAGTACGTCAAGGCTGTATATTGTTACCCTGCTTATTTAACTTCTATACAGAGTACATCATGAGAAACGCTGGGCTGGAATAAGCACAAGCTGGAATCAAGATTTCTGGGAGAAATATCAATAACCTCAGATATGCAGATGACACCACCCTTATGGCAGAAAGTGAAGAAGAACTAAAGAGCCTCTTGATGAAAGTGAAAGAGGAGAGTAAAAAAGTTGACTTAAAGTTCAACATTCAGAAAACTAAGATCATGGGATCTGGTCCCATCACTTCATGGGAAATAGATGGGGAAACAGTGGAAACAGTGCCAGACTCTGTTTTTCTGGGCTCCAAAATCACTGCAGAAGGTGATAATAGCCATGAAATTAAAAGACGCTTACTCCTTGGAAGGAAAGCTATGACCAACCCAGACAGCATATTAAAAAGTAGAGACATTACTTTGCCAACAAAGGTCCGTCTAGTCAAGACCATGGTTTTTCCAGTGGTCATGTATGGATGTGAGAGTTGGACTGTGAAGAAAGCTGAGTGCCAAAGAATTGATGTTTTTGAACTGTGGTGTTGGAGAAGACTCCTGAGAGTCCCTTAGACTGCAAGGAGATCCAACCAGTCTATCCTAAAGGAGATCAGTCCTGGGTGTTCATTGGAAGGACTGATGTTGAAGCTGAAACTCCAGTACTTTGGCCACCTGATGTAAAGAGTTGACTCATTTGAAAAGACCCTAAAGCTGGGAAAGATTGAGGGCAGGAGGCGAAGAGGATGACAGAGGATGAGATGGTTGGATGGCATCACCGACTCAGTGGACATGGGTTTGGGTGGACTCCGGGAGTTGGTGATGGACAGGGAGGCCTGGCGTGCTGCAGTTCATGGGGTTGCAAAGAGTCGGACAGGACTGAGTGACTGAACTGAACTGACATGCAAAGAGAAAATGTTGTTGAGTCCTGTATCTAGCCTGTTCCACATTTCCTCCTGTTGCAATCCCACTCCGGGGGCCATTTACACATTAGGAAAACTATGTGATTAGGAAAAGAAGAAAAACTCATGAAGAGGTTCTTTTTTCAGTTAAGCTTTGGAAGATGAGTCAATTGAATATACAAAATCCACTTTAGGCACTTCTGGAATTATAGTTAACACTATATGTATTCTTAGACACAGAATTAACCGAAATCCTTGAGACCAAAGGAAATAGAACTCATGGATGCCCCAATTCCTTTATCTCAGTGATTTTCAACTCTTTTTAATAATGGAACCCTTTTATTAAAAATGAAATTTTACAAGAAACCGTAATACGGAATGCCAATGAAAGCATATCTTAGCAATATGTATTCACTTCTTAAGTTCCTTTTTTACAACACTTATTTTAAAACCCATCATTAAAAACAATGAGGTTGTTCTGATTAAACACTAACTCAGGAGTTATGATCTTAAAGCAGCCTGAGTGTTTTAATATATTTTGGTATTTTGTTTAAGTTGTACTAATTGAAAGAGGAAAACCTTTAACACAGATAAACATATTCATTTACAGAGTTTTATATGAGTGAAAAATCAGTGTCCTGGGGTTAAAACAAAATCTTACTATGGGGTTACTGTCTTCTTATTAATGGCATGTTTGACTTCCCTGGTGGCTCAGACAGTAAAAGTGTCTGCTTACAATGCAGGAGACCCAGGTTCGATACCTGGGTCGGGAAGATCCCCTGGAAAAGGAAATGGCACCCCACTCCAGTACTCTTGCCTGGAAAACCCCTTGGATGGAGGAGCCTGATAGGCTACAGTCCATGGGGTCACAAAGAGTCGGACACGACTGAGCAACTTCACTTTCACTTTTCACTTTACATTTCAAAGGTATGTAAACAGATAGATACAGAGATAGATGGAAAATAGATGTGAAAGTGAAAGTGTTAGTCACTCAGTCTTATCTGACTCTTTCTGATCCCATGGACTGTAGCCTGCCAGGCTCTTCTGTCCATGAAATTCTCCAGGCAAGAAGACTGAAGCATCCCGCATTGCAGGCAGATTCTGTACCATCTGAGCCACCAAAGATCCAGAGAATAGATAGAGATGATACAAACTACGGAAGTAGGTTTATTCCATTTACTTCAAAGTCTACGTACATGCACATACAAAACCAGTTAACTTTTTGGTAGCCATTTTTGTATGAAAATTTGTTGGGTGATTTAATGAACCATGCACATTATTTTAAATTATAGTTTATAAAGTAAATTTTTTAAAAGTTAACTTATGACTTGTGTAGTTCCAATTGTCCTACAGGAGTACCTACCATTCCCTAGAATCCAGCTTTGTAAGAACTTTGCCGAAAGGTTAGAGGATGCAGGAATATAAACACGTGCGATCTTGGGAAGGAATGTAGGACAAGAACGTGGTGAGCCTATCTGTGTTCAAAATTCACCTCCGTCACTTCACTAGCAATGTGATCTTGGTCACATTCTTCAAGCTCCTGGAGACTTAGTTTTCCCTTTTTTATTTTTAAAAAATATTTTTATTTGTTTATTTATGTGACTGTGTCAGGTCATCACTGCAGTGCTCAGGATCTTTCAGCTCAGGACTCTGGCTGCAGCTTCCGGGCTTGCTGTGCTGCGTGGGCTCCAATAGGTGGAGTACCCAGGGTTCATTGCTCCGCGGCACCTGGGATCTTAATTCCCAGACCAGGGATCGAACCCATGTCCTCTGCATTCCAAGGCAGATTTTTTAACCACTGGACCACCACCAGGGAAGTCCCCCCTTCTTTAATATTAGTATTACAACCCTCACTTCATCCAATTGTTATGGAACCTTAATAAAAGTACATTCTTTTTTGTCAATCCTGTTTAGTCTCTTCTTATATCAGGAGTGAGAGAAAGATCACATCTTTGATTTGCTCAAATGTTTCTCTAGACACCCCCATGTTGTAATAGCATCAGCCTGTCGGGTTGTATCTATGATGTTTGTAATTCAGGTAGCCAATTGATTTTTGAAAGCACTCTGGGCCTGCTCTGTCCATGATGGATAAGCTCCAAGCATTAATTATGCACCAATACCAATGTTTTTGTCTGACAAGGTCTAATGTCACCATATTCAAATGTGGCTGCTTCCTTGTTAGAAAACCCTTCGAAATGTGGCCTTGGAAGAGACAGCATGTGTCACCTGCAATGTTTGAGATGTCCCCAAATTGAAGCCCTCAATTAGAATTAAAGACAACGCCTTTGTTCTGAGCCCCAAAGAGAACAAGCTGGCGTGATTCATGGAAGCAGCTTGAGATGCGACTCCATCGAGCATTGCTCGAAAGAAGGCAATCAAGTCTTCTGGTAAGCTGCACATGGCGGTGTGAACAATTTGAATACATTTGGATTTGCAGAATACACAAGTCGGGTATTATGGTTTGTATGGGGAAGTCTATCTGTTTGCTAATTGGTATGATCGACCATAAATATCCAGCCAGATCTGCCTGGTTTCACAGAATGGTTAGGAGAATT
Source organism: Bison bison bison (assembly GCF_000754665.1). Lineage (NCBI taxonomy): Eukaryota > Metazoa > Chordata > Mammalia > Artiodactyla > Bovidae > Bison > Bison bison. Next base: position 3,680,961 of record NW_011494838.1, on the reverse strand, counting down.
GGGATTAACTTGTTTTTAAAAAAGGATGATAATCATACAAAGGCCAGTTTCCCTAACTTGAACTGATCTTAAATAGGCAGTTCTCGTTCGAAAGTTCTTATTGGACTCATTTAATTTACCCAGTAAGTAATCACTACACTCTGACTGTGTGCCGGACACTATTCCAGGCACCTGGGACGCCAGAAGACACAGACAGACAGGGCTCTTGGGGAGCGTTTATTTTAATGAAGTGTCTTATAGATGTGCTCATTTCCAAGACTTTGGCTAAGATGACTTTCCAAGGCTGAGAAAGGCAGCTGAAAGAGTCTCTTCTCTGAGTTTATGATTTTTATTAAAATAAAGGAGTCTGCTAATTTCATCTCCAGTAACTGAGAAACATACTCAAGAGTTATGAATATAATTAATGTTTCTTTCATACTGAGCTATACTATGAATGCTTTTCTGATGTCAGAGAAATGGAGGACTGTTATAGGGATAATTATTTCACTTGCTCTGCATTTTTTGAGGGGGAATTGGGTTAAGATGATTGCTAATGCCTATTTATGCCTGTGTGTGCTTTGCTGCATCTGACTCTTGGCAACCGCATGGACTGCAGCCCGCCAGGCTCCTCTATCCATGGGATTTTCCAGGCAAGGATACTGGAGCAGGTTGCCATTTCGTACTTCAAGGGATCTTCCTGACCCAAGGATCAAATTCCAGTCTCTGGTGTCTTCTGCATTAGCAGGCAGATTCTTCACCACTGTGCCACCTGGAAGCAGTGCCTATTTATCTAAAAGAATAAAGGAAAATGACCTTCATTCCTGGTAATGAATAGTAAATTTAAGTGATATTATAAGTATTCAAAACATGGAGGGGGGATTTTTTTCATACCCTAAAATATTTTCTGCTTTATAGCTTTCTTTCTTTCTTTTGGTTTCAACAACATTTTGAGTGTATGCCTTGTCCCAGGTACTGTATGAGATCAGGAGGATCAAAAATGAAATATGGTCTTGACACTCAAGAAATACACAATCTCATTTTTAAAAATAAAAGGGTAAGGGAAGTCAATTTAGCACAGAAAAGTGAAAGTGTGAGTCACTCAGTCATGTCTGACTCTTTGCAACCTCATGAACTGTAGCCTGCCAAGTTCCTCTGTCCATTGAATTCTCCAGGCAAGAATACTGGAGTGGGTAGTATTCCCTTCTCCAGGGGATCTTTCCAACTCAGGGACTGAACCCAGGTCTCCCATATTGCAGGAGGATTCTTTACCATCTGAGTCACCAGAGAAGAACTGATATTTAATTTCTTCTTGGAAGTCATAGGATGGTCACAGTGTAATGGAAAGAGTAATGAACCAGATATCTAATGCTATCCTGAGCATTTTCTATGTCTCTTTGGGAGGCCACTGAACCCATCTCTGTTTAAGTTTCCTCATCTCAAGGAAAGGATTTCACATAGTTGGTTATAAAAATAATTTAAAATTGTTGATGTGAAATGTGATGATAGCAATAAACCTACAAATTTTTGCCATAATGGCAAAAATTTGTGGTAATTACTGTACACCTTCAAAAGTACAGAGATGTTGAATAATTTTTCTAAAGCCATGCAGTAGTTCAGCTGTATCTGAATCTGAGATTCCATTCCAATAGAGTAAACACCTACTATGCTTCAAGCACTGTACTTGGTGTTGTAGGAATTATATAGATTAATAAGCTGTAGTTCTAGTTCCCATCTCACAGGGTTTATAGTCTGCTTCGAGAAACCAATGCCCTGGAACACGCGAGAAGTGGATTAAATTGACAACTCCCTGAATGGAAAGGCTAGATGAAGTCAGCACGCAGTGGTCTAGAGCACCGAGTAGAGAGATTTGACCTTGAATTTGCAGCCAGTAAAGATCTTGGGCTGCAGAGTGTATTCCTGAGAAGCCATAGTGAGTATGAGAAGACTGAATGGGAGAGGATTGAAAATCTGGAGACCAGATGCATTAGAAGCCTGTGGCATCAGACAGAGAGAGAGAGTCGGAGGCTGATGTGGAAGGTCTGAGTGCAGCTCCTCCAACTCCTAGGTGGATTCAGATTCCAGGAAAGAAGATAACATCCAGGCACAAGGACCGCGAGGGGGCAAAAGATGCCCCACATACCAGCCTACCGGGTCCCTGTGGGAAGGAATGATACTGAGCGTGGGAAGAGGGGACACCACCCTCTCCACGTTAGAGTCCCCTCCGACAGCCCCACCCACATCCACAGGGTAGGAGGAGTCAGAGCCTGGGCACTCGCTGGGCCAGCTTTTTCTAGAGAGGGCAGTTCCTGAGCCTCCAGGACAGGCCCCATGCTCTCCCCATTGCTTGTACATCCTGCCCCACACTCAGGCAAGGCTTCCCCCTTGGGAGAACACCACCATTCTCTGGCAGTCCCAGCTTCTACACCAGCCAGAGAGGCAGCGTGGCTCTCAAGTCCTGGTCATCCCTCTCTCTGCTCAGCCTGCTGCTCCTAAGAGGCAGGTCTGATGCAGATGGAGTGGATGTATTGGGCCCTCTTTGTGGGACACGACTGAAGCGACTTAGCAGCAGCAGCAGCAGCCTAAGCCATGTGCTCACCTCTCCCTTTGGTCAATAAGCCTTTGCCTGGGAGAACAGGCTTTGTGGGATTATTTACAAAGTGTGATCCCAGACTCCAGTCTCTTCATTGTTCTATAGCTGTAACTCCTTAGCTGGGGATCCTGGAAAAAGGAGGGCAGATAGCACAGTAGGATCTAAGCCTTTATGGATGTCTTGCTGAAATTTCACCCCCAGGGCACCAATACCTTGTCCTGAGTGCCTACTGTGTGCAGGCATTTCACATATAGTCAGACCTCAAAACTGGCACACAGTAGGCAATGAATAAATGTGGCTTCTTTTCTTCTCATTCTGATTGAGTCTCCTTCCCATGTCAGGAATGAAAGAGGGATCCGATCTTCGATTTGTTCAGATTCTAAGAGAAGTAGCTATTATTTCCATTTTATTGATGAGAATAGTGAGGTAGTTAGAGATTCGAACTCAGGCCTATTGGATGTCAAACCTCTGAGTCCTTGCAATACACTCACACATCTCGTTTTGAAACGCCATGAAGGGAACTGACGGGGCTGCTTTCCTTGCTTTTATCGTGGTGGGACACATCTGGCTGGTTGCATAACGTAATGGTAGCTCGTTCACTCAGTACTTACTATGTGCGAGGCTCAGCATTAGTAACTTTACATATGTGATTTCCTTCCATCAACATTACAGCATTACATTCTAATAGAATCCTTTAAAAATTAGGAAATGGAGATGAAAAGTGGCAGTTAGCCTACCTAAATCCCCAAAAGTCACAATGAACAAACTAGGATTTGAATTTGGAGAGCCTCCTCCATAAGCCATGTGTGAAGACAACTACTCTGGCTCAGAACTGTTTGTACCTGTCAGTAAGGCACCCTCTACCTCCAGTCTTCAATATCTTCCCCATTGCTATCTCCAAAAGTCCCTGCTCAGCTTCAAAATCTATATAGATACCATGTCTCCAAGCAGTTGTTGGGATTTTCTGCACCTGGGAGAAGCTCTGAGGGTAGAAAGAGAAGGAGTCCAATGCAGTGAAAGGACTGTGAGCCAGCCAACTGCAAATCTCATTTCCCCACCTGCTTCTAATAGGCTGATCTCTTTTCCCTTGACACCATCCCTCTGTGACTTTAATAGAGCTGAAGTCAACATCACACCACTTAATCAGTATTTTCTTTTTATTTGTGCTGAAGCAGAGTTGTGAAGTGAGCAGGAAAGGGTGAGAAAGGCAAAATTCTGTCTTCCAGGGCTCCCCAGATACCCTACACGCTGTGGGTCAAGGAGCACCCTCCACAGATGAGTAGCTGCATTTTGTAACTGTAATAATAACTATAAGTGTAATAATAAATAACAACCTGCTTATAATCTTTTATAGGTTATAATGTGTTTCCACATTCATTTGTAAGTAATTTGGTCTTTTCAATTGCTCTCTGAGATGGGGATAATGATGATGCGTGTTAAATAAATATTTTTATATTTATATTATTTATTATCTTTATTTATATGCATATATAACCTTTGACCTTTGAGCAAGTTGTGAATGTCAAAGGAGGTAGATAGACCACAGAGCTCAAGTTCAGGACTCCTGAACCACTCTAGCTCTGCCATGAGATTCACTTTTAAAATCTCAGTTTTCCCCTCTGTCCAACAAACATCACAATTCTCACTTCCCAACACTCGATGAGAAGAGTTAAGGAGAAAGCACATTTAAAATGTTTGTAGATGACAACATATGTGTAGAAGCCCTGAAGACTCAACAATAGTAACAACAAAAAATTCAAAGCAAATTAAAAAATTCAGTAAAGTTGCAACATACAAAATTGACTTACAAAATCAGTGGTGTTTCTAGACAAAAGATCTGAAATGGAAATTAAAACAATCCCATTTATAATATTACAGTAACAAAAATAAAATACATAGGAATAAACTTTACCAAAAATGTGAAAGACTCATACACTGAAAATTATAGAATGCATATATAAATGGGAAGACATCCATGGATTGGAACATTGTTAAAATGTCCATACTACCCACAGTGATTCACAGATTTGAGGTACTCTCTATAAAAATCCCTGTGGTATTCTTTACAGAAACAGAAAACATGAGGCTAAAATTCACTGGCAACCATAAAGGACCACAACAGCCAAGGCAATCTTGAGAAAGAAGGAAAAAGCTGGAGTCATTATACTTTCTGATTTCAATACATGTTACAAATCTACAGTAATCAAAAGAGTGTGGCACTGTCATGAAAACAGACATAAAGACCACGGGAATAGGATAGACAACCCAGAAACAAATCCACAAATTTATGGTCAAACAATCTTCAACAAAGCGTGCCAAGATCACACAATGGGAAAAGGATAATGTCTTCAATAAATGGTGCTGGGAAAACTGAATATCCACATTAGATGAGTGAAATTAGACTGCTGTATCATATACCAAAACGAAATCAAAATGGACTGAAGGCTGAAATAGAAGACCTAAAACCATGAAACTACTAGAAGAAAACATAAGGAAAATGCTTCTTGACCTTGAATTATGCGATGATTTTTTTGCATATGACATCAAAAGCATAAGCAACAACAACAAACCTAGACACGTGTGATGACATCAGGCTAAAAACGTTTGCACAGTAAAGGAAACAACCAAAAAGGCATCCTATGGAACAGGAGGAGATGTTGTCGACCGCTATCTGACAACGCGTCAAGCCCCAAAATATATAAAGATGTCGTGGAACTCATGCATTCAATAGCCGAAAACAAACAAAAAACTGAACAAAAGACATGATTATGTCTTTCTCAAAAGAGGACATACAAATGGTCAACAGGTATATGAGAAGCTGCTCTTGGCATCACTAATCAGGAAAATTAAAATCAAAACCACAATGAAACAGTATTTCACAGCTGGTGGAATGGCTACAAAAGCAAAAGATAACAAAATAGCAAATGATGTGAGCAGGGGGAGAAAAGAGAATCCATGAGCACTGTGGGTGGGAATGTAAATTGGTGCAATTGCCGTGGAAAACAGTATGGAAATTCCTCAAAAACCTAAAAATACAACTACCACATGGTTCAGAAATCCCACTTTGGGGTGTATATCCAAAAGAAATGAAATTGGTGTCTCAAAGAGATAATGTGAATTCTTATGTTCATCACAGAATTGTTCATGGTAGTCACGATATGAAAACAACCCAAGTATCTATTGATGGATGAAGGTGTGAGAAAATGTGAGATGGATATAGAGATAGACACAGCCATAGACATAGAGAAATTATTCAGCCTTAAGAAAGAAATGGCACCCCACTCCAGTACTCTTGCCTGGAAAATCTCATGGACGGTGGAGCCTGGTGGGCTGCAGTCCATGGGGTTGCTAAAAGTCGGACATGACTGAGCGATTTCTCTTTCACTTTTCACTTTCATGCATTGGAGAAGGAAATGGCAACCCACTCCAGTGTTCTTGCCTGGAGAACCCCAGGGACGGAGGAGCCTGGTGGGCTGCCATCTGTGGGGTCGCACAGAGTCAGACACGACTGAAGAGACTTAGCAGCAGCAGCAAGCAAGAAAGAAATCCGTCCATTTGCCACAACATGGATGAAGCCGGAAAACATTATGCTAAGTGAAATAAGCCTGGTACAGAAAGACAAATACCTCGTGATCTCACTTATATGTGGAATCTAAAACAAATTCATAGGAGCAAAGAGCAGAATCATGGTTGTCAGGGGCTGGGGGAGAGGGAAATGAGGAGATATGGTCTAAGGATACAAAATATTACTTATGCAGGATGAATACTGATCCCTTACAGAAGGATCTCCAAACTGTTCGTTTTATTCATATTTTTCTTTAGCACAGCATTTCCTCAATAAATGCTTGTGGGATTGAACTGAATTGGTGGCCTGACTTATGTTAGAATACATATTTTTGTGTGTGATGGTTGAGTATATGGACACCAGAATAAAAGCCCTTGGATTCTAATCTCCAGTTCTCCACTACTGACAGTAATAAACCAGCAAGTATTTTAAACACTCCGAGGCATCAGGCACGTGTAATGGGTATAACAGTACCTACCTTGTGGGCTTTTATAAAGAGAAGAAGTATGTAAATTGCAGACTTTAGTGGCAGAATACGGGATTGATATCTGTCGGTCAGGACTATTGGGGTTGGCCTCTCCCTCCTCTCTTGTTCAGAGGACTGCCTTTGGAAGCTATGGGATAACCATACAATCCAGTCTAATAGTTTCACCTCACATCATCAACCCATCTGCTGGTGCCAGAAGTATCCTGTAGTATGAGAGGGCCTGAGAGCATTTGAACAACGTTGCCAGTTTCTAAGCAATTGTCTTCTGTCTCAGTTGTTGCCTTGGACATCAGTAATCAGTGTCACTAACATCTACAGCTGGTCTCTGCTTCTACAGAAACCCCACGCGTGGAGAAGAGATGGATCTGAGGCTGGAAGCACCTCTTCAAAGAGGGAGGCCCATGTGAAGCCAAACTCAGAGGAACCAGGCAGTATTTATATCCCCCTTGGTATTTCTATCTTACTGCTCTGGGAGCTCCCAAGTTAAGAAGACACCAACAGACCACCCCGTGTACACCAAGCAAGAGAGAAACACAGGACTGGGATATGCAGAGAGAACTCCACACGTCCTTTAGAAACCACTTACCCCAGCCATTGTGAAGAGAAGGGCTCTCCCGAGGTTCCACAGGGAGTGGAGTCCTTTCTCCTTAGAGGACCACTGTGCTACCCAGGGTGTTGTATTCAAGCAGCCCTACCTACATCATCTCCTATGTTCTCTTCCTCTATCAAAGTAAACAACATTATAAATAACTTTATTTCTGGTAGAACCATCCTTTCCTCTCATTTGACACCATCATTAACAAGAGTTAAGAGGGGACAAGCTTTCTTCCTTCCGATAGTCACAGACTCCTCATCACAGTCTGCCTTGCAAACCTTCAGACTGAATCCTGTCATGCCCTGCATCCTTCTTTATATCAATCACCATGAAAATCGGGACTCTGAAGTCATTTCTCATAACCAGACTCTCTTCACCATTCTATATATCCCCCAATCCCACCCCTCCTCCCTACTCCCCAGACCCTTCCACAGTGCCCCCTGCAAGTCAGGGTTTTCCCTCAGGAAAATCTCCTATAGGGACTTCCCTGGTGGTCCACTGCTTAAGACTTAGCCTTCCAATGCAGGAGGTGTGGGTTTGACCCCTGATCTGGGAGCTGGGCTCCCAAATGCCTCATGTGTATATGAGGTGCACACACACACACACACACACAACAGAAGCAATGTTCACAAATTCAATAAAGACTATAAATGGTCCACACCAAAAAAAACCCCAAAAACTCCTATCGCTTCCATGGCAGAGAAGAAGGACTTGTGCTTATCTTCTCCTGTGAGAACTCCAAAATTATAACTAACTGCTGAACAACCATTGACAGGAGAATGTTGGATCCCAGCAAAAACAAGATACCCCACGTCCAAGGAAAATGGAGAAGCCCCAGTAAGATGGTAGGAGGGCCAGAGCCCATTTAGAATCAAACCCCCATACCCATCAGAGACACTCAGAGGGCTCAAATAAAACCTTGTGCACACCAGGACCCAGGGACCCCGCAAGAGACTGAGCCGGACCTGTCTTGGATTATTTGAGTATCTCCTATGGAGGCAAGGGTTAGCAGTGGCCTGCCATGGAAACAGGGGCTCTGGCTGCCACAGACCTAGGAGGCATGACCTGTAAGCCCCACCACAGAGCAGATAACTCACAAACTGGAAACAGTTATACCAAAGGAGTTCTCACACTGTTGTGAAAGTTCTAGAGCCCACAACAGATTTCCCAACCTGGGAATCCAGCAAAGGGACTGAGAAACCCCAGGGAAATTGGAGCCCAGTGGGATTTGATTATGAACTTCCACAGGACTGGAGAAACAGACTCTTGGAGGGCACAAACAAAATCTTGTGTGCACCAGGACCCAGGAGAAAGGAGCAGTGACCCCACAAGAGACTAAGTCAGACTTGCCTGGGAGTCTCTAGGAGTCTCCAGCAGAGACGTGGGTTGACAGTGGCTGCCATGGGGTTGGGGAAACTGATTACAACAGTCCTGGCATAAGCCCTTTGGAAGGTCACCATTACCCCTACCATAGTTTGGCCTCAGGTCAAGCAACAAGGAGGGAACACAGCCCCACCCATCAACAGAAAATTTGATTAAAGATTTATTGAACATGGCCCCACTCATCAGAGCAAGACCCAGACTCCCCCACAGCCAGTCCCTCCCATCAGGAAGATTCCACAAGCCTCTTATCCTTATCCATTAGAGGGCAGACAGAATGTAAACCACAATTACAGAAAACTAACCAGACCGATCACTTGAATCACAGCCTGCCTTGTCTAACTCAATGAAACTATGAGCACTGAAAAAACATGATCCACTGGTGAAGGGAATGGCAAACCACTTTAGTGTTCTTGCCTTGAGAACCTCATGAACAGTATGAAAAGGCGAAAAGATATGACACTGCAAGATGAACTTCCAGGGCTGGTAGGTGCCCAATATGCTACTGGAGAAGAGTGGAGAAATAACTCCTGGAAGAATGAAGAGGCGGAACCAAAGCAAAAGCAACACCCAGTTGTGGATGTGACTGGTGATGGAAGTAAAGTCTGATGCTGCAAAGAACAATATTGCATAGGATCCTGGAATGTTAGGTCCATGAATCAAGGCAAATTGGAAGTGGTCAAACAGGAGATGGCAAGAATGAATGTCGACATTCTAGGAAGGACTGGAATGGGTGAATTTAACTCAGATGACCATTATATCTACTACTGTGGGCAGGAATCCCTTAGAAGAAATGGAGTAACCATCATAGTCAACAAGAGTCTGAAATGCAATACTTGGGTGCAATCTCAGAAATGACTGAAGGATCTCTGTTCATTTCCAGGACAAACCATTCAATATCACAGTAAACCAAGTCTACGCCCCAACCACTAATGCCAAAGAAGCTGAAATTGAACAGTTTTATGATGAACTACAGGATCTTCCATAACTAACACCAAAAAAAGATGGCCTTTTCATTACAGGGGACTGGAATGCAAAAGGAGGAAGTCAAGAGATACCTGGAGTAACAGGCAAGTTTGGCCTTGGAATGCAAAATGAAACAGAGCAAAGGCTAATAGAGTTTCGCCAAGAGAATGCACTGATCACAGCAAACACCCTCTTACAACAACACAAGAGACAACTCTACACATGGACATCAATGGACAGTCAATATCAAAATCAGACTGATTATATTCTTTGCAGCCAAAGATGGAAAAGCTCTGTACAGTCAGCAAAAATAAGACCAGGAGCTGACTGCGGCTCAGATCATGAACTCTTTATTGCCAAATTCAGACTTAAACTGAAGAAAGCAGGGAAAACCTCTAGACCATTCCAGGTATGACCTAAATCAAATCCCTTATGATTATACAGGGGAAGTGACAAATAGATTCAAGGAATTAGATCTGGTAGATAGAGTTCCTGAAGAACTATGGATGGAGGTTCATAACATTGTACAGGAGGTGGTGATCAAAACCATCCCCAAGAAGAAGAAATGAAAAAAGGCAAAATGATTTTTGCCAAAAAGATCTGAGGAGGCCTTATGAATATCTGAGAAAAGAAGAGAAGCAAAAGGCAAAGGAGAAAAGGAAAGATACATCCATCGGAATGCAGAGTTACAAAGAATAGCAAGGAGAGATAAGAAAGGCTTTCTAAGTAATCAATACAAGTAAATAGAGGAAAACAATAAAATGAAAGACTAGAGATCTCTTCAAGAAAATTAGAGATACCAAGGGAACATTTCATACAAAGATGTGCTCAATAAAGGACAGAAATGGCATGGATCTAACAGAAGCAGAGCTTTTAAGTTGAAGTGAAGAAGAGGTGGCAAGAATACACAGAAGAAATATACAAAAAAGATCTTAATGACCCAAATAACCATGATGGTGTGATCACTCACCTAGAGCCAGACATCCTGGAGCGTGAAGCCAAATGGGTCTTTGGAAGCATCACTATGAACAAAGCTAGTAGAGGTGATAGAATTCCAGCTGACCTATTTCAAAACCTTAAAAATGATGCTGTGCAAGTGCTGCACTCAATATGCCCCCAAATTTGGAAAACTCAGCAGTGGTCACAGGACTGGAAAAGGTCAGTTTTCATTCCAATCTCAAATAAAGGCAATGTCAAAGAATGTTCAAACTACTGCACAATTGCACTCATCTCGCATGCTAGCAGAGTAATGCTGAAAGTTCTCCAAGCTATGCTTCAACAGTACATGAACCAAGAACTTCCAGATGTTCAAGCTGAAACATGGAATAACAGACTGGTTCAAAATTGGGAAATGATTACGTTAAGGCTGTACTTTGTCACCTTGCTTGTTTAACTTACATGCAGAGTACATCGTGCATGGATGAAGCACAAGCTGAAATTAAGATTGCCAGGAGAAATACCAATAACCTCAGATATGCAGTGACACCACCCTTATGACAGAAAGCAAAGAGGAACTAAAGGACCTCCTGGTGAAAGTGAAAGAGGAGAGTGAAAAAGCTGGCTTAAAATGCAACATTCAAAAAACAAAGATCATGGCATCTGATCTGATCCTATCACTTCATGGCAAAGAAATGGGAAAACCATGGGAACAGTTACAGACATTATTTTCTTGGGCTGCAAAATCACTGCAGATGGTGACTGCACCCACGAAATAAAAGACACTTGCTCCTTGAAAGAAGAGCCATGACAAACCTAGATAAAACCTATAACAAACCAGCATATTAAAAAATAGAGACATTACTTTGCTGACAAAGGTCCATCTAGTCAAAGCTATGGTTTTTCCAGTAGTCAAGTGTGGATGTGACAGTTGGACCATAAAAAAGCTGAGCACTGAAGAAGTGATGCTTTTGAACTGTGGTGTTCGAGAAGACTCTCGAGAGTCCCTGGACTGCAAGGAGATCCAACCAGTCAATCCTAATGGAAATCAGCCCTGAATATTTATTGGAAGGACTGATGCTGAAGCTGAAACTCCAAGACTTTGACCACTTGATGTGAAGAACTGACTCATTGGAAAAGATCCTGATGGTGGGAAAGATTGAAGGCAGGAGGAGAAGAGAACAACAGAGAATGAGGTGGTTGGATGGCATCACTGAGTCAATGGACATGAGTTTGAGCAAGGTAGGGGAGTTGGTGATAGACAGGGAAGCCTGGTGTGCTGCAGTCCGTGGGGTTGCAGAGTTGAACACAACCAAGTGACTGAACTGAACTGATGGCTTCTACTACTTCACTAGAGGTTCTTTCCACAGCCTTCAGTTCAGAATCAGAGTCCTTTCCAATGAGTCAACTCTTCACATGAGGTGGACAAAGTATTGGAGTTTCAGCTTCAGCATCATTCCTTTCAAGGAACACCCAGGACTGATCTCCTTTAGGATGGACTGGTGGGATCTCCTTGCAGTCCAAGGGACTCTCAAGAGTCTTCTCCAACACCACAGTTCAAAAGCATCAATTCTTTGGTGCTCAGCGTTCTTCACAGTCCAACTCTCACATCCATACATGACTACTGGAAAAACTATAGCCTTGACTAGACGGACCTTTGTTGGCAAAGTAGTGTCTCTGCTTTTTAATACGCTATCTAGGTTGGTCATAACTTTCCTTCCAAGGATTAAGTGTCTTTTAATTTCATGGCTGCAGTCACCATCTGCAGTGATTTTGGAGCCCCAAAAGATAAAGTCAGCCACTGTTTCCACTGTTTCTCCATCTATTTCCCATGAAGTGATGGAACCAGATGACATGATTGTTTTCTGAATGTTGAGCTTTAAGCCAACTTTTGCACTCTCCTCTTTCACTTTCATCAAGAGGCTTTTGAGCTCCTCTTCACTTTCTGCCATAAGGGTGATGTGTCATCTGCATATCTGAGGTTATTTGCCATTTCTCCCAGCAATCTTGATTCCAGCTTGTGCTTCTTCCAGCTCAGCATTTCTCATGATGTACTCTGCATATAAGTTAAACAAACAGGGTGACCATATACAGCCTTGACATATTCCTTTTCCTATTTGGAACCAGTCTGTTGTTCCATGTCCAGTTCTAACTGTTGCTTCCTGACCTGCATACAAATTTCTCAAAAGGCAGGTCAGGTGCTCTGGTATTCCCATCTCTTTCAGAATTTTCCACAGTTTGTTGTGATCCACTCAGTCAAAGGCTTTGGCATAGTCAATAAAGCAGAAATAGATGTTTTTCTGCAACTCTCTTGCTTTTTCCATGATCCAGCGGATGTTGGCAATTTGATCTCTGGTTCCTCTGCCTTTTCTAGAACCAGCTTGTACATCTGGAAGTTCACAGTTCACGTATTACTGAAGCCTGGCTTGGAGAATTCTGAGCATTACTTTACTAGCATGTGAGATGAGTGCAATTGTGCGGTAGTTTGAGCATTCTTTGGCATTGCCCTTCTTTG
>NW_011494838.1:3641414-3667848 GCF_000754665.1 Bison bison bison | reverse complement strand
GCTGAGTTTTCCAAATTTGCTGGCATATTGAGTGCAGCACTTTCACAGCATCATCTTTCAGGATTTGAAATAGCTCCACTGGAATCCCATCACCTCACTAGCTTTGTTCATAGTGATGCTTTCTAAGGCCCACTTGACTTCACATTCCAGGATGTATGGTTCTAGGTGAGTGATCACACCATCGTGATTATCTGGGTCATGAAGATGTTTTTTGTGCAGTTCTTCTGTGTATTCTTGCCACCTCTTCTTAATATCTTCTGCTTCTGTTAGGTCCATACCATTTCTGTCCTTTATCGAGCCCATCTTTGCATGAAATGTTCCCTTGGTATCTCTAATTTTCTTGAAGAGATCTCTAGTCTTTCCCATTCTGTTGTTTTCCTCTATTTCTTTGCATTGATCGCTGAAGAAGGCTTTCTTATCTCTTCTTGCTATTCTTTGGAACGACCTGAACTCTTCCCTGAAGCTTATTCTAAGAGTCCTCTCTTCCACTGTGCTTAAAGCAGCTGAGCTTGATGGTTATCTTTTTTCCTCGCCATATTTTCTAAATCATTCTTCTTTCCTCCTATACACACACACAAAAGAATTGAAGCTGATATATCTATCTATCTATCTATCTATACACATAAAACCTCTTTATTGGGACGGTATTGACATGCCAGAAAATTCATCCACTTAAGATTTACAGTTTCATGGTTTTTATTGTATTTATAGAACTATGCAACAATCACCATAGTCTAATATTAGAATGTTCCATCACCCCCAAAAGAAACCGTGAATCCATTAGCAGTCACTGTCTCCCAACACTCTTTGCCTTCCCTGCCCTAGGCAATCACTAATCTACCTTTTGCTACCGGTTTTCCTATTTAGGACATTTCACATAAATGTAATCAGATAACAGGTAACTTTCTGTGTCTGGCATTTTTCATTCAGCATAACATTTTCCAAATTCATCCATGTTGTAGCATAGCATATATCATTGCTTAATAATGGTCCATCACAGGAATATATCAAATTCTGCCTCTCCATTCATCAGCTGATGGACATTTGGGTTGTTTCTGCTTTTTGACTATTATGAATGAATGCTTTTATTCACCTTGGCATGCAAATTTTTTGTGTAGACATGTTTTTATTTTTCTTGGATGTATACCTAGCAGTGAAATTGCTAAGTCACATAGCAATTTTGTAATTAACAACTTGGGAACCTGATAGAAATTCAGCTCTGGCCCTCAGCAGCTGTATCGCACTCAATACATCATTGCACCTGTATGAGCCTCAATTATATCTGCTGTAAAATGGGACCAATAATACTAGCCTTTCTTATATCAAAGTGGATGTACAATCCTTGTGATAGCATACAAGATAATGCAAATGAATGCTCCTTAAAAAGTATAAAATACCTTCCACCAAAGGATTTTATTTTTTCAGGTCATTTAAGGTATCTCTCAATCCCAAATGTGGAAAAAACAAATTAGGGAACAGTCATAAATTGAATAGCGCTTTTGCAAATGCGCCTGTCTCAAAGGAAAGGCAAGATTTAGCTTCATTTCAGCTGACTTTCCAGTCTAATGACCTAGAATTCACTGCCATGCTTTTATTCTCATCCCAGTGTGCTACAGCCCACGTGGAAATGTCTGATAAACTGAAAGCTTCTTTTGATGCATGGGGAAAAAATATGCTTCCTATTCCAAGCACCCATGTCTTTTCTGAATAGTTTTCTTCATATTCCTCTGGGGTTTTGATCTCACATTATTTCTCTTTTGAGTCAAAGAAAGGGGGAAAAAACCTACAGGACTTTTGAATTATTTATTGTAGAAGGCATTTAAGGCCTGGATTCAAAGTTGATATCTAGATTTCTGCACTCACTTGTGCATGTTGGGAGGCTGGTCTGAACCACTGGGAGAAGAGCTCAGGGCAGGTCAGAAGATGTATTCAATGGACACATGAGCCCTCGGACATTCTGACTCAGAATTCTGTCTCCAAGCATCAGTGTGGTGGAAGGGCCGCTGGGAAATTCTTCCAGCCACCTGGCTCTGACTTCTACTACTTTTCTTGCCATGAGAGGGAAGAGCTCATGGCTTTAAAACGTTATAATTTAATTATAATTTCATTTCAACAGATACTTGTTGAGGTCCTATGCCTATTTTGTGCCACACATTGTGCTGAGAGTTACAAAGACAAAAATTATTTCCTGGGGAGAGAAATCATGAATACCCAGGACTTAGACTGCTTGGGTTCAAATCCCAGCTCTGCCTGTTATTAGGTGTGAGATGACGGATCTTACGTTGGATGTGAGAAAATAGGGATGATGACAAAAACAATGCAAGAATAATATCAACCATATATTAATAGCATTTTAATCCATATAAAGCACAGAATTCATTATCTAGCTCATGGCTATCCATTAACATGCAACTCAAGCAAAAGAAATATGATCCCCACCTTGATGCTCTAATGGAGAACATAGACATTAATCAAGTAGCTATGTAAACCTATAATTACAGAAGTTCTACAGTAGATTGTGTTGGTTGCCCTTCTAACGTCTGTGTCTACCCTCCCCCATTGCATAGTAGCCACGTGCATTTGGGGTGGGAGCAGGAGCTGAACCCAATCTCAGGTCTTCATATGCATCCTAAGTGGCCCAATCCAATCTCTGTAATTCCCATTCCAGCATCACTGAGGTTAACTGTAATTTCCATTCCACTCTGTCCAGCATCAGAGGTGGTCATGTGACCTAAACCAATCAAACCAAAGGGAAGCCCAGGGCTTCTACAGCAGAGAAGAGAATGCTTGCTCTCTGCCACTGGATATGCTGAGGCAGCATGTGACCAAGCAGCATAGTTAGTAGCCATTTTCAACTTCTGAGAGGAAGCCTATACTGTGGAGGCTTATGTATCACCCACTTAACAGCTATTTCCCAAGTATCTACCACAAACCAGTCTTTGTGCTCTTGTATATGGATACAAGGAGAGTCAAATAGACACCCCTTGCAAATAAGATACATAAACAAAATGATCTTTGGTGATACTGTTGAGCCACTAGATCTAGCCTTACCTGAAATCCATAGTAACTTGAGACTATTCAGACAAAAATAGTCTTCAACAATAAAATTAACAATTAACCTACTAGCAATGAGCAAATGAGCAAATGATGTGAATAGACATTTCTCTAAGGATAACACACAAAAATTAGTAAGTGTATGAAATGAGGCTCAGTATCAGTAATAGGGAAAATAGAAATGGAAACTGCAACAAGCTATCACTTCACACACACTAAGGTAGTTAGAACCAAAAAGTCACATACTAACAGATATTAATAAGAATATAAAGAAATAAAAACCCTCATACACTGGGATATTTGTTGAACCATCCCCAGTTAGAATCTTGCCCATTGGATATCCAGTGCTTTGACCCCAGTAGACAAGTTAAGTAAGTAAGTAAGTGAAGTCGCTCAGTCGTGTCCAACTCTTTGCGACCCCGTGGACTGTAGCCTACCAGGCTCCTCTGTCCATGGGATTTCCCAGGTAATTGTACTGGAGTGGGTTGCCATTTCCTTCTCCAGCGGATCTTCCCAACCCAGGGATCAAACCCGGGTCTCCTGCACTGTAGACAGACGCTTTACCATCTGAGCCTCCAGGGAAGTAGACAAGTTAGTTCCCCTAATAGTTCCATGGACCCTTCAGCACCGACTGCATCTGAAGTCACTAAAACTGTTGTTGTGTAGTAAAATAACAGAATACATCTACCAGACTATAGGCCTGAGTATAAATGCCGTGGGGCAAGGGATGTCTATTTTACTCACCTCGTATCCATATACAAGAGCACAAAGACTGCTTTATGGTAGATACTTGGGAAATAGTTGTTAAGTGGGTGAATGTCCCCACATTTTACTAAAATTATTATCTAAATGTCTGTCTCATCTTCTACACTAAATCCTGCTATTGGGAAGCACCACTGGCTGGTCATCTACATAGCCTGAGAATCTAGCATAGAGCCTGTATCAGAGTAAAACACTCAGGATAGAGTGGTTGAATTCTTGGCTTCATTCATCGTCACTCACCAAACTAAATAAGACGTCTGATCCCTGTGAACACTCACAACTTCCCTAATGCAACTCTTTTGACATACTTACCCAAATCTGTGTTGCACTGTAATGATTTGCAGGAATCCTATTTACTCCTAGGAGATTCTGAGCTCTTCTGAAGATGGAGGTCCCATCTCATTCATCTTCAGGGACTCCCACCAGTTGCACAGAATAAAAAGCAGAATAGAAGCTCGAGATCTACACTTGTCAAACTGCAGGTGGATGATTGCATGAATGAATAATCATGAGGAAGGAGAATAACTTGGCAGAGGGAATGAAGCCGGGCTATTTGGAAGGCTGCAACATGATCTGAGCCAGGCTCAGATTCCACTAGGTTGAACTGACACTGGGCTCAAGATAGATCAGTAGATCTCTTGTTCTCTTGTTTGCTGTATTTTCTCCTCCTGCCCCCAGACTGTACTTTCCCTGAGAAGTGCACCCGTGGCTTAGGTGCTCCCCACTGAGCCCTCCATGTCTGACACACAATACGTGCTCAGTACATGCATTGCTGATTGAACGCTCATCCACCCATTAACCCCCAAGGATCTGACACTCCCTTCCACCTCTCCTGCTTTTAATCCTGAGGTGAGTGGTAGAAGTTCTCTGCCTTCTAAAATTAATTAGGATACCATCGCAGTGATGATCAGCCTCCCTCCATGTGCCCCCCCACCCTTCTGCCTTTGTACTTTTCAAACTGGCTTGAATCATTTAACCTGCAGTTAATTCAAAAGCATCCAAGCCAGGCCCTGATATAGCAGATGATCGAGATAAATGGCTGGAGTACATTTACGAGCAGAATCTCTCCAGATTTTAGTCTATAAATCATTTTTTGTTAAATGCACTCATTGTCTTTAGGCAAGGCTATGACGTGAGGGAAAATTCTATCTATTTATGAATCAAAAATCAGGGGATTAGCCACAGTGTGAAGGAAAGAGACTACAATAAAAAAAAAAAAAGATTTGTCTCTTAATATCCTCCTAACCTATATCCTTCCACCCCTTTCCCTCACTTACTTTTCTGCATGGGAAAAGAATTCAATTTCATGTTTGTTCCACAGAATCACAGGCAGAAAAGCAGCTTTTAAGAGGAAGATTTTAGCCACTACTTCAGCTCTGCACACATTTTGGGTCTCAAGTTGACAGTTACTTCCTCCAAGAAGTCTTCCTTGATGACTTAAGCTAAATTAGACCCTTCCTGTTCATCAGCCTCATAGCATGAGTTGCTATTATTTTTATTCCTCTTGCTACAGTTTCCAATATATATTTATTTGTTTGTCTGCTTGCTTCTCTCCCTCAGTAGACTGCAAATGCTTTTATGTAAGGATTATGAATTTGTTTTCCCCTGTATCCCCAACCCCTAACACAGTGCCTGGCATAAAGTCAGCACTGAGAAATATCTGTTTTAATATTTAATGATTGTTTTCCAAGCTCTTTTTCAAAGTGAATCTGGAAAGTCTACCACAGGGAAAAAAACACTGTTTAACTCTTTAGAGTATTTTAAACTTAAATAAATATAGGTTTGTTCTGTGCAAACCATTATATATATATTATCTTATATGACACTCTCAACAATGACTCAACCTTGTGAAATAGATATTATCCTCCATCTTAGTGACAAGCAATTTGCAGCTTGGGAAGGGCAATGCCTTGCCCAGTGTGTGTCACAGTAATGGTAGAGTAGCATCAGAACTAACCTAGTTTAACTCACAAATTCAAATTCTTGCCAGTGTGCTCCATGCCCTGAAAATCACAGAGATGCAGAAGGAATTTATTTCCTGATGGAAACTTTTTTCTCCTTTCTGGCTCTCCATCAATATAAGGAACAAAAGAAGTGAAAACAACTAAAGACCAAAGAGAGGATTATGTCTTCCTTTTCTCTTTAAAACTTACAGAAAATAGTCAGACACGATTCTAGACATGGTCAGTGTTTTTTTTAGCCTATGCTAGCATCTGCCTGCAAAAGGATTTTTCAGACAACCTTGCAGGATGTCAGCCCCTGGGGCCAGGTCCTGCTCTACCCGAGATTCATCTTTTGGTGTATTGATCCAAAAGTCTTCACTTTCAACAAACGCTAATGAAACACACCCACACCTGCACGCGCATGCACACACACACACACACACAGATGCATTTGAATGAAAAGTTATGCCCAGCAAGGCTCACAAATGTGCTCATGCATATCTTTTCACAAACAAGCAATATATTGTCCCCTTCACCGCCATGGCAAGCACAAAATCAGACGAATGTAAAAACATACATGTCTACACACAAATGCATCCTCCTAGGCATTTAACAAATGGTCAATGCACCGTTTTTACAACACACAGTCCTTTTACCTCCATTTTTCCACTTTATTCCCGAAGTAACCCATGTGTTATCTAATAAACAAGATATGTCAGACCCAATGGTTCTATAGGGCTCTTAAACTTGAACTTCATAGGATGAGTTTCAGAGGATCTCTGAACCACTCCCCTCTGAAATTGGGTGTGCATGCATTTTTTTCCCTCGATGTTCATATCTATGGATTTCATCTTATGTCTCTCTCTCCTCAAAAAAAAAAAAAAAAAGAGATTTTGGACCACCAAGTCATGGGAACAATCTCAGTAGTCTGACACTCAAGATACTAACGAATATAAAGCTTATAAAATGTCTTTTTCTCCATTTCCTCACTTACTCACACATCTGTAATGCTGTGGCACTCCCCTTGCAATTATGACTTTTTGATAGACATAGAAACGGAGCACAGATATGTCTAAGCTCATATCCACTAACACCCACTTATTCTTTCCTGCCTGCCACTCTCTTGTGATGGAAAAAGAAGAGACACTGACATCTGAGCCCACTGCCTTCATAGGGAATTTCACACATTTTCTCTACCTCCTTGAGTCATGAGGTCATATGTAGGTTATTCATATGAAACTGACTCAGGCAGTTTAAAAGTAACCTTTTAAATTAAAACTTTGGTTTCTTACTCTGCACCAAGTCAATATGACAAGTGACAAGAAAGTCGCTCAGCCGTGTCTGACTTTTTGTGACCTCGTGGACTATGCAGTTTATGGAATTCTCTGGGCCAAAATACTGGAGTGGGTAGCTGTTCCCTTCTCCAGGTGATCCCTACCCAGGGATCGAACCCAGGTCTCCCACATTGCAGGTGGAATCTTTACCAGCTGAGCCACAAGGGAAGCTAAGAATACCAGAGTGGGTAGCCTATGCGTTCTCCAGCAGATCTTTCTGAACCAGGAGTCGAACTGGGGTCTCCTGCATTCCAGGCAGATGCTTTACCAGCTGAGCTACCAGGGAAGCCCCAAGTCAATATAATGTTTTGAAAAAGCAGATTGACTTCCTAAATAGATCATCGAATCCATCTTTTACAGCTCTGTAAACAGATGTCCAAAGAAACAAGTCATTTTCTCTTCCTGCCTGGAATGCACTTCACCCAGAAATCCACATGGCCTCATTCATTCACTTCCTTCCATCTCTGTTCAAATGACACATTATAGTCTACATCATTCCTGACCTCACAGCAAAATATCAACCACCACTTTCCCTGCTCACACCCATGATGCTCTGGCCCTTGATGTGTCTCTCTCTTTGGGACTTATAACCCTTGAAAGGGAAACTGTTAGTCTCTCAGTTGTGTCCGACTCTTTGTGACTCCATGAACTGTAGCTAGGCAGGCTCCTCTGTCCATGGAATTCTCCAGGCAAGAATACTGGAGTAGGTTGTCATTCCCTTCTCCAGAGACTTTTCCCAACCCAGAGATCAAACGCAGGTGTCCTGCATTGCAGGCAGATTCTTTACCGTCTGAGTCACCAGGCAAGCCACTTACATGTACTGTGTTTTATTTCTGTGGTTTTGTGTTTAATGTTTCTCTCCCTATGCTAGAATGTAAGCTCCATGAGGCGGGGACTTTATCCATTTAACTTGCTGTTCCAAAACCTAGAAAAGACACACAGTGAATATTTGTTTTGGAAACTTAAACCAAAGAATTATAGAAGTATCAGTAGCCTCTTCAGAAAGTGAAAAGTGAAAGTGAAAGTCACTCAGTCATGTCCAACTCTTTGGGACCCCATGAACTATACACAGTCCATGGAACTCTCTAGGCCAGAATACTGGAGTGGGTAGCCTTTCCCTTCTCCAGGGGATCTTCCCAAACCAGGGATTGAACCCAGGTCTCCTGCATTGTAGGCAGACACTTTACCATCTGAGCCACCAGGGAAGTCCAAGGTAACCTGCTATTAAAGAGCTTCGAGCTCAAGTCATCTCCTAAAGACTGTACTTCTGGTTTATTCTCACTGCCTTGCCAATGTGAATTCCATAACATTTCTCTTTGGCTCACTTCCCAGGGGCAGGAGTGAGAACTTGCTTAGTATTAGGGAAGGAAAACCCCTTGACAAGTTCCTTAACAATAAGGAAATTCACTGGCTTATGTGACTGACAAGCACAGAGACAGATTGGGGCTTCCCTCATAGCTCAGCTGGTAAAGAATCTGCCTGCGATACAGGAGACCCCAGCTCGATTCCTGGGCCAGGAAGATCCGCTGGAGAAGGAATAGGCTATCCACTCCAGTATTCTGGGGTTTCCCTTGTGGCTCAGCTGGTAAAGAATCCGCCTGCCATATGGGAGACCTGAGTTCGATTCTTGGGTTGGGAAGATCCCCTGGAGAAGGGAAAGGCTACCCATTCCAGTATTCTGGCCTGGGGAATTCCATGGACTGTATAGTCCATGGGGGTCACAAAGAGTCGGACATGACTGAGCAACTTTCACTTCACTTCACTGACTGGATCTGGAGATCAGAAAAGTCATAACAGATCTAATGTCCCCCCCATCTTTCTGCCCTTAATTCTAGGATGTTGGCTTTATTCTAAGGCTGGGAACGACCCGAGTCCAGGCAGGAGAAAAAAAAATAGACTTACTCCATTTTCCTTTTTATTTTCTTTTTTGTTGTCAGTGGCAAACTGCTTGCAGGAGCGTAGTTCTCTGACCCATAGAGACTGAACACAGGCCACAGTCGTGAACGTCCTAGCCACTGGACCACTGGAGAAGTCCCAGATACAGTGATATAGTTCATTTTTAATCAATATATTTATCTAAATAACTGTATACATCCAGTCCCGGAACTTTATGGCAAATAGATGAGGGAAAAGTGGAAACAGTGACAGATTTTACTGTCTTGGACTCCAAAGTCACTGTGGATGGTGACAGCTGCAATGAAATTAAAAGGTACTTGCTCCTTGAAAGAAAAGCTATGAAAAACCTAGACATTGTATTAAAAAGCAGAGACATCACTTTGCCAACAAAGGTCCAGATAGTCAAAGCTATGACTTTCCCAACAGTCATGTACTGATGTGAGAGATGGGCCATAAAGAAGGCTGAGCACCAAAGAATTGATGCTTTTGAACTGTGGTGTTGGAGAAGACTCTTAAGAGCCCCTTGGACAGCAAGGAGATCAAACCAGTCAATCCTAAAGGAAATCAACCCTGAATATTCATTGGAGGGACTGATGCTGAAGCTGAAGCTCCAATGTTTTGGTCACCTGATGCAAAGAGCCAACCCATTGTCAAAGACCCTGATTCTGGGAAAGATTGATGGCAGAAGGAGAAGGGGACGACAGAGGATGAGATGGTTGGATGGCATCACTGAGTCAATGGACATGAACTTGAGCAAACTCCAAGAGACAGTGAAGGACAGGGAAGCCTGGAATGCTGCCGTCCACTGGCTCACAAAGAGTGGGACAAGACTCGGTGACTGAACAACAAAATAATTGTAGATTCACATGCAGTTGTAAGAAATAACACAGAGCTCTCTAGTGGACTTTTCCCAGTTTCCTCCAGTGAACAGTTCGTAAAACTTTAGTATAAAAACACATTCAGGATACAAACGTTGGTGTTATCCACTGATTTGATTCAGATTTCCCCCACTTTACTGTACTTGTTTGTGCTAAACTCTATACAGTTTTAGTTCCATCAACTTAGTCAAGAAACTGAACATTTCCAAAATCTCAAGCATCTCTCATGTTCTCCTTTCATAAGCATGCCTACGACAGCCTATCGCCACCATCCTTAACCCCTGGCAACAACGAATCTGTTTTCGATTTACAAAGTTTTCTGATTTCAATAATCTTACGTAAGTGGAATTATACAGTATGTAACAATTTTGAATGGATTTTCTTCACTCAGCATAATTCCCTGGAGAATCATCCAGGTTGTTGCATGTATGAGAAGTTTGTTCCTTTTTCCTGCTGAAAATGAGTACAATTTCATAGTGTCGTTACACCAGAATTTGAGTTTGTTTAACCATTTACCTGTTAAATGACATCTAGGCTGTTCTTGTGATTATGAATAAAGCTGCTGTGAACATTTATGTATAAGTTTGTATGTGAACATAAGCTTTCCTTTCTCTGGAATAGATGCTTATGAGTGCATTCTCTATGACATACGTTTGAGTACTTCAGTTTCTCTGAAACCTTGTCAGCTTTGTATGTTGTCACTATTATTCTAGGATCGCAAAAATTACTAAGTGAGGCTATATCAGACTAAAAAGATTCTGCACAGCGAAAGAAACCATGAACACAGTGAAAAAACAATCTATAGAGTGAGAGGAAATATTTGCAAATTACATGTCTGGTAAGGAATTAATAAGCAAACTATATGAAGAACTAAAATAATTTTTCAAACCTGCATTAAAAATGAGTAGAGGAACTGAATGGACATTTTTCCAAAGAAGGCGTATCAATGGCCAACAGGTACATTAAAAAGAGTCTCAAATATCACCAGTCATCAAGGAAATGCAAATTAAACCCCAAAGAGATTCCACCTGACACCCGTTAGAATGGCCATCATCAAAAAGCCAAGAGATAACAAGTACTGGCCAGGATGTGGAGAAAAGCAGACCCTTGGCTCTGCTGGCAGGAATGTAAACTGGTGCAGCCACTATGGAAAACAAACTGGAGGTTACCCAAAAAATTAAAAATAGAACTACCATAGGACCCAGCAATCTCACGTCGAGGTACATAGTCTAGGAAATGGAAGCTATTCTGTACCATAGGACCCAGCAATCTCACGTCGAGGTACATAGTCTAGGAGATGGAAGCTATTCTGTACCATAGGACCCAGCAATCTCACGTCGAGGTACATAGTCTAGGAAATGGAAGCTATTCTGAAAAGTCTCTGTACTTTCATCTTCATCGCAGCACCGTTAACATAGCCAAGAGATGATATGGCAACAACCTAAGGGTGTCCATCCACAAACAGATGATGGATAAAGAAGATGTGGCATACGTATACACACACACACACACACACACAGCACTCGGTCAAAAGAAAGAAGGAAATCCTTCCCCGTAGATGAAGAAGAATTAATCCATGCAACACAGATGGCCCTGGAAGGCATTATGAAATAAATACCACATAGAGAAGAAATATTGTTAATTTTTACCACAGAGGTCTGCTGGACTAAGTTGTCCTAAGTAAGTACGAGAGTCCCCATTGTACTTGGTAGGAAAACCCAAAGTCCTTGACTGCGCGCTTAGGAACTTCCAGGAGCTGCTACCTGTGTGTGCAGAGTTACCCTAGTTGTTCAATCATCCAAAGAATAATCGTGTGTTCCACGGCCCACTCTGGGCACTAAACAAACAGCGGTGGAGCTCATAGGCCCTGGTGTATGGCAAAGAAAATGTAGATGGCATAACAACACACAGGGCTTCCCTGGTGGCCCAGTGTCAAGAATCTGCCTGCAGTGCAGGCGACCCAGGAGACACAGGTTCGATCCCTGAGTCAGGAAGATCCCCCGGAGGACAGAAGGGAAACCTACTCCAGCATTCTACGTGTGATGTTGTCATAACAGTTGGCTGCAGGGTGTAACAGGAATGCCATGTGGGGTTATAACCTCCACTGGAGAATGGAGAAGACTTACGCAAGGAAATGACATTCAAATCTAGTGACAGTTTGCGAGACCAAGAGGCAGAGGGGGAAGATTGTAGGCATAGGGATCGATACGGATGAGCTTCAGCAGTGGACATGAGGCTGGCCCATCAACACAATGAAAGATCTTTGAGGCTCGAGGTACACGTGCGGATGAGACAGGCACAATGAGCTGGAGGGGTAGCTCCAAACGAAAGAGCAAAGTGGGCCATTTCACACTCTGCTGATCACAGACATAGTTCCCTGCCTCCTTGCCTTTCTTTATACAATGGCTGGCCCTTGATTGCCAGCCATGCCCTCTCACTCCTGGAGTACACGCTCTTTACATCAAAGTCTGAACCTAATGCTAACACCTCCAGGAAACCTGCCCTATTCTTAGAAGGAACTGACTCCGCTCCTCCCCCTTACCCTGTGCATCTCTGCCATGAGCAGACACGTGTCTTCAGCACCCCTCTTTGCATGTTACACACATGTTGCACTGATGACGGGGCTGTGACATCCTCCCCCTCATCTCTGTCTCCCCATCACCCAGCTTACAACACACTAGTTCCCCTGATCCGAGAACACCTTTGATCTCCTCCTTTGATTTCTCTCATTGTGCCACACACCTAATCAAAGTCTACTGGATGTGTATTGGATGAATTGAGCAATGAGGAAGAGAAAGACATCATTTCAGAAGCAGGGGCTGCCACAAGAAGACCAAGGCTGAGGTCAGCCCAAAGTCTCCAGCAACTGGACGTGGTCACCTAACTGCAGCCCTTGCAGCTGGACCACAAGTCCTTTCTTGACGGAGGATCAGAATAACAACTGAGGTTGTTACCCAAGGTTGGCCGTTGATTAGCCAATGCTCTCTGTAAGTTTGTGCCCCTGGGTTCAACATGTGGCAGGACATGCCTATTTCACTGTAGCAGCATCCCACGGGAGTTAGTTACTGTCACAGGCATCTCCCAGCCCAGGCCCCAAGTGGCAGCCACGGCTGTCACACAGCCTCACCCCGTTATCAGCTGCCAGCCCGGCACTTCCCCACAGCAGCAGCTGTTAGCACCCTGTGGACAGGTCCGGGCAATGCCTGCCTTGCTCTGAATCTCATCAGTGGACAAGCCCACCCTGACCCCACTGGTCCTGGGGATCCAGGTGATATCATGGGTGCTCTGTGGCTATTCCGTCATTACTGAAGATGGCTTCAAATGATGTAAGAAAGACAAATGAAACCAGCCACTGGGACTCGCTTCTCCCATGTTAGATGCAGCCCAGGCGCTGAATCGGAGTCCATCCTCTTTGCTATTGCAGGCACTTAAGGCTTTAATGCAAAATTTAAAGATCCAAGTGTACAGGCTAATGGCGTTCAGAGCTGGGACATGGGCAAAAGTTGGCGATTTTTAGTCCGACTGGATTGGATTGGAGATACTCAGACCAGCTTTGTGGGCATAGGTCAATCACTCTGTACTCTCTGAACTGGATGTCTGTTTATTCCAGTGTGAGGAGGAAGGAACTGACGATTTTAAAAGCCTCATGTGGCTCTAATATTCAAAAGTCCCCATTGTAGACTAACAGATACACTTATTCTGAGCCAGCAGTTCTACTGGGTCCTCTCATGTCTGCTGTCTAGCCTCACATCTCTGTAGATTTCAATATGCCCACGAGTCCTTATGTTCCCGACAAGGAAACTGCAAGGGGATGCATAGAAGGGGGAGTGAACATTCCGAATTCACACAGATATCAAAGGCAGCACTGGATTAAATCCAGGGGGGTCTGACTAGGACAACATCTTCTCTGACCTCAGAATTATCTCCACAATGTATGCAAATGTCCCCGCCAGCCCCCAGAGCCCACAGAGCATCCTACGTCAGCTCTAGCAGAAGGAAGGGGAAGGGATTAAGCTGCAGAATGAGAAACTAAAATTGGAGTAAAAAGAAATGGCCTGAAAGTATGCAGGTACCAGAGTGGAAATAAGAACAGATTCAGTTCTAAAGACACAGGTGCCCTTAAGCCCAGAAAGTTTGAATCTGGTCCAAGTTGGACACTGGCACAGACTAGGAGGCCTGAAAGCCTCTTTGAATGTTAGAGGAAAAGAGTAAAGTTTGGAAACAAAGATAAGCAGAATGAGAAGCAAACTTATTCATGATGGTCTTTAACGTCTCATAGGTTTTCTCGAAAAAATTAAAACCCCAATCCCTTCATTTTAAAGACTATATTTTATTTAAGAAATTGTTTCATTATTATGTCTCCTATAAATTGCCTGAAAATTATTTTCACTGTATAGAAACATAATGAGCCTCATTACACATGTGAGAAAACTGAGGCCAAGCCAGTTTTAGACAAATTGCATCCTGATCCCCACATTCAGTTTTCACGCCTCACTGATGTGGCAGAGACAGCTGGTTGGCTACCCAAGAGCTAGGTTTCCTTTTTTTTCCCTTAGTAGCAGACTCTTATTTCATTTGCAGCAAGCCATTAAGTAGAAAACAACAGTGATTGCTACCCAATGTTGAGCATTTATCAGCCAGTGTTTCCAAGCCTCCCCTTCAACAAGGGTTGATCATATGACCAAGTTCTGGACCAAGGGTAAGTAGACTTTTGTGGGGTGATTCCAAGAAGACCTTTTAATGGAACCAGAACCAACAAGAACAGAACCAACCCCCCTCTCCATCCTCATGAGCCCTAGCCATGAAAAGCAGAAGTTCCATCCACATCTTGGGCCATCAGGCGACCCTGAGGACAAAACCAGGCACTGGGATAAAGCCAGAATAATAATGGGATGCAGAGTGCCTGAGGATCCTACGGTGGCCATGCCAACACTTGGCTAGCTTTTCTCTGGAATTTTTTTATGTGAGAAAGAAAAATATGATTTCTGTAAAGCCACTATTACTTGGAAGAGGACTTCTACATGCAACTAGCCCAAATCCTGGACTTCCCAAGTGGCTCAGTGGTAAAAAACTTGCCTGCCAATGTTAGAGTTGTTGCTTAGTCACTCAGTCATATCCAACTCCTTGTGACCCCATGGACTACAGCACGCCAGGCTTCCCTGTCTTTCACCATCTCCTGGAGCACACTCAAACTCATGTCCATTGAGGCAGTAATGCCATCCAACCATCTCCTCTATCATCCCCTTTTCCTGCCTTCAATCTTTCCCAGCATCAGGGTCTTGATAATGAGTCGACTCTTCACGTCAGGTAGCCAAAGTATTAGAACTTCAGCTTCATCATCAGTCCTTTCAATGAATATTCAGGACTGATAGCCTTTAGGATTGACTAGTTTGATCTCCTTGCTATCCAAGGGACTCTCAAGTCTTCTCCAACACCTCAGTTCAAAAGCATCATTTCTTTGGCACTCAGCCTTCTTTATGGTCCAACTCTCACATCCATATGTGACTACTGGAAAACCATAGCTTTGACTCTATAGGTTTTTGTCAGCAAAGTGATGTTTCTGCTTTTTAATATGCCATCTAGGTTTGTCATAGTTTTTTTTCCAAGGAGCAAGCATCTTTTAATTTCATGGCTACAGTCACCATCCGCAGTGATTTTGAGCCCAAGAAAATAAAGCCTGTCACTGTTTCCACTGTTTCTCCAACTATTTGCCAATGTTAAGATGTAGGTTTAATCCTGGGTTGTGAAGTTTCCCTGGAGAGGGTAATGGCAACCTACTCCACTATTCTTGCTTGGGAAATCCCATGGGCAGAGGAGCTTGGAGGGCTGTAGTCCATGGGGTCACAGAGATTAGGACACGATTTAGTGACTAAACACACACATGCACACACACCCCCTTAACCCTAGTGATGACAACCAGATGTCTTAATTTGAGAAGTGATGCAGAAAGGAGATTCTACCAACTATGAGACCTGGTTCCTGCATTTGCTTCATGCGGTCACAAGAAGAGGCCAGGCGTAACGGGCATTACCTAACTCATCAAACGCTCGCTGTCATCAACTGTATGACAATCTCATCTTCTGTCTCACTGACAAAGAAAAGAAGCTGCCATTAAACTATGCCATGACACTGATGCTAAGAGGCAAATCAACTTGAGAAACGTTAAAATGTGAGGGAAAAACAACCTATGAAATATGCAGATGCAAAATTTAGTGAAGCACAGAGTTCAGATTTAAAATTCGTCAGACCTACCCATCCTCCCATTATTATTTTGAAGAAAGGAAAACTGAGGCCCAGCTCAGAGGAATGACTTCTCCAAGTTCAGCAATGGAGACAAGAGGAGAATTGTTCCTATAAATCAAGAGTTCCTTTCTAGATCGAATAGAGACCAAATTTTTGCTCATGTTGCCTTGACTGCTAGTGACATGTTTATTTAATCACCCACCTGTTCCTATTTTTCTCTCTAAAATATGTGGCAGGGAATAAGCAGAGACAATGGCCCTTACCCTCCCCCACATGATGGACTCAGCAGTGACAGGAGATGACGGAGGCAGATTTCACAGCAAATTCACACTCATACATTACAGGGACTCGGTCAGCAGCTCTGAAGGGGGCAGAAAGTGCCAGGTGGCCACAGAGGCACACAGGTGGGAATCTTCTGAAACACAGGAAACTGAGGTGGCCCAGCAGCAGCAAGTCTGGGACTCCAAGGAGACTCAGGTCAAATCTCTGCTCCCTCCTTCTGTGCAATGAAGAGGCACTGGTGAATGGCGCTCAACACAGAGGACACCAATGACCCAGACACCCAGTTATCAGAGATGGAAGCAGCCCGAGGAACGATGCATCACTCCAAGCTACATAAAGTTAGAATGCTTCTCATCTCTCATAGTGTGATAGGGGCTCAAAAGACCACATCTTAGGGGCTCACTTTTACCAGTGAGGTTGATTCTGGAGGCAAAGAAGTCAGTACAGAGGCCAGTTCAACCATTCACATAATGAACACCAGTGTCTCGGACTAAAGAAGTGAAGCCGGATAGAATAAAAGGGATGACCCAAGCAAACATCAGTAAAGCTTCTAAAATATCAAGCTTCTGAAGTCATTTTCATGGTTTGGGGACTATTTTCTCCTCTGCTGCAAAAAGTCAATGTCCTCACTCTCGACATCCCTCACTGCAATCCATCCTTTTACGCTATGCATAAATAAGGTGCGAATGACGAACAGCAGTGTAGATGGCTGACGACAGCTGCATTCATACAGGGAATCCAAGGCAGTCTAAATGATCCTGTTTTGATGGCAAAATGTCAACCATCACCGTCAGAAGGGAGAAGCGCCTGAGTCACCGGAACTCCCATTGCTACTGCCCTCCTCAGCAGCCTTTTCTTCACTGGGGACACTTGCAGGAAAAGTAGGCACGGTTTCCCCAATTTTTTCTTAGCAAAAAATTAAAATCTAAATATAAGGTATATGTGTGTATACATATGAATACTCAAACTAGTGAAAGTTTTGCACAATAGGGCAATGTAAAAAAAGGCAATCGATTACATTTAAAAATATACAAGAGTGTGGATTGGACTCATACAGCACAGGAAAGTAGAAATGTCTAGGAGGCCTGCTTTAATGAAGACATAAGAATGGTTCATAATTAGCAGTGAAATTGAATTTTTCTCTGATACTTTAGATCAATAAGATGAAGTTGGTGAAAAAGCTCTAGAAAGCACTGCAGACATGTTTTCTTGAACATGATTGTTTGGATTGGTTTTGTTCTCACAATGCACTGATTGTATTGCAGTTGAGTCCTCCCTACAATCAGAGGTAGAATTACTTTACCTTACCAAAGAAAAGAACAAGGCTTCAGAAAAATAACTAGCCTAAAGTCCTTCCTCAAATTGTACAGCTATCAAGATAGGAGTGGCGTTGAAGTTGAAATTCCAATAGTTTGGCCACCTGATGCGAAGAGCTGACTCATTTGAAAATACCCTGATGGTGGGAAAGATTGAGGGCGGGAGGAGAAGGGGTCTACAGAGGATGAGATGGTTGGATGGCATCACCGACTCAGTGGACATGAGTTTGGGTAAACTCCAGGAATTGATGATGGAGGCCTGGCTTGCTGCAGTCCATGGGGTCGCAAACAGTCGGACACAACTGAGCAACTGAACTGAGCTGAACAAGATAGGGGACCGTGGGCAGAGGGTGGAGTTCCAAGGGGCAAGACCTCTTCCTTGCAATTGATCCCAAGGAAAGGAAGACAGAGGGCTTCCCTGGTGACTCAGTGCTAAAGAACCTGCCTGTCAATGCAGGAGTTGCAAGTTCAGTCCTTGAGTTGGGAAGATCCCCTGGAGAAGGAAATGGCAACCCACTTTAGTATTCTTGCTGGGATCCCACAGACAAAGGAGCCTGGTGGGCTACAGTCCCTGGGGTCGCAAAGAGTCAGACATGACTTAGTGACTGAGCACACACAAAGGGGAAGACAGAGCTGGTATTTATTAAGCACTTACTATAGTCAAAGGAAGCTTTTAAATATCATCGCCTCACATGCTCCCTGGAACAAATCTAAGTAGGTACTATCTTTATCCACAGTAAACTGATGATAAGCTGAGGTTCACAGAGGTTAGAAACCTACCCAAGGTCACCCTGAGAAGGCAGAAGAACCAGATCTCAGACAGAAGTCTGGTAAACACCAAGGACATGGCTAACCTTACCCGGTCAGGAGTTTTCCCACCCTGCGACAGTAAAGGTGCATTTAGTTCATCTGGAATAATAACACCTCTCAGTACCTCTGGGGAAAAGAGGATCGTCAAGCACCTTCAGTCTGGATAGATATTGCCCTGCCAGGAATTCACTTCTGGAATAATCAAATGGTCTCCCTTTCTCTGTAAACCTACATTCCACCAAACAAATATATTAATAATGAGGCCTCAGAAACATTCAGACATTATTTTTCCTGCAAATCCTGGACTGTTTAGAAGGAGATCAGTCTTTGTTTGCTTGGCAGGGAAGCTGTGTCAGTGATTTGTTCCAAAGCATAGAAGGACAGCGCTGGAAACATGGTGTAAGAGAACAGAGAAGAAGGGCAAGGGCAGGGGTGAGAGGGGAGTAGGGGGAGAGGAGGAAGGAGGTGGGAGGAGAAAGCAGGAGAGGGGAGGAAAGAGGCTGAAGGAGGGAGCAGCTGCTGTGAGCGCTGGGCTGAAGATGCCTTTGAAACAGAAACACCAGGTCAGTTCTCAATACAGCAGCTGATCCTCAGCTACTAGAAAAGGAACTGGAGTTAGCACTTCCGTCTGTCCAGAAAGGCAGCTGGAAGATGCAGATAAAAGAAGGGCCACTCATTTCTTCCCTCCACCCCTCCACCCCGCATTGCCCATAACTTTGAATGCAGACTAATGCAGGGGAGAGACAGGGTGCTGGGCCCAAAGACAGGGGTGGGCTGCAAGGAGGGAGCAGCCTGAAAGCTGATCAAAAACACTTTCAAGTTCAGATTAAACTCTGCAGATTGCAGGAGGCCAATTTAATGGGAAATGTTCCCTGTTCTCCCTGTCCCCTCCTCTTGCTTCCCATGGGAAGGGCACTGGGCTGTGATGTTGCTCATCAGAGAAAACTGTGGGTACCAGATCTTATCCAAATGAGCAGCTGCGAAAGGCTAAAAAGGTAGAACTGGGGAAAAAAATAGTTTACAAAGTGTTGAAAGGGAGAGAAGGGTGGGAAAGGGGAATTTTAATTATCCTGCATCCTCTCCGTGGAGAGGCAGGACTCCCAGACACATAGAAAGGCCATTAGCTTGGGAAAAGAAAGCCAGCCCAGGAAGCAAGTTATCTGGGTTCCAGCTCCAGCTCAGTCTGTTTGGCTTTTCTGGCCTCAGTTTCCCCATATGGCAGGTGGAAAGGGCGGGACACTGTTGAGATTGAAATTGTGCTACACGGAGCACGGTATTCAAAACCATACTTGGTGTTGTCTAGTCACTAAGTCATGTCTGACTCTTTGCAACCCCATGGACTGTAGCTCACCAGGCTCCTCTGTCCATGGGATTTCCCAGACAAGAATACTGGAGTATGTTTCCTTCTTCAGGGGATCTTCCTGACGAGAGATCAAACCCAAGTCTCCTGCATGTAGGTGGATTCTTTACCAGTGTGCCACTGGGGAAACCCTTCAGCACTATATTACTGTGTATAAGTGAAAAGCAAGTGACTAGACAGATGCTCTAAAGATAGATAGCTCTGAAGGACTGTCCGTATGCTCAGACCCTCGGGTGATACTCTGCCCCTCTCAGGGTTACATGTACACATCCTCCTGGCTGACCAGATTGAGCATGTGGTGAGGATCACTCCACAGGGCTCTGGAAGCATGTTAGCATGTCTCCAGCCAGACAGTCATGAAATCAGAGGCAGAACCAAGTATGGCTAATTGGATGTCCTGTAGGATCTCCAAGGAGAAAGACAAATATCAAATGACTTCACTCCTATGTGGGATGCAAAAAAAAAAAAGCAAACAAATAAAATTTCTAAAAACTCATAAATACAGAGATCAGATTAGTGGTTACGAGAGGGGAGTGGGTTAGGTGGTGGGCAAAATGAGTGAGGGGGTCAATTGTATGTCGATGAACAGCAACCAGACTTGAGAAGATGAGCGCCTTGTAATGCACACGGAGTAAAACGAGGATGCTGTGCACCTGACGCTTCTATAATGAGAAGGAAGGAAGGAATGGCTATCCTTGGTACTCCAGCTGCAAGGGACTGAGTTCTTCCAAAGCTGCACAAGCCCGTAACTCCCCACAACCACCCAGTAGAGCCTTGAGAAGAGAGGGTGCCCAACCAGTACCTTGACTTCAGCCTTATGAGCCCCTAAAGGCAAGGACCTAGGTAAACTGCGTCTGCACTCCTGATCCATAGAAACTGTGAAATCATAAACATGTGTTTCTTGAAGCCACCAAGCTTCCCCTAATATTGGTAACACCAATAGCTAACTAATACAATGAGAAAAAAATGTTTAAATAATACTACTGTAGGATAATGGTGGTTTAGTCACTAAGTCATGTCTGCCCTTTGTGACTCTGTGGACTGTAGCCCACCTGGCTCCTCTGTCCATGGGATTTCCCAGGCAAGAATACTGGAGTAGGTTGCCATTTCTTTCTCCAGGGGATCTTCCCAACCCAGGGACTGAACCTGGATCTCCTGCATTGCAGGCAGATTCGTTACTCACTGAGCCAGCAGGGAAGCCCTAACACTACTGTGGAGTTATGCAATAAATAATTGTTGAAAGAACCGTGATAATAATTGTAGTCATCAAGACATAACTGAGATGTCCCTCAGCGCCTCCTTCTAAAGGAAGTGCCCCTCTACACAGCCCCTGTTCACACCATGTCACCGGACTCCCTCCAGCAACAACTGGCTCAGCCCTGAGCAGCAAAAATATGTGAGGCAGGTATGTGGTTTTAAATTTTCTCGTAGACCCCTTAAAGATGTAAAAAGACAACACTGATTTTAATAATATTTGATTTAACAAATATGTAAAAATACCGTTTCAACATATGGCACCAGCCAGATTTCAAGTGTCCAATAGCCTCATGTGGCTGGTGACAACGGAGTGGGGTTAGCTTGACAGCTGTCTGGGGGTGACTGGTCCATAGATCGGCTGTCTACCAGAGAATCAGCCCTATGATTTCTCCCGACGAGATGAGCTGAATCAAACTAAGAAGCACAGAAAGCTGAATTCAAACTAAGAAGCATAGGAACACTGCCAGTTGGTGTTTGGAGGGGCTGCAGCGGAAAGGTAAGGAGAAGACCTGCAGAGGCTGGGAGGGGCTGGGAGCGAGTTTCAGGGTGGAGGAAAGGGTCTCAGAAACCGCGGGAGCAAAGAAGAGCAAACGGCAACAGAAAACAGATAATGGCGTGTAGCTGGAAGCATGGCAATAGCTACTTTATCGGAGTGAAGAAAGGGCCCTTTCTTCATTCAGCACATATTTATGGAGGATTTCCCACGTACTGAGCACTCTGCCAGGCACTGGAGTATAAATAACAAAATGGAGACAGTTCTTTTCATCAAGGAATTGATGTTCTAGTGGGAAATACAAGATATGGAACAAGTAGCTATCCAAGTAAAAGTGTAGCTTCACAAAGGGCTCTGAAGGAGACTTACAGGCTATTTATGTTGTAGGCATGCGTGTGTGCTAAGTCACTTCAGTCTTGTCTGACGCTTTGCGACCCCATGGACTGTAGCCCACCAGGTTACATGGGATTCTCTGTCCATGGGATTCTCCAGGCAAGAATGCTGGAGTGGGTTGCCATGCCCTCCTCCAGGGGATCTTCCCAACTCAAGGATTGAACCCGCATCTCCTGTGGCATTGCAGGTGGATTCTTTACTACTGAGCCATCGGGGAAGCCCTACATCATTTGGAGGGCCGGTGAAAGCCTCTTAGATGAAAGGGCAGTGAAGCTAGATCCTGAGAAAGGAGCAAGGATCTTCTGGTGGCAAGAAGAGGCAAAAGGGACCAGGCAGAGAGATGCACGCAGGAAGGCACGGAGGCAGGAGAGACCCAGGTGCTCAGGGGCTAAAGGAAAGCTGTGGACGGAGGGGTAGTCTGCAAAAGGGACCAGGCAGAGAGATGCATGCAGGAAGGCACGGAGGCAGGAGAGACCCAGGTGCTCAGGGGCTAAAGGAAAGCTGTGGACGGAGGGGTAGTCTGCAAAAGGGACCAGGCAGAGAGATGCACGCAGGAAGGCACGGAGGCAGGAGAGACCCAGGTGCTCAGGGGCTAAAGGAAAGCTGTGGACGGAGGGGTAGTCTGCAAAAGGGACCAGGCAGAGAGATGCACGCAGGAAGGCACGGAGGCAGGAGAGACCCAGGTGCTCAGGGGCTAAAGGAAAGCTGTGGACGGAGGGGTAGTCTGCAAAAGGGACCAGGCAGAGAGATGCACGCAGGAAGGCACGGAGGCAGGAGAGACCCAGGTGCTCAGGGGCTAAAGGAAAGCTGTGGACGGAGGGGTAGTCTGCAAAAGGGACCAGGCAGAGAGATGCACGCAGGAAGGCACGGAGGCAGGAGAGACCCAGGTGCTCAGGGGCTAAAGGAAAGCTGTGGACGGAGGGGTAGTCTGCAAAAGGGACCAGGCAGAGAGATGCACGCAGGAAGGCACGGAGGCAGGAGAGACCCAGGTGCTCAGGGGCTAAAGGAAAGCTGTGGACGGAGGGGTAGTCTGCAAAAGGGACCAGGCAGAGAGATGCACGCAGGAAGGCACGGAGGCAGGAGAGACCCAGGTGCTCAGGGGCTAAAGGAAAGCTGTGGACGGAGGGGTAGTCTGCAAAAGGGACCAGGCAGAGAGATGCACGCAGGAAGGCACGGAGGCAGGAGAGACCCAGGTGCTCAGGGGCTAAAGGAAAGCTGTGGACGGAGGGGTAGTCTGCAAAAGGGACCAGGCAGAGAGATGCACGCAGGAAGGCACGGAGGCAGGAGAGACCCAGGTGCTCAGGGGCTAAAGGAAAGCTGTGGACGGAGGGGTAGTCTGCAAAAGGGACCAGGCAGAGAGATGCACGCAGGAAGGCACGGAGGCAGGAGAGACCCAGGTGCTCAGGGGCTAAAGGAAAGCTGTGGACGGAGGGGTAGTCTGCAAAAGGGACCAGGCAGAGAGATGCACAAGTGACCAGGCAGAGAGATGCACGCAGGAAGGCACGGAGGCAGGAGAGACCCAGGTGCTCAGGGGCTAAAGGAAAGCTGTGGACGGAGGGGTAGTCTGCAAAAGGGACCAGGCAGAGAGATGCATGCAGGAAGGCACGGAGGCAGGAAAGACCCAGGTGCTCAGGGGCTAAAGGAAAGCTGTGGACGGAGGGGTAGTCTTTCTTTTCTGAAGTTTCGTGGGTTTTCTTTTGTTTTGTTTTGTTTTGGATGTGGATGATTAAACTTAAAGTCTTTATTGAATTTGTTACAATATTGCTTCTGTTTGATGTTTTGGCTGCAAGGCATGTGGGATCTCAGCTCCCTGACCAGGGATTAGACCAGAACCCTCTGCAATGGAAGGCAAAGTCTTAACCACTGGGCCACCAGGGAAGCTCCAGAAGCTTAGTCTTGAAGCCAAATCCGGCCTCTGTACCCCAACACTGAATTAAATCTCAGAGACAGAGTTTTGGGTGAAGTAAAAACAAATAGCTTTATTGGTTTGCTGAAGGAAGAGAGCCATATCTGGCTAATGCCCTCAAAACTGTGTGTCCCAGCCTGGAGGGGGTAGTGAGGAGTTTTATAGCAATGGTTCAAAGAGGGGGAGGGGATCAGCTCATGGACCTTCTTCTGACTGGTTGATGGTGGCGTAAGTGGGAGTCAGCATCATCAAAACGCCAGTCTGGAATCCCTGTGCTCCCACCTGGTGGGGGTTTCAGTATCTGCAAAACAGCTCAAAGATAATTGTTCTGTGTATTCCTTGAGGGGGAACCCGGACCCTGTTCCAAGGCTGTACTATTGTTTCTTAACTGTCCTTCCTTGGTCTCTGCATCCCTTCCCTTGCCTAATCAGCAACTATTGAACCTGCCCTTTGGAACTCAGGGGAGATCTTGGAGGCTGAAAGAAAAGTGAAGTTGCTCAGTCGTGTCACACTCTTTGAGACCCCATGGACTGTAGGCTACCAGGCTCCTCCGTCCACTGGCTTTTTCAGGCGACAGTACTTCAGTGGGGTGCTGTTTCTTTCCGGTCATCAAGAAATGAGAAACACAAAAAGGCTTTCGTTCCCAGGAGCCCAGCAGGGTCCTGCTCAGTCTCAGTCTGAAAACGGACAGGACTCCGAGTTGAGGCTGGGGAAACCGGCAAGGAGGCACGGGTGTGCTACGGGAGCCTGGAGGCCCTGAACTCCTGCCGAAGCTCCGGGGCCACCATGCTTCCAGGACCAGCCTCCTAGCCCAGCATGCTTGCGGCCTGGCCCATTCCTGGATGCTAGATCTGTGATGAGTTCCATGAGAACTTGTTCCCCATTTTAACCTCAAACCTATCTTTAAAATAAACTCACTTTTGTTGAAATAGTTTGAAGGGGGTTTTGTCTCTTCCCAGAAAATAACCCCAGACAAAAGCAGCGCCCATTTTCTCCCTGGCCGGGGGCACCCCACCTTGCCTCGGTGGGGGGGATTCAGTGTCACAGTCAGGACAAGTGCTGACCCTGTGCAAACAGATGCAGCCCCGACCAGCTCCTTACACTTGAGGCCCGACACGCCTCACTCCTATCAGCCTGGTCCTGACCTAGTCAACGTAACTCTTCAGATGAAGCTTGACGATGCTGCAATTCCAGATGAGATGCCCAAGGTCACAGCCAGCAGGGAGTCTTCACCTGTCCTCAAGGAGCTGGCCATTTCACAGCCAGGCCTGGTTCAGTTTGCAGGCATGAGATGAGCGTCTGCTCTTGTGGGAAAGGGTAAGGAAATTGGCGTTGACAAGGGCCCACCGTGTTCCAGGATCCTCACCGACACGATCTCATGTGACTACTCACAACCACCCACAGACTCAGGTATTACTGTGGAAGAAAGAAGGACCCCTTCCAGGGCTCGAAAGGGGGCTCTTGTCTAACACTTGAAAATGAATTGTCCGAGGAGATACATGTGCTGATGAGGCAAGAGACTTTATTGAGAAGGGGCGCCTGGGCGAGGAGCAGCAGGGAAAGGGAACCCAGGAGAACTGCTCTGCCGTGTGGCTCACAGTCTCAGGCTTTATGGTGATGGAATTAGTTTCCAGATTGTTTCTGGCCAATTACTCTGGTTCCGGGTTCTTCCTGGTGGCGCATGCATTGCTGAGCCAAGATGGATGCCAGAGAGGAGGATTCTGGGAGGTCATAGGAACTGTGACATCTCCTTTTAACTTTTTCTGAACTCTTCCAGTTGATGGTGGCTTCTTAGTTCCATATTCCTTACCAGGACCTCCTGTCATAAAATAACTCACACAAATAGTTACTATGGTGCCTGGCCAGGGTGGGCAGTTTTAGTCAACGTATTGCCCCTAACATTACCTCCTTATTTTATAGAAGACGGATCTGGGATTCATAGGGAGTAAGTCAAACAGACTGGTTCCAAATAGGAAAAGGAGTTCATCAAGGCTGTATACTGTCACCCTGCTTATTTAACTTACATGCAGAGTACATCATGAGAAACGCTGGGCTGGAAGAAGCACAAGCTGAAATCAAGATGGCCAGAAGAAATATCAATAACCCTGATATGCAAATGACACCACCCTTATTGCAGAAAGTGAAGAGGAACTAAAAAGCCTCTTGATGAAAGTGAAAGAGGAGAGTGCAAAAGTTGGCTTAAAGCTCAACATTCAGAAAATGAAGATCATAGAATCCAATCCCATCACTTGATGGGAAATAGATGGGGAAACAGTGGCTGACTTTATTTTGGGGGGCTCCAAAATCACTGCAGATGGTGATTGCAGCCATGAAATTAAAAGACACTTACTCCTTGGAAGGAAAGCTATGACCAACCTAGACAATATATTAAAAAGCAGAGACATTACTCTGTCAACAAAGGTCTGTCTAGTCAAGGCTATGGTTTTTCCAGTGGTCATGTATGGAAGTGAGAGTTGGACTATAAAGAAAGCTGAGCATCGAAGAAT
>NW_011494838.1:3635885-3641314 GCF_000754665.1 Bison bison bison | reverse complement strand
TCGAAGAATTGATGCTTTTGAACTGTGGTGTTGGAGAAGACTCTTGAGAGTCCCTTGGACTGCAAGGAGATCCAACCAGTCCATCCTAAAGGAGATCAGTCCTGGGTGTTCATTGGAAGGACTGATGTTGAAGCTGAAACTCCAATACTTTGGCCACCTGATGCGAAGAGCTGACTCATCTGAAAAGACCCTGATGCTGGGAAAGATTGATGGCAGAGGGAGAAGGGGACGACGGAGGATGAGATGGTTGGATGGCATCACCAACTCAATGAACATGGGTTTGGGTGAACTCCGGGAGTTGGTGATGGACAGGGAGGCCTGGCATGCTGCGGTCCATGGGGTCACAAAGAGTCAGTCACGACTGAGTGACTGAACTGCATTGAACTGAAGTCAAACAGAGGTCTTCATTGGAAGAACAGAGGTCTTCACTGGTTTTAGACCCAAGTTCATTTGACTCCAAAAAATGCCACCTTCTGAGGCTCTGAACCAACTCCTGAAATGCAAAGATGTGTAAGACCATCTGTGTCTTCCTAAGCTCTATGTTGTCATTGCTTATTGAGAGTTCTTCCCTGGCAAACTGGAAGCTCCTAAAGATTACAGCCCCAGCCATTCAACACAGGGCTGGCATATAATAGTTTCTCAATAAACATGAGTTATTGGAACAAATGATGCGGTAGCCAGAGATGTCAACACCCAACTTCTCTTCTGGCCTCAGCACTCTGAGAATTTAAGTACCCAACTTGACTCAGAGGTCTAATCAACACCAAGGGATGGTCTACTCTGCATACCTGGGACAGGTGGACCCCAGTCCCTAAGGATGCTGGCACAGTCTTGTCTCTTCCTGGTCCTCAGGAAAGGGAGAAAAACCAAGGGGTGGTGGGCAAAAGACTTTATCACTAAGGCTGGATTGACAGTGGGGGCAGAGGGAGTCTCAGGTGACTTCCACCAGCTTGTCCTGAGGCCCACATGAGTCAGGGAATCAGAAAGACAAAAGTCTTTGGGGGAACAAAGGAAAATAAAACTAAATGAATAAAAATGAAGATGAGCTGCCGTTAGTGTTGGTTGGTCTTGATCCTAATTCCTTCACATCTAGTGCCTGGTATCCACTGCTGCTGCTGCTGCTGCTGCTAAGTTGCCTCAGTCATGTCCGACTCTGTGCGACCCCATAGATGGCAGCCCACCAGGCTCCCCCGTCCCTGGGATTCTCCAGCCAAGATCACTGGAGTTGGGTGCCATTGCCTTCTCCAATGCATGAAAGTGAAAAGTGAAAGTGAAGTTGCTCAGTCGTGTCCGACTCCCAGAGACCCCACGGACTGCAGCCAACCAGGCTCCTCCACTCGTGGGATTTTCCAGGCAAGAGTACTGGAGCGGGTTGCCATTGCCTTCTCCTGGTATCCACTAGAGGATCTTTAATAAACAGTGGTTAAATCAGTGAAGGGTAGCTGATAGATGGATGGACAGATGAATAAATGAATGAATGATAACTGAAAAGAACACTGGCCAGGGATGAGAAGACCTAAGTTCTAATTCCAGTTCTCCAAAATCCTTCTACCAAGGGATTTAATCCCTTAGACTCCATGTCTTCATCTCTAAACCCTGACCCAGAAAATCTCTGTTACGTGAGCCTGAGCACCACAGCCTCCTTGCTATGTGATTCTGGAGAGCTTGGAAACCCCTTTATGATATAATCTAGCAGGATTAAGACAGCAACCTCAGGCATGCCAAGAGCTCCCACCACAACCCCACGCCCAGGACAAGATCAGCTGGCACCCTTCCTCACCGTGACCCCTGACATGACAACGTCTACATTGGTTCTTGTAGGCAGTGCAGAGGGCATCATTTCTCA
This sequence comes from Bison bison bison, assembly GCF_000754665.1. Taxonomy (NCBI): domain Eukaryota; kingdom Metazoa; phylum Chordata; class Mammalia; order Artiodactyla; family Bovidae; genus Bison; species Bison bison. The sequence continues at coordinate 3,639,468 of NW_011494838.1, read as the reverse complement.
CTGAATCCCATTTGGCTAAGAGAGATTTTCAGTGGGACTCTGGGGCTCAGATTGAATTGGCATGCAGAAAAGAACACTCTGGAACAAGTACACACAGTGGGTCTCCTGACATGAAGACTGTTTGTCCTGCTGGCTCGAACCCCAGGTCTCGGACCTTCATTCCTTCTTTCAGCGTTTATGGAGTGTCTAGTGTGCATCAGACACTGTACTAAAGACTAGCAATACGTGGTGAAGGAAGGAAACCCATCCTCCGTTCTCTCAATGCCAATAATCTCCTATAGGATCCAGACAAAATTCAAACAACCACAGTAGTTACAGCAATCCTCAAGGGCCAGGAGGGAAAGTGCAGTGAGCACTGAGGGCTTATAGCAAGGTCTCCAGGCTAGTCCAGGGAATCAGGACAGGCTTCCCCAAAGAAATGGGGTCTGAACTGAGATCCAAGGGATTAGTGGGAATCGGGCAGGTTAAGAGAAGAGACCTCCATTTACAAGAGCAGGAAAGCACAGCACCTGTTTTCCTGGAGTCCGCAGCCCACGGGCTGCTTTTCCTCACTTTGGGAAGCTCTTATTCCAGTTTCATCTGTCGATTTTTCTAAGTCTTTATCACACTTTATCAAAATGTGTATCAGTGTGAGAAAGCGAACGTCTGTCACCCCTCCCCTCAGGCAATGGCAAAATTGAAATCCTGTGAAGACGACGGCACGCTTCCTATTTTAATTATTTTTGCATCTTCCTTGGCTGGACTGTTTCTTGATGACTCTTTTTTCATTACTTTCTAGAAGCCCCGCTCTCTCCCTGGGTAGAAAATACTCTCGTCTCTACTGATGTAGAAAAAGTTCTAGGATGTGAAAGTGTCTATGGGAGAAACAGTGTGAGGGAAGAGGGGCTGGGAGAAAGCAATGTAAGCTACGAACATATCTCCAAACCTGGGGGTCGTATGAAGAGCAATGGACTCGGTGAACTTGGACTCCAATTTCCACCAGCACGCTACATAGCCAGATGTCCCTGAGTCTGCACAGTCCACTCAGTGCCAGAGCCTGCTCTGAGCGCTTTGCAGGGACGGGCTCATTTAGACTCTACATCTCTTTGAGATAGGAGCTGCTATTAACCTTATGTGCAGGTCAGGGGAGAAACAGGGAGTACCAGCTTTGCCCCAGAGGCCCCAGGGGTCAGTGCAGAGCTGGAGTACGACTGTAGGCGGTGTGTCTCCACAGCCCTGACTGTAATCTCCAGGCTTAACATCCTTGTGCAGTAAAAATGTGAGTCTCCTTTACACGTGGGGAAGCTTGGGGCACAGAGGACTTTATCACTGGCTGAAATTCACACAGCTAAAACGTGAATCCGAGTAGTCTGGCTTCAGAGCCCTGCTGTTATCCACCATATGCAGCTGCCTTTGAATATGGTCATTTCTCCGTGAGCCTGGGTCCCACTCTTTGGTCAGCAGCTTAGAGAGGCATTCCTATATCCCCAGGCCACAGACCAAAAGAAAATAAGCAGATTCACTGTCTCTAGTGGTAGTAGCCTGGTGGGAAAGATGGGTGTCTAGTGAACAAATTGCAACTTCTATTACGGGCAAAAACAAGGTGCTCTGGGGATTGGGATGAGTTTTTTTTTTTTTTTTTCACTTTTAAAAACATTTATTTTAATTAGAAGGTAATTGCTTTACAATATTGTGGTGGCTTTTGTCAATCATTAACGTGAATCAGCCACAGGTACACGTGTCCTCTCTACCCTGAGCCCCCTCCCACCTCCCTCACCACCCCATCCCTCCAGGCTGCCACAGAGCTCCGGCTTTGGGTGCCCCAGTTTGTACGGTGAATGCACCAGCTACCTATTTTACATATGGTAATGTGGGTGTTTCGATGCTATTCTCTCAAATCATCCTACCCTCTCCTTCCCCCACTGAGTCCAAAAGCCTGCCCTTTACGTCTGTGTTAAATGACACAAGATTTGGCTCAGTGTCGGGCTCAGAGTAGAAAACCGGCAGGTGGAAAGGATTCTTTCTTTGTCCATGAACATGGAAGGGTTGTGACTGAGCATGAGGTATCGAATAAGAAATGTCAGAGAGGGAAAGACACCATAGTGGTCACTGGATAGCATACAAAATCCCCGCTGTCCAGCACACAAAATTCCTGAAAATACTCTTCCAGTCCCTGTTAAAATGCCTTCTGTGGCAGACAACTCAGTTGCATCAAATAATGAATGAACACACTCAGATAAAATAAGTGCTGAGACTGGGGAGGGGTTCGAGTTGTTAATCTCTGAACATGGGGGAAGATTACTTTCCCATCAGAGCTTTTGTGACAGGTTAGTCCACAAACCTCTTACGATGATACTTAACCTATAGTAAGTAAACAACTGGTAAAAGTCAGTCATTATTATTCACGATGTTATTACCGTTGTTTTTTTACGTGGTGCCTAAGAGCTCCAGTTTCAGTGTAAATAAACCTCCCCCGTATTTCAGACAATACGCAGAAGCAGACACTTCTGTACATGCTGTAGCCTCAGAAGGAAATCAGACACAGTCAAGGGCACTAAAGCCATTGATTTGCCTTTCTGAATGAACTTGTTTTTTACTGCTTAACTGATTCTGCAGATGGGAAAGCTGAAGCTTACAAAAACGGGATTTTTAAAAGAGAGGAAATGATTTTTTGCTGTCCAAAAACATGCTTTCCAGCCTCCCAAGTAAGTTCTGGATGTAGGAATGTATTGGTTAGTTATTGCTGCATAACAAACACAAAATCTTGATGACACATTAGAGTAAGCTTTTATGCTCTCAGATCTATCTGTCAACTAGGGGTCAACTTATTTAGACTGTGCTTGTCTGTGGTGGTTCTGCTGTACACATCTCTCATCCTCCTTGAATCAGAGTGAAAGCTGAGAAAAGTTCTCTTGGCAATGGCAAAGAAGGCAAGTGGGGAAATAGAGGGTGTATGAAGTCCCAGGCTTGGAAACAGCACATCATTACGTTTGCCTCACTATATTGGCCAAAGCGAGTCACATGGCTGAGCTCAAAGTCAAATAAAGCAGGAAGGTTGGGGATGGGGGGCAGAGGAGGTGTGTGCCCTGCCTTTGTGAAAAGAATTCCAGAGTCACTGGCAACAAGCATGAATATCAAGAGTGGCAAAAAACCTTGGGGCCATAATGCAATTTACTCAGGGCAGAATGCGGGAACCCAAGGGAGCCTAGGGGATTATAGAGCAAGGGGAATGGTTGCCTGGCCACCAAGGACCCAGCACAGGCCAGGCATCCTGGCTGAGTAGATGTCCAGGGGCTGAGCCAGGCACATACTCATAAAGTCCATACACCCTCAGGGGACACTGAGAAAGCAGACCAGTGGAGCATGGAGGTGCTGGTGGACCAGAAATTTTTTATTTTTTTATATAGACCATTTTTAAAGTCTTTATTGAATTTGTGATAGCATTGCTTCTGTTTCATGGTTTGGTTTTTTGGCCATGAGGCATGTGGGATCTTAGTTCCCCAACCAGGGATGGAACCCACACCCCTGCGTTGGAAGGTGAAGTCTCAGCCATCGGACTGCCAGGGAAGTCCCCCCCCAACCCACCCCCCACCACTGGAAAATA
>NW_011494838.1:3630298-3635785 GCF_000754665.1 Bison bison bison | reverse complement strand
TTTCATAACTGGGAAGCAGGGGAAGAAATAAGAGGATGCCACGATCCTGGGTGGGAGAGCGACCACCAATAAAAACAGAAGCATCTGGATGGAGGCCCATGAGGTCCAAATTTCCACCTGTCAGTATCAGATTGACAAAAGTAAGGGCCACTAGAAATTAGCTCAGCTTTCCCACTTTGGGGAAATGAGGAGAAGGATGGAGTAGACCAAATTTTGACCTGTCTACATCCTAAATTGGGGTTTCCCTGGTAGCTCAGTCAGTAAAGAATCTGCCTGCAGTGCTGGAGACCCAGGTTTGATTCCTGGGTCAGGAAGATCCCCTGGAAAAGGAAATGGCAACCCACTCCAGTATTCTTGCCTGGAAAATCCTATGGACAGAGGAACTTGGCGGGTTTCAGTCCATGAGGTCGCAAGAGTCAGACACGACTTAGCGAGTAAATCACCACTACATTCTAAATCGATCACATTTAAATCTGAAAATCAGTGAGTTATTTGAATGTACAAGATTAACTTTCCTGCCTCTGGCAGAAATGAGGACTCGCGAGCTAAGGACAGTTCCCAGGAAATAATGAAAGTGATATCTAAGCATGGTTTATAGATGGTTGTGACTGTAAACTTGAAACCTGAAGCTTAATATGTGTCTACTTCAGTACATTGTAGGCATTCTCTCTCTCTCTCTCTTTTTTTTTTTTTTTTTGCTGGACTTTGTCTTACTTTTCATCAGAAGATCAATTACTAATTGATGAAAATTAGCTAATGAAAATCTTTCAAAGGCTTGTGTCAACGCCCTGCACGAAGAACAGGAGAGGCACCTGTATGGATATTGGAGCGCGGCTCAGACCAGCTGGCTTCCCGAGCCCCTCCTCTGCCCTGAACACTCACAAATACTGACAGATGCTTTTCTGCATCCGCTAATGCAGAGGGAGTCTGGTTGTCTAGCGTTCTCCAGGGGAAGTTTTAACTTGTGGCTGAGTGCATTGATTATGTTTCTTTTCCTTTTCATTCTGTGTTTCTGGGAGCGGGTGGAGGGTGGGAGAGTAGCCCAGATTGGAGCCAGGCTGTCCTCACTTGACTTACCAGTATTTGGAAGGCATTTAAGATTTTTTTCTCTTTTCTATTGGAATGAGAGTGAAATCCAAAATTCCTAGCTGTCTCTAAATACCAACTGACTAAGCTTAAAGACTCCCAAAATAAACAGCTTAGCATTCCGGAAAGTTACCAGAGACCTGGGGGTTTGGGGAATAAAGCACGTACCTCTTGCCCTACTCGCTCAAATTCTGTTCTATCAGCCCCTGCATTGCCAAGGAATGTTTGTTTTGTAGCCATTCGATAGGGATGAGTATCTAATATTTTGGCTTGTGATGCTGGGGCCCCAAAATAGAATGTGATGTTGGCAATAAGATGAAATCCAAATTGAGCTGGGTTAGTTCCCCACGCCCCGCCCCCGCCCCGCAGGCCCGGCTCCTTTCTACAGTACCTGCCCCATACCTATCTACCCTTAGGGGTTAATTCAAGTCTCAGTGTCCCCCCATGTTTCCTCCCATAACACATTAGCCTATCCTCATGCCTCCCAGGTCTTTCCTTCTAAAAAATAATTTCGTTTATTTTTTGTCTGTACTGGATCTTCATTGCCATGCAGGCTTCTCTCTGGTTGCGGTGAGCAGGAGCTATTCTTCATTGTAGAGCTTGGACTCTCCATTGCAGTGCCCTCTCTCCTTGTGGAGCACGGGCTTCAGTAATTGCAGTGCGTAGGCTCAGAAGCTTCAATTCCCAGGCTCTAGAGCACAGGCTCAGGAGTTGAGGCACACAGGCTTAGCTGCTCTGCAGTACCTGGGACTTTCCTGGATCAGGTATCAAACCCATGTCTTCTGCATTGGCAGGCAGATTCTTTACTACTGAGCCATGAGTGAAGCCCCCTCCTAGCTCTTCAGTAACGTCCATTTTAGGGTCGATGACACTTGACATTCCCTGCTCTGAACAGACATTACTAATAGATCAGAGCATGTGTTCCTGCTGATCTCAAATGCAGCCTCACCATTCTCTGCTCCAAACAGCCAGGACTGATCAACAAGAACTGGCACTTAAGGTGAAATAGCTTTGTAGTACCAGATGTAGATTCTATTTTGAACCTCTAGGCACTCAGAATAAAAATAATTATAATAATAGCTACCGTTTATTGAGCAAGCCCTATGTGAGATGTTTTTCAAACGTCGTCTCATTTATGCCTTTCTGCAACTTTGTAAATTAAGCATCGTGTTCCCCCATTTCACAGATAAGAAAATTCAGGGAGGTCAAGTGATTTGCAGAAGGTCACACAGCTGGGAAGTGGCGGAAATGGAGGGACAGTCTAGTCCTAAGTGGACGGCACTGGGGTCTTGATTTCTCCGACAATCCACCACGTCCTACGGCTGGTTTGTCCCTCACGTTCTGTGCTGTTTCATGCTCTGAGGCCCTCATTTACGTAACTCATTTTTCCTGGAATGCCCTCACCCTTTTCAACGGGTAGAAATCTTCCTATCACCAGAGACGCAGCCCCATAGGCATTCCGTCCTTTAGAAAACCTTTCTTGGTCCAGATAAACTAACCCCGTCCTTTTGCCCCACTGCCTCCTTCGATGTCTTAACATCTAGCGGATTCTGACTGTTCAAATTCCTCTTGAAAGCAAAGTCTCAGCATTATTTATTCTTGTATGTCAAATTAGTACTGAATGAATGGATGGGTGGATGGATTAATGAAGGCAACCCTCTTCAAACATGAAGACATAACTACCTGATGCTATCCAATGAAGCAAATTCAGAGAAGAGATCCAGACCTGTGACCAGCAGAGCAAAGGTCTCAGCTAGGACACGCAGGGCAAGGTGTCAGATTGAAAAGGCTGGGCCAGAGGAATGATGGATGTATGTGGCAGCCTTCTCACTGGTCCGCACCTCTGTCTACTACTGCCCCCCATCCCCCCAGCCCCAGCTCTCTTCCACACTGTCCTCGGGTTACCTTTCTCAGAAAAACATCTGGTCATATTCTACTCTCCCTCCACCAAAAAAAAAAAAAAAAAACCTTCACAAGTGCCTTCAGGGAAAAAATGCCCAAACTTCTTATAACGGCACACAAGGCTGTCCATCATTCAAGCCCAGGCATCCTCTCTAAAGCCTTCTCCAGCTTCTCTCCAGTCCACCCCTGACATCCCAGTAACCTTGAATCTCATGAGGAGCCAGTCAATTCCTTGTGTGTGGATGCTTACTTGTGCTCCTCTCTCTTCCTGTGATGATCACTCCTTCCCTTTATCTGGGGAGCTCTTTCTCATCTCGATGACTCTGCCCAGTCATAACCGTCTCCTGGCTCCCGGACCAGACTAGGAACTCCCTGTGTGCCCATAGCCCCTAGCTCAGCCACGACACTGACCTGTACACCCACGAGGCACAGACCGTGTTTGATGAAGGGACAATCAGTGTCCGAAGGGACTGGATTCAGAATGAAGGTCTGTATTGAGGACTGGATTAAGGTCAGTGGTTCAGAACAAAGACCAGGAAGGCAATTTGGGTTGGAGCTTGGTTTCTATGCGTTGCCAGCATGTATTACAGGGGGCTAGCACGCATGGTGGGAAAGATTGAAGGCAGGAGGAGAAGGGGACGACAGAGGATGGGACGGTTGGATGGCATCACCGACTCGATGGACATGAGTTTGAGTAAACTCTGGGAGCTGGCGATGGACAATGAGGCCTGGCATGCTGCAGTCCATGGGGTTGCAAAGAGTCGGACATGACTGAGCAACTAAACTGAACTGAGCGTGTATGGTGGGCAGCACAACTTAATCCTCTGACCACTCTGGGCAAGAAGGTGGATTAGAACCTGCCACGCCATTTGAAAAGAACAGTCTAAAAGCCTTTCTCTACCAATGGATGTCCCCCTGGACCCTGAGTCTGGTCTGCTCCTGCCTGATGAGATGTACACTGACTCTCTCTCTCTATGTCTCTCTGATAATGATCCTGAACTTGAACTAACAAGTCTTTGACTTTTCCATCTCCTATTATCATGCTTGATATAGTTGGCTGGGCTGGGTCCACCACTTTTTAGCTTCAGGGACCCAATTGCTCTCCTTCTTCTATTTTCAACTCACTGTAGAAACAATAGGACTTCCCTGGTGGCTCAGACAGTAAAGTGTCTGCCTACAGTGTGGGAGACCTGGGTTCAATCCCCGGGTCAGGAAGACCCTCTGGTGAAGGAAATGGCAACCCACTCCAATACTGTTGCCTGGAAAACCCCATGGACCTAGGAGCCTGGTAAGTACAGTCTACGGGGTTGCAGAGTCAGACACCACTGAGCGGCTTCACTTTCACTATAGAAACAATAACATCAGACAGTTACACCTCAGGGGATGCATATACGAGCCAAGCTCCATGTTTTACTCGCATCATCACAGTGGACCCTCCCAATGTTTTTCTGGTGCCCAGAGAAGTAAAAAAATGTGTCTGATGACACACAGCTATTTGGTTTAATGACCAACATTCCAAGCTGGTTTTCTCTGGCTCCAAAGTGCTGAGAAATTCCTCCCTTTGTTCTTAGAAAACTTCTCCTCTAGAGACATAACCTTCTCCCTGCAAGGGACTATGAACTGCCAGCAGACAAAAGAAAAGCCACCTCTAATACATTCTCTCTACCCTGGTCTTTTTCCTTTCTCAATAAATCCATTTAAGAGTAAAGTGTTTGATGGACAGTTTAATAGAGCTCTCCTTAAACCTGGCCACATTAATGATTTCGGGCTGGCTAAATGTCAACTTCCGTAGCTCGATAGCCATTTTCCTTCCTTAACAATCAGTGTTTCATTCGGGCTTCTCTATTTGGTGGACAGGGTACAGTGCTTTAATGGGTCATCTCCAAGTCAGTGGACCTGGGATTTAAGCTGGACTCACCGTGTGACCTTGAGTAAGTCACTTAACCTCTTTGGACCTTGATGGCTCTAAAATGGTGACAGTCATGTCCAAGTCCTGCCTACATATTACGAGGAAGCATTTCATCATGTCTGTAATGATCATTGAGCTCCTTGGACAAGAGACCGAGACACATTAGTAAATGTTTAGCCCCACTGCGTTCTTAAGTATAAAAGTGCAACATTTCTTCAGATCGTTTTGCTACCTACTGGCACTCAGATCCTGCGGACAAGTTCTGTCCACTAAACTTGCGATGATCCGCAATTTCCAGGAAACTGGAAGTCTTTCAATGGCATTTTTGTCTTTTTTGAGCTAATGTTAATTAAATCATCTCCTATAAGAAAAGGAAAAAAGAAGCTTTATCCTGATTCTTTCATATACTAAATGCCATAGACACTCAGCCCCCATGTTATCAGATAGAGAAATTGAGCCTCAGAGATGTTAAGTAACATTCCCACAGTCACACAGCGAGCAAGTGGTACAACAGGCACTTAGCCTGTGTGCCAGCGGGCACTTAGCCTATGTGCCAGTGGGCACGTAGCCAACTCTATGCATTTAGCCAG
>NW_011494838.1:3621649-3630198 GCF_000754665.1 Bison bison bison | reverse complement strand
CATTTAGCCAGCAGGCAATATGGCCTCCAAATGGATAGAGGCCAGGTCCGAGGGAGGGCAGGGCAGAGTGAGCTGGGAGCTTCTGAGCAACAGGGCAGCTTTACTCTCTGGCTGCAGAGTGAGTTGAGATGTTTAAAGCCTTGGAATCTATGTTCAAAGCCGTAAGCAACAATCACTTTTATTTTCTAAAATCTTTTCTTACTTTTAAATTCCCTGACTCTGGCTCACTTCCAGAGCCTTGGGTTATATGTTTAGATAATAAAAATTGTCATTCCAGGTCCTGCTTGTGTGAAACTGCTGCTGCAGTTGAGCGCACTGTCCTGTGGGGAAAACAGAGCAGAGAGCTTGGCACAGGAATGGCAGTCTTTATTAGATAGTATCCCGAGACAGCAGACATACCTTTCAATAGGGCGACTCCTCACCTATTTGGGAATTTAGATAAACTGACCATCTCACCCATTCAGAACCTGATATGGACCACACAGAGGCACAAACTCCAAAGACACAGGTTCAGCAAGCACTTACAAGCTCCATCTCACTTGAACCTCACGAGCAGCCCTATGTTGCCGAGGGGGAAACAGAAGCTCAGAGAACCTGAGTGACTTGATGAAGGCCGCACAGCTAGTAAGCAGCGGTGGTGGTCCAGGTACCACAGCAGAGTGTGCTTAATCACGGTTAGACAGAAAATACAACAGTCACAGCTTCACAACCCAAAGCGATAACTACCAGCTTGGGAGTTCTGTTCCAAGGCAAGTACCACCTTCTCTTGCTTGGTTTATTTGTGCCAAATTGACAGCAGAGATCTAACCTTCACTGCCTTGTGGACACAGCAATGCAGAAGCCCCGAGGAGGCTGCAGACACAGCAGCAGGGAAGGAGATTAGTGAGAGATCACAGATCTGGGAACAAGGGCGTCTGGGTCTTCATTCCGGCCCACTGGCTAGTTGATAGCTCTCAGGTTCTCAGCGGCAAGTTGAAAAGTTTGACTAAGTGGTCTCTGAGGATGCTCTGGGCTAGAGAGCATATAAAGAAAAATAAAAGAAGACACAGTTCTTGTTTTTGAAGAACGTACAGTCTCCTAAAGGAGACAGATGAAATACACAACTCTAAGAAAAGGCAGACAAAAATTAGTGTTTGATAGAGGCAGATGTGGGGAGTTTTTCATGGGAGCCAAGAATGGAAGGACTCATTCCAAACCAAGATATATCAGGCGTGAGTCTTATGGCAAGAACAGTGTACATCTATTTTTTTTTTAATGTTGAATAATGGTCATTACTTTCAGATGAATGATACTGGATAGACCAGACCACTGGATAGACTGATTTGCTAAGTGTGAAGTGCTTGATACCTCAGTTATATAGACAGTTCATCTATCCAGAAAGTCCCCTGACTTTTCCCCTTGCCATCAAGTTTATAGCCCAATAGCTCAATGTTCCTGCATCAGAGGCTTCTACTTGGTAATGGTTCTGGCTTGTTCTGTTGTAGAAGCCAATTTATTTTATCCTTGTGAAATAAAATCCAGTTGTCTTTGATTCTCTCTTCTGAATCACATCTAATTTGATTCTTTATTAGAGTTAGGGTTTTTTTCCTTTTTCTTTTTTTGTCTGGAGTTTTACAAACGGCCTAGAACTGATGCAGAAGTGAGCTGATGTGATTGGAGAGGCTTCTGAAACCAGATAAGAACCTGATGGCCCTTGGAGAAGCAGGGGAGCTCGAGGTCTGACCCGTGTCCCAATAAGGGGCTCTGGCAGAAGGGAGACACAGCCTGCCCTCTGAACTCTGGTTATGGAAAAATTTGAACCCAGGACTTGAAAATCTTCCTGTGACCTAGCTCCTATTTTCATCCCCAGCCTCTGCCCTCTCCTGCAACCCAATGGGTATCTCAGGTCATACAGAGATACTTCCTTGTTCTTTTCTTTTCCACTATGGCTTATTACAGAACACTGAGTTTAGTTTCTCAGGTCATATAGAGATATCTCCTTGTTCTTTTCTTTTCCATTACGGTTTATTACAGAACACTGAGTTTAGTTTCTAGCACTACTCAGTAGGATCTCATTGTTGATCCATGTTATATATAGTAGTTTGTACCTGCTAATCCCAAACTCCTAATTTATCCCTCCCTCACTTCCTTTCCCTTTTAGTAACCGTAAGCGTGTCTTCTATGACTGTGCATCTGTTTCTATTCATAAATAAGTTCATTTCTGTCGTATTTTAGATCCCACATACCCGTGACATCGTATGTTGTTCGCCCTTCCTTTCTGATTTAGCTTCACTTAGTATGATAATCTCTAGTTCCATCCATGTTGCCGACAGTGGCATTATTTCATTCTTTTTTGTAGCTGAGTAGTATCTCATTGTGTGTATATACACGCATATTTTATATCGCATCTTCTTTATGCATTCATCTATCAATGGACACTGAGTTTGCTTCTTGCCTATTGTGAGTAGCGCTGCAAGATGTTTTGTTGTTATTCCTTGCCTTGCTTCATGATTTTCCCTTTGTCAATACTTCATATCCCATGCCCTCTGGCTGGAAGACACAGCTAATCCACCTCTCCCAGCCCTCGGCCCTCAAAATTATATTTAAACTTATTTTCCGCTTATTCATCTCTGCCTCTGGAAATCCTCCCTGCTGTCCTACGTCTGGGTGAAGCACTGCCTCTCTGGGCGCCCTCATACAGGTGAATGCCTGAACCTTCCTACAAGTTTAACCACTGGCCCATCTTTCCCATGTTAGACTGCAAGTTCCCTGAGAGAAGGGGTCATCATTGCCCACACTCTGCCATTTATTAACACCAGATATGTGACCTAAAAGATGTCATATAGCCTCTCTGTGTCTGTTTCCTTATTTACAAACTTAGGATAATAACATAGAACTTTTACATGGATTAAGCATAACTGTATGCGAGAAGCTTACACACAGCAAGTTCACAATTTATATGCAACTAAAATTTATATGTTAGTTTCAGTCATTACTTGCTACCAACACTCAGCACGTTGCTTGGGATAAAGTCCTTGATCAGGAAATACTTTAAAGGAATGAATAAGTAAACCTCATGCTCTACAGTTTTCACTGTTCATCTGGAAACCAGAAGGGACCTCAGGGATCAGCCAGCATCTATATAAACTATTTCCTTGCACATTTGGCATTTATAATTTTTATTCAGAAAAATGCAAAGGGTCATAAAAACAAAAGAGCCTTGCCCCCCTGCTCCCTTAAATGAGATATTCTGCTCTCAAAGCCTTGGTGCACAGGGGAAAGATCCTGAGCTGAGAGAGGGGTGGGGACTTCCTCAAACACAGATGATCAGAGGGTGAAAAAAACATGAAAGAAAGTGATAGCCAATCAGTCCTGTCCAACTCTTTACAACTCCATGGACTGTAGCCTGCCAGGCTCCTCTGTCCATGAGATTTCCCAGGCAAGAATACTGGAGTGGGCTGCCATTCCCTTCTCCAGGGATCAAACAAACCCAGGTCTCCTGCACTGCAGGCAGATTCTTTACCAGAGAAGCCCAATCAGAGGATGGGAAAAGGTTAAATACAGTAATTCACTCAAAGGTTAAAGCAATTCGCAGCAGAGTGCCTGTCACTCCTGCAGTGAAGCTGGACATTGACTGGTTATTACCCTAAGGACCACTGCTCCTTTGTCCCCTCTGCTAGGTGGCCCAAGGCAGCATTAGCCCCCATCCTTGGGGTTCCCAAGCTTTTGCATGCCTTGCTTTCTGGCCCTCGTAGGAACAAAGATATTGGCACAGGATAAACACCTCAGTTTCCTGATCTCTGATCTTTAGCACCCAGTGTGGGACACCTTGTCAGAGCACAGTGATGTTTGCTGGTTTCTCTGATGCTCAACCTACCCTTGGATGGGTGAGCCAACTGGATTTGTGTTTGTTGAAGAGGGAGAGAGTCTTGCCCTTGGATTCACACGTGCCCTGCATCTCCTCCATCTTCCTAAACATCCTGCAGGATGGGCACGATCTCCAGCCTCACTGTGCAAGTGTGGGAGCTGAAAGCAGAGAGGTAGAGCTCTTTATGGAGGCTGCACAGCTGGGAAAGGTTTGGCCCTCGTGGGTGGGTCTAGGTCTGAGCTCTCCATGCTGCCCTCTGCTGCCTGTCCCGGGCATCACTTCCAGGTCCCTTTCCTGGAGGACCTTTGGAATTCCAGGGCCCTTGCCTTCATGATTGCAGATTTTGCGTCTCATTAAAACTCTGAGGATACAAATCTCAAATCCATGCATTTATATTCTTTCATCTTTAACCTTGACCCTAAGCATAATATGGCTTCAATTCCCCATAATAACAGACTCCTCGGGAACAGAAAGAACCTAGATGTTCCCCTAGTCAATTCTATCCCAGCCCAGTGAGCACAGTTCATACTCTGGTTGTACATCAGAATCTCCTGGGAGTTTTTCAAAATACAGATGCATGGGTCTCACCTCTGTCCCCCCACAAATCAGAAATCTGCTGGGGTCAAGCTCAGACATCTCTATTTACAAACCCCATAAATTCCTCAGTGGTCTCATGGTTAAGACTCTACACTTTCACTGCAGGGAACATGGGTTCAATTCCTGGTCAGGAAACTAGGCTCCTGCTTGCTACTTGGTACAGCAAAAAAAGAAAGAAAGGAAAAAGAAAGAAAATGCTTCTCATGCTTCCAAAGACACTCTACTCCAAGGAGCAGGGCTGGGTTTTTGGCATCATACATCCCTGGAGTCAGTGTTGTTCCTCTGGTCCCAGTCCTGTGACCTTGAAAGAAATGTGCAACCTCTCTGAATGGCCATTTCCCAATCTATAAAATGGGAAGAAACATTTTGACTTGTAAAGATGTCAGATAAGCCAAATGCAATAAAACTCGCAGAGCACAGAACACAAAACAGACATTCATTAAATCACCACAACTCCTAGAGTTACTGCCTGGGTTCATGCTACTTGCTCTTCTATTCCAAGAAGTCAAAATAAACAGGTCAAGTGCTAGAAGATTGCAATAAAAATGCGGGGTTTAGGTGTGAACTCTGGTTTCACATTTTCACACATTTGTTACTTTGGGCAAGTTGCTGAGCCTCAGTTTCCCCATCTGTGAAGTGGTGCTGATGTCATATCCTACAGGAAACATGAAAGAAGACAGAATGTAGCACATTTAGTAAAGACCCTGCTTCCCTGGTGGCTCGGACAGAAAAGAATCCGCCTGCAATGCAGGAGACCTGGATTTGATCCGTGGGTCAGGAAGATCCCTGGAGAAGGGAATGGCAACCCACCTAGATATTCTTGCCTGGAGAATCCCATGGACAGAGGAGCCTGGTGGGCTACAGTCCATGGGGTGGCAAAGAGCTGGACACAACTGAGCGACTAAGCGTGCTTTGCTTCATAAGAAATGCTAAGTACACAAGCACTGAAACCTACAGCATTCACGTCGGTTTCTGTTGCCTGCATTTTACGCCTCTGTAACATCAAGACTTAGCAGTGGTAGCAGCAGCAATATCAAAACAACAACCCCCTCCCCCCGCCCCCGCCCCCGCCCCTCTGACTTAAACCAGGAGTGTTCAGAGACTGAACCAGAATTTCAAGAACCTTCAGCCCTCCAATGCCAAGTGCACAGATCTTTATTTTTAAACTGTGAGGATTTAGGACTTAATCCACAGGAAATGGGCTTGGCAAATCACCAGAAGAACCAGCACAATTTCTAACTCACTCTCTGTCCAGGTCTTCACCTATGCAAAATTAATTGAACAGTCATCTCTGGCTTGGGCAAGTCCAACCTAGAAAAGGGTGGTCACTTCCAAAGCAAGAGACAGAGGGAGCAAGCCCCTGAGAGGGCAGGGCTGAGAGATGAGGCCAATGTCCCAGGGTGGAATTTAACAAGAACAGATGCTCAATAAATGCTGGCTTGGGAGAATGCTAAGTCCTGTTTCTGGGTTCTGAAAATCAGACACATCGATGCAGGATAGGAAAATTGCAATGCTACAGGCTTCAGTCCTCAGCTAGCGAACGGCTGTCTTGTCTTTGTGTCCTGGTCACTGTGGGGTCATGGTTGAGATTGAAGCTCTGGAACCAACCTGCTTCTAACATTTACCAGAAAAAGTATTCACCCCTCTGTGCCTCTGTGTTCCCATCTAAAAAACAGAGATATAATAGCGTCTACTTTATGGGATTGCTGATAGAGTTAAATGAAACGATGCATCAGCCCAGTCCTCGAGATGCAGGGGTAAATAAAGCAACCTCTGTTCTCCAGGGAAGCACACTAGAGACTGACATAATCCACCAGGGCTAAGCAGTGAGCCGTCTTTCCCCAAATGTTTTAGAGCAGGAGTCTGCAAACTGCGGGCGGGCTGCGACGGGCACGCTAAGCGGCCGAGAGGAGGTACCCCACATCCGAGGTCAGGGGCAGAAGCCGGGAGGACCCCATGCCCGAAGGGTGGTGGCCAAGAGGAGTTACCCCATGTCCGAGGTCAGGGGCGGCGACAAGAGGAGTAACCCTGCGTCCGAGGTCAGGGGCGGCGGCTAGGAGGAGATACCCCATGCCCTTAAGCCCAAGGCCAGGGGTGGCGAGTGGGAGGAGCTACTACAGACCCAAGGCCACGGGCGGTGGCCGGGAGGACCAACCCCACGTGGTGGCTGTGCAGGCACAGGAGGGCCTAGAGGAGCTATCCCACGTTGAAGGTCAGGAAGGGCGGCAGTGAGGAGATACCCCTCGTCCAAGGTAAGGAGCATTGGCTGCTCTTTGCTGGAGCAGCTGTGAAGAGATACCCCACGCCCAAGGTAAGAGAAACCCAAGTGGACGGTAGGTGTTGCAAGAGGGCATCAGAGGGCAGACACACTGAGACCATACTCATAGAAAACTAGTCAATCTAATCACACTAAGACCACAGCCTTGTCTAACTCAATGAAACTAAGCCATGCCCGTGGCGCAACCCAAGATGGGTGGGTCATGGTGGGGAGATCTGACAGAATGTGGTCCACTGGAGAAGGGAATAACAAACCACTTCAGTATTCTTGCCTTGAGAACCCCATGAACAGTATGAAAAGGCAAAATGATAGGATACTGAAAGAGAAACTCCCCAGGTCAGTAGGTGCCCAATATGCTACTGGAGATCAGTGGAGAAATAACTCCAGAAAGAATGAAGGGATGGAGCCAAAGCAGAAAGAATACCCAGCTGTGGATGTGACTGGTGATAGAAGCAAGTTCCAATGCTGTAAAGAGCAATATTGCATACGACCCCGGAATGTCAGGTCCATGAATCAAGGCAAATTGGAAGTGGTCAAACAAGAGATGGCAAGACTGAATGTCATCATTCTAGAATTCAGCGAACTGAAATGGACTGGAATGGGTGAATTTAACTGAGATGACCATTATATCTACTACTGTGGGCAGGAATCCCTTAGAAGAAATGGAGTGGCCATCATGGTCAACAAAAGAGTTCGAAATGCAGTACTTGGATGCAATCTCAAAAACGACAGAATGATCTCTGTTCGTTTCCAAGGCAAACCATTCAATATCACAGTAATCCAAGTCTATGCCCCAACCAGTAACGCTGAAGAAGCTGAAGTTGAACGGTTCTATGAAGACCTACAAGACCTTTTAGAGCTAACACCCAAAAAAGATGTCCTTTTCCTTATAGGAGACTGGAATGCAAAAGTAGGAAGTCAGGAAACACCTGGAGTAACAGACAAATTTGGCCTTGGAATACGGAATGAAGCAGGGCAAAGACTAACAGAGTTTTGCCAAGAAAATGCACTGGTCATAACAAACACCCTCTTCCAACAACATAAGAGAAGACTCTATACATGGACATCACCAGATGGTCAACACCGAAATCAGATTGATTATATTCTTTGCAGCCAAAGATGGAGAAGCTCTATACAGTCAGCAAAAACAAGACCAGGAGCTGACTGTGGCTCAGATCATGAACTTCTTATTGCCAAATTCAGACTAAAATTGAAGAAAGTAGGGAAAACCACTAGACCATTCAGGTATGACCTAAATCAAATCCCTTATGATTATACAGTGGAAGTGAGAAATAGATTTAAGGGCCTAGATCTGATAGATAGAGTGCCTGATGAGCTATGGAATGAGGTTCATGGCATTGTACAGGAGACAGGGATCAAGATCATCCCCATGGAAAAGAAATGCAAAAAAGCAAAATGGCTGTCTGGGGAGGCCTTACAAATAGCTCTGAAAGGAAGAGAAGTGAAAAGCAAAGGAGAAAAGGAAAGATATAAACATCTGAATGCAGAGTTCCAAAGAATAGCAAGAAGAGATAAGAAAGCCTTCTTCAGCGATCAATGCAAAGAAATAGAGGAAAACAACAGAATGGGAAAGACTAGAGATCTCTTCAAGAAAATCAGAGATACCAAAGGAACATTTCATGCAAATATGGGCTAGATAAAGGACAGAAACGGTATGGACCTAACAGAAGCAGAAGATATTAAGAAGAGGTGGCAAGAATACACAGAAGAACTGTACAAAAAAGATCTTCACAACCCAGATAATCACGATGGTGTGATCACTGACCTAGAGCCAGACATCCTGGAATGTGAAGTCAAGTGGGCCTT
>NW_011494838.1:3587854-3621549 GCF_000754665.1 Bison bison bison | reverse complement strand
AGCTATTCCAAATCCTGAAAGATGATGCTGTGAAAGTGGTGCACTCAATATGCCAGCAAATTTGGAAAACTCAGCAGTGGCCACAGGACTGGAAAAGGTCAGTTTTTATTCCAATCCCAAAGAAAGGCAATGCCAAAGAATGCTCAAACTACTGCACAATTGCACTCATCTCACATGCTAGTAAAGTAATGCTCAAAATTCTCCAAGCCAGGCTTCAGCAATATATGAACCATGAACTTCCTGATGTACAAGCTGGTTTTAGAAAAGGCAGAGGAACCAGAGATCAAATTGCCAACATCTGCTGGATCATCGAAAAAGCAAGAGAGTTCCAGAAAAACATCTATTTCTGCTTTATTGACTATGCCAAAGCCTTTGACTGTGTGGATCACAATAAACTGTGGAAAATTCTGAAAGAGATGGGAATACCAGACCACCTGATCTGCCTCTTGAGAAATTTGTATGTAGGTCAGGAAGCAACAGTTAGAACTGGACATGGGACAACAGACTGGTTCCAAATAGGAAAAGGAGTTCATCAAGGCTGTATATTGTCACCTTGTTTATTTAACTTATATGCAGAGTACATCATCAGAAACACTGGACTGGAAGAAGCACAAGCTGGAATCAAGATTGCCGGGAGAAATATCAATAACCTCAGATATGCAGATGACACCACCCTTATGGCAGAAAATGAAGAGGAACTAAAAAGCCTCTTGATGAAGGTGAAAGTGGAGAGTGAAAAAGTTGGCTTAAAGCTCAATATTCAGAAAACAAAGATCATGGCATCCGGTCCCATCATTTCATGGGAAATAGATGTGGAAACAGTGGAAACAGTGTCAGACTTTATTTTTCTGGGCTCCAAAATCACTACAGATGGTGACTGCAGCCATGAAATTAAAAGACGCTTACTCCTTGAAAGGAAAGTTATGACCAACCTAGATAGCATATTCAAAAGCAGAGACATTACTTTGCCAACAAAGGTCCGTCTAGTCAAGGCTATGGTTTTTCCAGTGGTCATGTATGGATGTGAGAGTTGGACTGTGAAGAAGGCTGAGCGCCAAAGAATTGATGCTTTTGAACTGTGGTGTTGGAGAAGTCTCTTGAGAGTCCCTTGGACTGCAAGGAAATCCAACCAGTCTGAAGGAGATCAGCCCTGGGATTTCTTTGGAAGGAATGATGCTAAAGCTGAAACTCCAGTACTTTGGCCACCTCATGCGAAGAGTTGACTCACTGGAAAAGACTCTGCTGCTGGGAGGGATTGGGGACAGGAGGAGAAGGGGACGACAGAGGATGAGATGGCTGGATGGCATCACTGACTCAATGGACGTGAGTCTGAGTGAACTCCGAGAGTTGGTGATGGACAGGGAGGCCTGGCGTGCTGCGATTCATGGGGTCGCAAAGAGTCGGACATGACTGAGTGACTGATCTGATCTGCAAACTGCAACCCAGGTTCAGAGCCCAGCCCTCTACCTTTTTTATCCCTAAAGTTGCCTTGGGACACAGCCACACCCATCATTGACATATGTTTGAAGACACAGTCATGCCCATTCATTCACACACTATTTAGGGCTGTTTACACATCACAACTTGGAAGTTGTGTCCTGGCAACAGAGGCCGTATGGCCTGAAATGCCTGTATTATCTATTATAGGACCTTTCACAGGTAATTTTTACCAACTCATTTTAAAGAAAGTCTTTAAAGGAAGAAGCTAACTGTCTTGGATGCCAGGAGAGGGGAGAGTTTCTGAGCCCCTATTGTGTGCTGAGTCCTCTCAATAGGTGGACACTTATTTTTTTCCAACTAATGAACTGGAGGTTCTAAAAGTTTTGATAACTGGCCCAAAGTCATAAGTGTCAGAAGCAGGATTCAGATTGGGGTCTAATGACTCACCCATCAGGATCTTTTCACTGTACCAGGCAAACTAGTACAGTCGGATGGGATTTTGAGATGAGTATTAAAGAATGAATAGGAGTCTTCCAGGTAGAGATCATGTCCAAAGAATGAAAAGGATAATCAAAAACAGATGCAAAAACAGGAACAAAATGTCCAGAACATCAAAGTATTTAGAAAATGCAAACAGTTTGGTGCTAAGAGGTTTGAGAATATGTTAGTTAGGGAAGGAGATGTTAAAGAAGAAAAGTCTCCAGAAAGCGGGCAGTGATTGAGAAAAGCAAACACTATCTACTTATTGTAAATCACTTCCCATGAGGTCTGAGACGTCACTTTGTCGACAAAGGTCAGTATAATCAAAGCTATGGTTTTTTCAGTAATCATATACGGATGTGAGAGTTGGACCCTAAAGCAGAGTGAACGCTGAAAAAGTGCTTTCTAACTGTGATGCTGGACAAGGCTCTTGAGAGTCCCTTAGACAGCAAGGAGATCAAGCCAGTCAGTCCTAAAGGAAATCAACCCTGAATATTCATTGAAAGGACTGATACTGAAGTTGAAGCTCTGATACTTTGGCCACCTGATGCAAAGAACTGACTTACTAGAAAAGACCCTGATGCTGGGAAAGATTGAGGTCCAAGAGGAGAAGGTGGTGACAGAGGACGAGATGGTTGGATGGCATCACCGACTCAATGGACATGAGTTTGAGCAAGCTCAGGGCGATAGTGAAGGATGGGGAAGCCTGGCATGCTGCCGTCCGTGGGGTCACAAAGAGTTGGACACGACTGAGCGACTGAACAACAACAAGGTCTGAAGAACAGCATTCTCACAAAAGTGGATTCCAGAGGCAATATGCTTAATCACCGCAAGTCAGATCCCATCAAACCCAGTTTTTTCATTGTATAAATGGCAAAACTGAGGACCCCAAAGGAGGAAGCTTTACCGAAGGCCATGCTGAACATGAGCGGCAGGAAGCCAGGACCCCCTCACACTTTTTTTGGCTCACTGTAGGTTCTGCTGGCAGGGGTGCCGTGGCTGGTTCGCCAACCCTACAGGATCCTTGGGAATCTGCAGTCAGTTGATGAGGGCCTCTCATTTCCCTGGGACTGATGAGATTCAATCGAATTATCCATCTTGTGTGATGGTGTCCCAGACCCATTTCTGCAGGGTCACCACCCTGTTTAGGATGAGCGATGCTGGCTGGAGGCCTGCCAATGCACCTGTGGTATTTGGATAACTTCACATATTGCCAACGTCTCACATTAAATATACAACTTACAAGCAGGGCAAAGTTTCACTCACTCTAATCAACTGCAGAATGAACCGGGGACTTGCTGGACCCCTCCAAAGACTTGCACCTGCATCGTACTCATCAGCAATAGGGAGCGCTCCACTTCCCAAGATTGGTTATTAATGAGAGCTGGAATTATGGATTTCAATTAAGTGCTTTATGTCCATCCTGGACCACAGTGGGCCCCACTCCGGGGAAGTAGAAATGCTGAGATGAAATGCAATCCTCCCTTCCCCCGGCACTGTGCGCTCAGCCCCGTCTCTGCCGGTGAGTGGGCAGCAGCACGCTGCAGGGCAGGGAGGAAGGGCACTGGGAGCAAGCTCCAGCTGCACGCTTGACCCCCCTTTTCCTGGGTCTGGGCTTCCTCTGCTATGACTTGGGCTTGTGGAGAGCTCAGTATGTGTTAAGGGCTTCAGTACAAATGTGGATAAACATGCTCCCACCAACTGCCTTTTCTAAGAACTACTGCAAGATCAAATGTTACTTAATAAGCATAGATTAAGTACCTACTACGTACATACAAGATGATGTTCTTAAGTTGATACCTGAGAAAACCCTCTGGAAAATGCTTTGAACTCCAACATGCTTGAGTTTAAATCTTGGCTCTGTCCTGCCCAAATCATGGGTCTTGACCAAGTTTCTCAGCTTCTCTGAAACTCAGTTTCTTCTCCTCTGAAAATTGGGAATCACAGCACCTACAAGTCTGAGGCTTTAATATGATAGCCTAGGGGATGTGCTTTGATGCTCCAGAATGCTAGTCCCCAGATCTTGAAAAGCTGTTTCAAGGTGGTAGGCATGCCTTGGCTCCCAGTCAACTATCACCCATCTCTAGGACCCTTGCTAACATCTCTCCCGCTATCATAAGCATCCCATGAAAGTCCGTTTTTATTACTGTTAATACTGATCTCCAGGGCTTCCCTGGTTCAGGGGTAAAGAATCCACCTGCCAATGCAGGATGTGCAAGTTCAATCTCTGAGTCAGGAAAATCTCCTGGAGAAAGAAATGGCAACCGACTCCAGCATTCTTGCCTGGGGAATCCCATGGACAGAGGAGCCTGGCAGGCTACAGTCCACAGGGTCCCAAAAGAGTTGGACAGGACTTATCGAATAAACAGCAACAACAGCAAAACACCCATCCCCAGAACTTTACTTAGCATCTATACATTCTTAGCCCTTACCAGGTGCTGTGGAAAAACGCATCATTCCATGAATTAATATCTACTCTCAAGCACTTTGAGCTCTACTTTTAAAAACAGCAATAACACAAGTTGAGAATGATTTTATATCTAATGAAGACTGTGTAGTGCCTAGTTCAGAGAAAAGAGAAGCCAAAGAAAGCTGCGGAACTCAGGAGACTGGGCTGGAATTTAAAGCAGCCAACCAGAGAGAAGGCTCTGGGCACCAATCTGGGGGCTCAGGATGGAGCAGGGAAGCATCTTCTTGACCAGCTTGCAGGGTACCCCCAGGAAAGCGACAGGGACTGTGGTCTAAGCCGCCATATAGTGAAGAAACCCTGAACTCTCCCAGCTCTGCTGGGTGACCTTGATGAAATCCTTTCCCATACTGGGCCTCAGTTTCCCAACCTTCAAAGTGGGGAGAAAAGAGATCAGCCTCTTCAAGGGCTCATGTTGAGGATCACCAAGAATGTAGCATGTGAAAATACTCTGAAAGTTAAAACTTGTGGACAGGTGGAGAAGCATCAGGGAGAAACCAGACAAAACAGTGGGCACACACGTACACACACACACACAGACACAGACACACATACACACGCATGCCTTGGTGCCTCGAGATCTTCTTTCAGCTTGGGGTGTGTGACCCCAAGAGATTTCACTGGATCCTTGTCACTAGCCACAATCCCTGACCCTGACTGCCTTTCCCTGAGCTGGGCAAGATTCGGGTCCCTGCTCTCAGCCTTGGGTTCTTTCACATTCCAGACAGGCCGGCTCCCCCATCCCTCTGTGATAAAGTAAACCCCAAACAGATTTCCGACAGACTCATGACAATCTCGCTGCTGGGAAGGCGAAGCTTCCTCCTTGTCCTCAGCACGACCCCAGGAAGTGGGGAGGAAGCAGGTAGGGGAGACAGAAGGGCTCGGTTGTCTCACTTCAACAGGACAAACAGCCAGGACCAAAAATTCAGAAACAGGAGGCGGCACAGTGATTCTCCTGTGCCAACGAATTGTTCTGCTGCCTTCAACACAGCAACTTAGCCTCTGTGAGTCTCGGATCTTACAAACCAAATCGCTCTTGAATGATTTGTTTTAAATTAAAACCCACTGGCCCTTTCCTCTTCTGTCATAAAGTTCACAGCGCATTTGTACAAGAGATTTTGAAGTTTACAAAGCTCATCTCTACCTATTACCGTAATCAGTTCTCATAGCAAACTCAGGAGGAAAATGGCAGAAGTCTATTTTTCCACTTTAGAG
This sequence comes from Bison bison bison, assembly GCF_000754665.1. Classification (NCBI taxonomy): domain Eukaryota; kingdom Metazoa; phylum Chordata; class Mammalia; order Artiodactyla; family Bovidae; genus Bison; species Bison bison. The sequence goes on along the minus strand of NW_011494838.1, from coordinate 3,615,947 downwards.
ATTAGAAAACCTGAGCTCAAGATGAGGTTGTCTCGGATTAGGGAAGGCTCTAATCCAATGACTTGTGTTCTTTTTGAAAACATGTTGTTTACGTATTTGTTTGTTATTCCTCTCTGGGCTGGATCTCCGTTGCTGTGTGGGCTTTTCCCTAGTTGCGGCAGGCAGAGGCTCCTCTCCAGCTGTGTTGTGCAGACTTCTCACTGCTGTGACTTCTCTTCCTGTTGAGCACGGGCTCTCGGGCACATGGGCTGCAGTGGTTGTGGTTCCCGGGCTCTAGAGCACAGGCTGAACAGTTGTGGTGCACGGGCTTAGTTGCTCCGTGGCATGTAGGATTTTCCAAGATCAGGGATAGAATCCGTGTTCTCTGCCTATTCTTTACTACTGAGCCACCAGGGAAGCCCTACTTGTGTTCTTATAAGAAAAGGAAAGCTTGGACACAGAAACATGCTTTAACTTTCTCCTTCAGATTTCAGATATATGGGTTCAGATCCCAGATAAGTGACCAATCTACATTGGTTGCCCAAATTCAAGTTTAAATACAAATTACCCTAAAGGCCATTATTGATTTTATTTGTGAGTTATTGTAATTTTCCATAAATATAAAAGCCTGTCCCCAAAGGATGCCAAAATGATGCTAAAATTTTTATTTACATAAACATCTATGAATGCTTTTCGTGCTACCATCTATCTGTTGTAAATAAAATGTTGCAGTTTTCAAAGCCATATTTAAATGGTTCTTTGAAAAGAGGTCTTTGTTTATATTTTGAAAATGGCTTTGTTTTAAAAATAAAGATAAAACGATTGGGAAAAGGATGAACACCATGGGATGAAAGAGGCCAAGATTAAAGTGGTGTGTTTCCCAGCCAAGGTACAGCAAGGATTGCCAGCGAGCCCCAGAAGCTAGAAAGAGGCAAGGAAAAATTCTCCCCCAGAGCCCTCAGGGGAAACATGGCCCTGCTGGTACGTTGACTTTGGACTTCTGGCCTCTGGAACTGTAAGAGAATTAACGACTATTGCTTTGAGCCACCCACTTTACGGGACTTTGTTATAGCAGCCTTAGGAAACTGATTCAACAGCACTGGCAGAAGAGGAAATGAACGGCAGATGTTCCACACATCAGTATTCGTCTTCCCCTGAAGCTCTGGCCCCTTTCGGCTGATAAAGTCTTGGTGGATTTTATTGCCCGTGTGATCCCTGCCTTGTTGTGGAAATCAAGCAAAGCCTCATCTCAATCCATTGCAGAGAAGGTTTTTAGAAACATTGTACGAGGTGGTTTTTTTATTTTTTTCAGCTCGAATTTTAAGTTTTTCTTTATTTTTCTAATGTGTCAATTGACCACAATATTATGTTAGTTTCAGGTGTACTATGTGACGGTTCGGTATTTGCATATGCTGGGAAATGATCACCACTGTGCGTCCACCAACCATCTGTCCCCAGGCAAAGTTATTACAACATTCTTGACTACATTCCTTATGCTGTTTATTACATCCCCGTGACCCACATTTTTATAACTGGGACGTCTGTACCTCTTAATCCCATTCGTCTACTTCCCCCACCACCCACTCTCCTCCCATCTGGTAATCACCCGGCTTTTCCTCTGTATCTGAGTTTGTTTTTATTTTGTTTTGTTTGTCTGTTTTTTTAGATTCCACATGTAACTGAGACCATATGGTAACTCTCCTTCTGTGTTTGACTTATTCCATTCAGCATAATACCCTCTAGCTACATCATGTTGTTGCAAATAGCAAGATTTCATTTTTATGGCTGAGTAATATTCCATTATATGTATATCCCACATCTTGTCTGTTCATTTACCTATTGATGGACACTCAGGCCACTTCCGTGTCTTGGCTATTGGAAACAGGGCTGCAGTGGACATTGGAGTGCATGTATCATTTCGAATTAGTGTTTTTGTTTTCTTTGGGTAAATATCCAGAAACGAAATTGCTAGATCTTATGGCAGTTGTATTTTCAAACTTTTTGGATAATATTCATAATGTTTTCCATAGTGGCTGCACCAGTTTCTAATCCCACCAACAATGCACAAAGCTTTCCCTTTCTCCACATCCCCATTGACACTTATTTGTTGTCTTTTTGATGATAGCCATTCTGATAGGTGTGAGGTGGTATCTCATTGTAGTTTTGATTTGCATTTCTCTGATGATTAGTGATGTTGAGCACCTATTCATGCGTCTGTTGGCCATCTGTGTGTCTTCTTTGAAAAAATGTGTATACGTGTCCTCTGCCCATTTTTAAATGGATTATTTGTTTTTTTTTGGTGTTGACGCATGAGTTCTTTGTATATTTTGGATATTATCCTTTTATCAGATATAGTAAATCAGGTATATCATTTTATCATATATTTTTTTTGACAACTTCCTTGACTATGCAGTAACTTTTCAGTTTGATGTGGTCCAATTTGTTTATTTTTGCATTTGTTTCCCTTGCTTGAAGAGACATATCTAAAATAATATTGCTGAGACCAATGCCCATGTTTTCTTCTGAAAGTTTTATGATTTCAAGACTTACATTGAAATCTGTAGTCCATTTTGTGTTTATTTTTTATATGATGTGAGAAAGTAGTCCAGTTTGATGCTTTGCATGTAGCTGCCCCCCTTTCCCAGCACCTTTATTAAAAGGTCTGCCTGTCCACACAGGATATTCTTGCATCCTTTGCGGTAGATTAATTGGCCAGGGACGTGTGGGCTTATTTCCGACCTCTCCATTCTGCTCCACTGATCTGTGTGTCTGTGTTCATGTCAGTACCATACTGTTTTGTTTACTGTGGCTTTGTGGTATAGTTGGAAATTGAGGAACTTGATATCTCCAGCTTTGCTCTTCTTTCCCAAGATTATTTTGAATGTTCAGGGTCACTTGTGTTTCCATACAAATTTTTCAAGTGATGTGTTCTAGTTCTGTGGAAAATGCCATTGGTATTTAGGTAGAGACTGCACTGGATTTGGAGATTGCATTGGGTCACAGTCATTTTAACAGTCCGTGAGCATAGTGTATAGAAATGCAATGTTTCTGTATATTAATTCTGTAACTGACAATTTTGCTGAATTCATTTACTTGTTCTAATAATTTTTTAGTGAAGTCTAGGGTTTTCTGTATATAGTATCTTGTATCTGCAAATAATGACTGCTGTACTTCTTCCTTCCAATTTGAATTCCATTTCTTTTTGTCTGACTGCTGCAAATAGAACTTTAGATACTATTTCAAATAAAAGTGAAAAGAGTGGGTATCTTCGTCTTGTTCCTGATCATAGAGAAAATGCTGTCATCTTTTCACCATTGAGGAAGATATTAGCTGTAGGTTTGTCATATACAGCCTTTATTATGTTGAGGTTTATCCCTGTTATATCCCTGTTATACCCACTGTGTTGAAAGTTTTTATCATAAATGGATGTTGAATTTTGTCAAAAGCTTTTTCTGCATCTATTGAGACGATTACATATTTATTCTTCAATTTGTTAATGTGGTGTATCACATTGATTGATTTACATGTACTGAACCATCCTTGTATCCCTGGAATAAATTCTATTTTATCATGGTACATGATTGTTTTGATGTATTGTTGAATTTGTTTCGCTAATATTTTGTTGAGCATATTTGCATCTATGTTTATCAGGGATATTGGCCTATAACTATCCGTTTAGTGTCTGCCTGGTTTGTGTATCAGTGTATGCTGGCCCTATACAATGAGTCTGGAAATGTTCCTTCTTCTTCAAATTTTTTTTAATAGTTTGCAATATCCTAATGACTAAAGGATAGGCATTAACTCTTTTAAAATGTTTTTGAATCCCCCTGTAAAGCCATCTGGTCCTGGAATTTTGCATTGTAATGTGTCTTGATGCAGACTTCTTTGGGTTCATCTTATTAATGTTACATTGGTGCTTCCTGAAACTGAATGTCTGTTTCCTTTCCCAAATTGGGGAAGTTTTCAGCTACTACTTCTTCAAAAATAAGTTCTCCACCCTTTCCCTCTCTCTTCTCCTTCTGGAACCCCTGATCCCAGACTGAGAGCCCCTTGGATTCAGCACTGTGCCCTCCATCCCACATCCCAGCACAAAGCCAGACCCATGGTGGGGCTGGATGTCCACCTGGCACTGCGATCCTCAACAGCAGAAGCCTGGCTTTGCATCCCGGCTCCACCACGGGCTAGCTGTCTCCCTGAGCAGCAGCGTAATTTCCCTGGGCCTTACGTCTCTGATCTGTAAAATGAGGGACCATGATAGCACCCATCTCTCAAGACTATTTTGAGGATAAAATGATGGGCTCCGCAGAAAGCACTTAGAAGAGTTTCCAGTGTGTCATAAATATTAGTGATTATTAGTCACAATCATCACATTAAATCTGCATTGAACCACGGAGACAACATGGCAGCAAGGAGCCTTAGAACAAAGAAGCCTGAGGAAGCAGTGAAGGAGGTGGGCGAGCAGAGAAGAGGCAACCTTTCCTGGGCACCCTGTTGCGATGGCACAGCCTAGGTGCCATGCATGAAGCTAACTTCCCAACGCAAGTTCCAGGCAGGTGTTCATGCCAACTCTCTGCCAGGTATTCGATGCCCTCCTCCAATGGACATGCCCAGGCACTTCCCCTTCATCCTACCCCTGCCGTCTTTTGCCTCTCTGTAGAAACTTTCTCCATCCTTCCAGGCTCTGGTAGTGGAGGAATTCTCTCATCCCTCATTCACAAGAAAGGAGTTAATGTCCAGCAATTAGGTAAGGCAAAAATAAACAAACCTATCAATTTCTGTGCTGACTTAGTCTTGGCTGCCTGGAGTTCTAATTCAAGCAGGGATCGGAAGCCACATTGGTACCTGTGCATAGGAGAGCTGCAGTGAGACAGATTAGTGGTGTCTGACCTGAGATGAGCATGGAAGGAGAGCAGAAAGACTGCCTTGTATCTACCAGAACGCCTCCTGAAGAAGTGGGAGGTAAACATAGTTCTACCACCTACTACAGAGCAAGTGTTTGGATTGTATGCATTAATCTTGTTTTATCCTCATAACAACCCTAGGAAATATATGTGTTTATTTCCATTGTAAAGATAAAGGAACTGAGGACCTGAGAGATTACTGAAGAATGTGCATGAGCAATTAAGAAATGTTTGCATTTTAAAGAATTTTAAATGCCTTTGCTCAAAGGTATGGGGGTATTTTGGACATCCTTGGCAGCTGGTGGGAAGACATTTTGATACAGAAAGAGCACTTTCAACATTCCTTAAATGATAAAGTGTACATTGTTATATATAGTTTTTTACCCACCTTTGCTTAGAATAAGATAACAGGGGAAAAAAGAAGGAAAAAAAAAACCCCAGTAGTATCTTAAAATGCAGATGAACCTCACTTTAGGAGTAGGCACGCAGTACTGAAGCTTGAATTCATAGCACACAGGTTAAGGGACAAACATCCCCTGAACAAAAGGATCACTCCACAGGCCAGGTTGCAGAGGCATCACAGGAGGACCCATCCTACAGCCCACTTTGCAGTCAAGTCAGGCCAGTTGGAAGGCTCGCCTGACACACAGGAGGACAGAGTCCGAGCCTCCCTCCACCAAGAACTCAATGCATGCAAGTCCCTTCCCATGTCCTGGTGGCTCAGGCAGTAAAGAGTCCACCTGAAATGTGGGAGACCTGGATTCAACCCCCGGATCAGGAAGGTCCCCTGGAGAAGGAAATGGCAACCCACTCCAATATTCTTGCCTGGAGAATCCCATGGACAGAGTAGCCTAGCAGGCTACAGTCTATGGTGTTGCAGAGTCAGACATGACTGAGCCACTTCACTTTCACTTTTCCATCTCCAGCCTTCTATATCTGCATCAGAACCATGAAGGGGTTGGATAAGAACTGTGGCTCTCAAGAGGGGCAGTTTGGACATTTCCAGAGGTACTTTTGGCTGTCATCAAAGATGGAAGGGGCGCTGTGGGCATTTGGATGCTAGGCAGCCTACAGCCTGCCCCAATAAACAGGACTACACCTGACTCGATCTGGGGATGTCCCAACTGACACATGGGCTTCCCAGGTGGCTCAGTGGTAGAAAATCCACCTGCCAATGCAGGAGATGTGAGTTCAATCCTTGTGTCGGAAAGATGCCTTGGAGGAGAAATTGGCAAACTGCTTCAGTATTCTTGCCTAGAAAATTCTATGAACAAGAGAAACTGGGCTACAGTTCATGCGGTTGCAGAGAGTTGAACATGATTGAGTGACTGAGCATGAAGGAGGAAACAGAACAGGCTCTATCTTGAAAGTAAGACTCCGTCTTGGGCCAGACTGTGGACTGTGAGCTATATGCCCAGGATCTATGGAAACAACACACCAAATGGAAAACCAGGCCCCCAGAAGGAAGAGCCCCAGGGCTCTCCATCTCCTGAAAGAATACCCTAATTATCTGTGTAACTGAATAGAATCATACATTCTATTACACTTATTGGGGTATGCTGCTGCTGCTGCTAAGTCACTTCAGTCGTGTCCGATTCTGTGTGACCCCATAGATGGCAGCCCACCAGGCTCCCCCATCCCTGGGATTCTCCAGGTAAGAACACTGGAATGGGTTGCCATTTCCTTCTCCAATGCATGAAAATGAAAGGTGAAAGTGAAGTCGCTTAGTCATGTCTGACTCTTAGCGACCCCATGGACTGCAGCCTACCAGGCTCCTCCATCCATGGGATTTTCCAGGCAAGAGTACTGGAGTGGGGTGCCATTGCCTTCTCTATATTGGGGTATGACCACAGTCCTATTGATAATTGTCCACTGTTAACTACCTAGGCTTAAAGCATATGAATCAAGGTTAACTTTGATTGTATCTTTCTTTTTCCTTTGTTCAAACTAGTTTCAGGGAATTTGGGGAGGTGGGTTTGGGCACGTACTCTTAGGGTATATAAGGCTTTCATAAAAACTGGTTGGGGTCCTTGGCTAAGAGGAGACTCTGCCTTGGGCTCGCTGGTGTGATAAACTGCACTCCACTATCTGCGGTGTCCTTCTGAGTGTGTGTGTTTCCCGGAACACGTGGCTACAACAGGCGTGCAAGCATGCACAAGCATCTGACAGGTAAGTGCAAGATCCCTTCTGTGCTTATCTGGGCCCAGATCCTAGTTCCATTTCACAAACAGACATGAAGAATTTTTGCATGATTTTACCATACCCTGAATTTTCCAGGAATGCAACTACCATGCCGTGAAGGCAGGATTGTACCTTGCTTTGCTCTGATCTCCACTGAGAAAATGACAGCTCTGGAGGCCAGGCCATTCCTGTATTTGAGTGGCCAGTTCCACGTCTTCACTCCCATTTCCATCATTTTCCATCATCTGACAGCTATTACTTCTCCTCATCTAGTCATCACCTCTCATTCGCATAGCAACATGCATATTATTTTATTACAAATTACTCTGCTTTTTATTTTTCATTTACTTTGTCATACAGGCATTACATAGATTTTTAAAATGAGATGTCTGGGGCTGGGTTATCTAATTTATGAATTCCATTTCAGGATAATAAAGGGCACATCACAAAATATTAGTCTGGAACATTTGAAAGCCACTGGGTCACATGACTCTGGGTCCCTCTCAGCTCCTGCAAAGTCTGGATATCATGCAAAGTGGAAACATGCCCTGATCACGTGCCATACATTCCAGGCACAGAATGAGGTAAATTATCTTCTTTTCCACGAATCATCCTCACCTATTGAATGTTCCTGAGCCTTCCCAGAGGGCATGGCAATCTGCAACACTGAATGCATCCTATCCAATCCCCTGAGGGGCAGAATTGCCTGGAATTGGAGTTTGGGCCCATTTTGAATGGTTCAAGAATGCCATGGTTCTACTAAGTTGGAGCTGAGCATGTGCTGCTTTAAAATTTATAGTGTAATTGATTTCTTTATAAGCTATTCAGGCCTTATTATTTATTAATCCACTGTCAAGGTTAATTTAAACTACTTCTCAATAAGGCAGTTTGACAACACTTTGTTTACCAGACTGACAGCCTTGGTGAGTAAAGAGGGAGCAGAGCGATTCCTCTCCCTTAACAGAGCGCTCTGAGAAGGTCCTTCCACCAGGACAGTGCCCATCCTTCAGTGCGGAATAAAGACCGCCTCCCCCATCCCCGGTTCCTACTTGGTGGGGACACAGATCACAAAGCTTTACCCTCCGTCCCCAAGGACGTGGATACCGAGTGGCCGCTGAGCAGCCTCCGCTTCTCTGGGACTGTCCTCTCCTCCCTGTCCCCACCGCCGTCACCTGAGGTCACTTCACTGCCATCTCCTGCTCAGCCCATTGCAGCAGCTTCTTAGCTGGACCCCTCGCCTCTACACTTGCATCCTCCCCACTCATCGCAGGTGGTCTTCCACAATGCAAGTCCCGCCATGTCACACTCCTGAGTAACAAGCCTTCGATGGTTCCCAACGGTCACGTTCGGAGCCGTCCATGTCCCAGTCGCTGCCTACTCCTCCAGCCCCATTTCCCGCAATCCCTTTTCCGTCCTCTTGCACCTGATGCTCCATCAGTATCGTGCAGCATGATACTGTATCCTGTAATCCTCTTCATCTTGCTATACCCTGATCATCACGGAAATGAAAGCTCTAATGCAGTCTCTGCCACTCGCTGCCCTGAGCACCTCTCCCAAAAGACGTCATTTTCTTCTACCTTGATTTGATGTTCTTTAAATCCATGTTCTTTGAGTCAGTAAGTAACAAATACGTATCGACTGTGGACCATGGGCCAGGTATGGGACTGAGCCCTGAGGACACAACAGAAAACTAAGGAGACCTTGCACCTGTTCTCCCAGAGCTTACAGTTTAGACCAGGAGCTCCTTGAAGGTAACTGTTCTTAAGTTCTTCCCAGCACAATGCTATAGGAAGTTCAGAAAGACATGTGAATGAAATGCTTGTTGAATTCAAGCCACTATACTTAAACACTTTCTTATTTCATTTTAGTAACAACACTACAGAGCTAGTATTTTCAAATCCTCCTTTAAGGATGAAAATTGGAGTTCAAGGAGGTGAAACAACTTGCCAACATTCACACAGCTCACTTGTGATGAGTCCAACTTTCAAACTCAAGTCTGACTCATTCAAAGCCTCAATTTCATCTTGACGCTCTACTTCCAGTACAGTTCAGACCTACTGAATAATAATGATTATGCTCCTTTTGTGTTTTCCTCAAGTACTCTGCACAGCATCAAGGTAGAATGACTTTTATTTTAATGACAATGAGCAGCTGGGTCTGTATTGCTGGGTGGGTCCATTCTTACACAGTACAGTGTAAGACCCAAGGAATCCAAGATCCAGTCCGCCTTAGGCAACATTGTGCCCCTAACACCGGAGCACCACCTGTCTCTACAGAGCACATGAATGAATACAAGAAGTTCCCGAGAGGCTCTGACAAGGAAAATGCAGTTGACATGGATGAGTAGAACACTGGTTGGATCCAAATCCACATTCCTCACTTTCTCAAATTCCCAGAGTATAAATCTGGTCAGATATTTCACAAAAGAAAGTCCTCAGTGTCAACATGATCTCCAAGTCCCGGAAATGTCCATAGTATTCTCTAGGCAAGAATACTGGAATGGGTTGCCATGCCCTCCTCCAGGGGAGCTTCCTGACTCAGGAATCGAACCCATATCTCTTCTGTCTCCTGCATTGGCAGGCGGGTTCTGCACCACTAGCGCCCCCTGGGAAGCCCCAACCACATCCTGCTGCTGCTGCTAAGTCGCTTCAGTCATGTCCGACTCTGTGCGACCCCATACACGGCAGCCCAGTGGCTCCTCTGTCTTTGGGATTCTCCAGGCAAGAACACTGGAGTGGGTTGCCATTTCCTTCTCCAGTGCATGAAAGTGAAAAGTGAAAGTGAAGTCGCTCAGTTGTGTCCGACTCTTAGCGACCCCATGGACTGCAGCCCACCAGGCTCCTCCGTCAGCCTATGTAAAGACAGGCCCAGGACCACTTCTAAGGACCCTGGAGTAATTCAGTCAGAGTGTTGCTGTTTGGTTGGGAGAAACCCCAGGGTGTACAAAACTTTGAGGAGTCCATGCGTGATACAGAAAGAGAAGAGGATGTTCATTGCTATTCCATTCGCATTTATAAAAAGTAACTGTTGAATATATAAATAAGCCCAGTTTAAAAATAAGAAACACATTTAGGATCATGTGGGCTTGAAATGCGCTGCTCTGTTTCACACCTCTCTCATCCAGGCCTTGAGGTGGGAGCAAAACATGTAAGTGGAGCAGTTACTTAACCAGCCCTCCCAACCCAGGGCCCCACTTCTCACTGTCTTTTTGAACTTGGGCATGGAAGTTAGTGACAATCAGTTCAGTTCAGTTCAGTCGCTCAGTCGTGTCCAAAGAGAACTGCAAAAGAGAGGTCATGAGAAGGGAGGGCAGGATCTTGAGTATGTTTGCACCATCTCAGAAAGGGAAATGTCACACCCTCTGTGTGGCCTTGATAAGCCCATTATGTTGAGGAAAGGATGCCGGCCTTGCTTGCAGGTACAGCATTGAAGAAGCAGGTATGGGCTCTGGCCAACCTATCTTAGCCCCACCTGCGGGAGGAGGGGTTGTTCCTATGATTGGCAGGAGGAACCGGAAGTTCCAGGCCCTGTTTCACTAACTGGCATGGTGGGTCCCGGCATGTTAAAGGTCTACCCTCTTGTTCAATACTTCACAATTATTCACCTGCAGGGGGCCTGTTTCCCATTTAACTTTACTTCCTGCTTCATGGGATTATGAGTGTGCCAAGGTTTAGGAAGGTACTCAACACGCAATGCTCTCTTTATTGTTGTCTTTTCTTCCGTGTGGTCTTTTCTTCCGTGTGCACATTCTTCAGATCAACTTGACGCTGGGAATGACACTGGAAATGGAGAATCACTTTGTTTTGTAGAAAGTCAAGCTTGACTTCCCATTTGTCTGTTGATCTTTGTGCAAAGTTCCAGAGAGGAAGAGGGTGCATTTCAAATCCTTGAAATGATCTAGGCCACCAGGCTTAGAAAAGCTGTGACAATACCTGCCTTCCTGTCATCAAGGTTTAGAGGCAATGCACTGGGAATGAGGGTGAGCTCCAAAGGGCTCCATGCAGATAACTTATCAGCACGCCTTCCGTTGCCACAAGGACGCAAGGCTCCTTCCTGCTCCCATTGCAGGGACCAGGAGGCCTTTGGTGGGTTGACGTGGGAAGTGGCTCCTGTTAAACACTTCTGCTCCAGCTACCTCCTTGACTCAACTTAGGACGGAGGCAGTGGCTGGGATTCTGGAATATTAGGTGCTATACCCAGATCGAAAACTAGGATAAAGTACAAAAGGCATTTAAACATGACAAAGCCATCTACCATCTCAGTCCTGACTTCGTCTGCCCTGGAGTTACCCACTTTAAGTCACTTCTCCTTCACACCCTACCCATTTCAAACACACTGCTCTTTTTATCTCTGAATTGGGCTGGACTTTCTCTTGCATTTAGATTTTCAAGGACATCAATTCCCTCTTCCCAGAATGCCCCCTCCTCCCCAGCTTCTCCATCACTTGGCTAACTGCCGCTCACCCCTCAAATCTCAGCTTGAACATCCCTTCCTGGGGGAGGCCTTCCTGCAACCCTGCCATTGCAACCCTGCAAGCCTGGGAGGTGTGGTCACCCTTCCATCCATTCCCCAGACACCCGACATCTCCCGTAAGAACACTTGTATCCCTGACTATGCTTTTGTAGAGGCTGCCAGACTGACTCCTGGACAGGGAGCATCTTGGCACAGGAACATCTGACTTACTGGTGATCACTGCTGATTCAACCAGGAGAGGCTAGAGTATGCTGCAGAAACAGATATCCCCAAAGGTACAACAGCTTGATGGAAAGGGGGTTATTTCTCATTTATGGTACTTCTGTCTTCAGAGAACTCTGCTCATTGCAGTGAGGCTGATGAAATTCGCATCCTGATGTGTGCTTCCATGATCACCACCCAAGGAAGAGGTGTCTCACTCTGATAATAAAATGTTTCAGCCCAACTGTGTTATATATCTCTTCCACTCACAGTTCTCTGACCAGAGCTAGTCATGTGATCCCATGACTACACAAGGGATCCAGAAAGCGTAGACTTCCAAATATTGGTAATCACTTTGGACCCTGATTAACCCTTTAGATTCAAGCTTTGCCCAAGGCTGACGACCAAACAGATGCTTAGGAAAGATGGATCCCAGCGTCAGTGTCTACTGGATCAGCCCTACTCTATCTTCCCTCTCTGTTATTTAGTGACTCTATAAGTTAAAAAAAACAGACTTTATTATAAAGCTGTTACATAATTATAATAAAATCTCCTGCAAACACCCTTTTGGAATCAGTGACTCCAGGACTATAATAGCATTATTTTTAACAAATGTATCTGCTTTAAAAAAATTGCCCCTGGAGCACGATGGGTGTTCACTCTATATGTGTTGAATGATAATAATGGCCTCTATTTATCAAGTTCTTTGTCTGGGCCATTGTGTGTTAACTGTTTTGCTGAAATACAAATCCTTTTGTTCCTCAGAATGGCATAGATGTTTCATAATGTCACATAGCTTTATAAACCTTGTTGATGTCGGAACACCTTCCAGATATTATCATATTTCTCAGCAAAATTATATGAAAGATCTGCCCATACACATTAGGGTTAGGGTGAAGAGTTAGGGTTGTGTCCGCTTTCTCACCTCCAGTCTTAACTTTGTCCCACTCCGATCAGGCTTATATCCCACCATCCCCTTAAGACTCTTATCAGAGTCCTCCGTGGCTCATCTCTGCCGAACCAACAGCAAGGGCTCTGTCCCCCTCTTACTCGATCTTCCACAAGGCTTTACATGGTTGAGTCCCCTGTTTGGGATAAGGTCTTCTCCAGATACGCATCCACCTTACCCTTGTTTTCCTCTCAGCTCCCTGACTCTGCCAGCTCACCTGTTTAGTCTCCTTTGCTGATCCTCTGCTCCACCAGACCTCTTGTCCAGACCTCTTCTCTGCCTCACTCTCTAGAGGGTGTCAACTGCCCCCATGGTTTAAACCACAGTACATCTTTTCCCAATCTGCTGCCCTTCTAGTATCTCCATGTGAATGTCTAGTAAGTATCTAAGATTTAACATCCTCAAATCAGGACCACTGATTCCTACCCCTTCCCTTCAATCACCCCAAATCTAGACCATCTTCATAAAGAGCAGCAGACTCCCCTCAGCCCAAACCTGAGACCCAGGAGTCATCTTAAATTGCTCTTTCTTCCTTATACTCCACATTCAGTCCAATAAGTGAATGTTCGTGGCTCTGAAAGTGAAGTGGAAGTGTTAGTCGCTCAGTCGTGTCTGACTCTTTGTGAGCCCATAGACTGTCACCCTCCTCTATCCAAGGAACTCTCCAGTCAAGAATACTGGGGTGGGTACCCATTCCCTTCTCTGGGGATCTTCCCGACCTAGAGCTCGAACCCAGGTCTCTGGCATTGCAGCCAGATTCTTTACTGTCTGAGCCACCAGGGAAGCCGGCTGTTGGCTCCACCTCCAGCATTATGATATGGCGTGAATCCAGAACTTGTCATCCCTTCAACTAGTTTCCAAACCACAACCAGCCCTCACCTGGAAAATTACCACTGCCTCCTGATTTATCTCGGAACTCTTAGACAGTCTTCCTATAGCATCCCGAATGAAATCCATGTGTCCTGCTGAGGTCTACTTGGTGCCAGGCCACCTAGCCAGCACTTCCTCTGCAACCTCATGCTCTCTCCTCCCTTCTTGTTCATCCCATTGCAACCATTCCAGCCTGCCTCTCCTTCCAACACCAGGCTCTTCCAACCTAGCACTTTGCATGGCTGGCTTCTTCTCACCATCCAGGGATCAAGGCAAGTATCAATCCCACGAAGGGAACCACTGGTTCACCCCAGGCATTTTGACTCTAGTCAGTTGGTCTTAAGTACTAATGAATACTTGAAACTACAGATGTGAGGATTGGTTGTGTTGTTTGATTTCCCTCTTCTGCAATAGTGTCAGCCCCACTGACAGCAGGACCCTTCCAGCTGGTTCACTAATGCACTTATGGTACCTAGCACTAGGGTTGGCATGTGATGGACATTCAATAAGTATTTGTAGGCTGATCGTCTTCAGTTTACAGAGAAGTGAACCTCAAAGATGTCGAAGAGCTAATCTAATGTTGTAGAGTGTGCTCAGTAGCTCAGTTGTGTCCGACTCTTTGCAACCCCATGGACTGTAGCCCACCCGGCTCTACTGTCCATGGACTTTTCCAGGGAAGAATACTGGAGTGGGCTGCCATTTCCTCTTACAGGGGATCTTCTCAACCTAAGGATCGAACCCACATCTCTTGCATCTCCCACATTGGCAGGCAGATTCTTTACCACAACGCCGCCTGGGAAGTCTAAGTCTGATGCTACTCAGCTAAAAAGTAATAGAGCCAAGGTTAGGGAAAGTTTTTATTGTTTCTCAAGCCTCTCTTCTTACCACAGTGCCGCCCACTACTAGAAAGCAGTGACTGAGTGCATTATCTTTGCCTTTCTGCCATGCCTTTCATATTAAAATTCCATTTTCTTCTAAGTGTATCTTTGCAAAGGCCATTAAAAGGTCATCGAGCATCTAATCTCCTTTCTTAACTTTGGAGCTAAGAGAGTCCTCTGGCGCTTTCTCGGCTGTAAAACAAAGATAACACCTGACCAGTGAGACTTTAAAGAGATGCCTGATAAAGTGTCTGCACACAGTAGGGACTCAGGGCATGTGAGTTTCCTTTCTCCCAGAGACCATTCACTTAGCCCTACAGAGCAATGGTTCCGTGCAAGGTGCCATGGGGTTAAAAACGTAAGCTGGAAGAGGGTTCTGTTCCCTGGAAACCATGATTCTCATAGGAATCAGAAAGCACCTACTCAAATATTTTCACACAGGTAAGAAAGGCAAGGTGCTTGGATATGGGAATCCAGGAGACCTGAGTTCCATTCTCAGGTCCCCCTAACCAGCTGTGTGATGTGGAGAAAGATACTCAGTCTCTCTGAGGCACATTTTCTTCATCTGTCAAATGGAGTCCACATCAGACTCAGTGTTGTTTACAGGACTGACACTGACTATGTGTCAGCTACCCAGTGCAGGCTCCGTAAACGAGAGCTGACACTTACTGAGGCCTTGCTATGTGCCAGCTGCGTTCCAGGCGCTTTGCATGTAATAACTGCGGCCTCATAATCACCCTGTGAAGCAAGTACACTTGTTGCCCCTCATTAGAGGACGCAGAGAGGCTAAATGCCTCCCCCAGGGCCTCACTGCAAGAGGGTGGCCCACAGGGATGCAAAGCCATGGCCCTAACCACTGGGCTAGACCGCCTCTCCTATTGACTGCCATGAAGGTGGGGCACGGAGCACCTCCCCTGCGGAGGGCAGTCAGGTTTCTCACGGTGATGGGGTGTGCAGCTCCCCAGTCCCCCTAAGCTCCAGCCCCTCCCCTCTCCCCCACATCCACTGGAGCCTGGAAGCTTTGCCCTCCCCCACCTCCAAAGGCTGCCAGGACTGAGGTGTAATGTCTGAGAATTGCCCAGTAAAGTGCGAGAGCAAACCAGGCGGAATGCTAAAAGACCGGAAAACATAAAATTTAAAACCAGCCTCTGACGATGCAGAAATCAAGGACGGACTTTTGCTAAAACAACTCAGTTTCCGAGCAAACGGAGCTTTAATCCGCCTGGTAATTTAGTGCGTCTGCTCTCCTTCCTCTGAAATTAGAGGGCTCCCTCCTGGGTGTGTCCTGCCTCCTGCCGGGAGGCTGGCACCAGGCCCCCCATGATGAAGGCACATTTCTTCCCTGGAGTGTGGGGTGAGGGGTCAGGAGAGACAGAGGAAGCCAAGGGCAGTACGGGGGTGTCTGGGTACAAAGCCCCTGGTCCTGCAGAGTCATTCTTAGCCCATTGGCAGGAGGAGGGGGAGGGGGGCAGGGATCTTCCTCCAAAAGCTAATGGAGACCCTGAGAAGCTGGGCTCCCACCAGTGGCGAAAGGAAGTCCTTGGGAGTCTGGGACCACACAGAGAGCTCAGTGGGGGGTTGATTCTTAGATGTAGGGAGCTTTCATCGGAAGAAATCTGGAGTTACAGTGTGGGAGCAGACTGCAGGGAAAACGTGGATGCTGGACTCAGAGGGGTATATGTCCAAGCCCCAGACTGTGGCTTCCTGCCTATGTGACCTTGGGCAAATCCTCTGGCCTCTCTGAATCCCATTCTTCTGTGGGGCAGTGATAAGAATATCTGCCTTGTGGGATGATGGGGAGAAAACTGCCACACGATCAACCAGAGACACAGCACGAAGGAGGACCTCAGCCAGTGCTGGGTCCCTTCCTCTCCTTACAGTATCAGCCTGAGAGGCTAAGACCTGGAGCTGGCTCCTTTGTCCCCAGCAAATGACTTCCATCTGCCCCCACACACACACCCTGACTGACAGGGAGAGAGACAGAAGCCAGATCCCTCCCCAGAACACATTTGCAGAAATGCGTGGCTCGAAACAAAGGATTCTGAGGTCCCATCAGCCTGTGGAACGTTCCTCGCTCTGTCTCCCAGTCAGCACAGTAAAGGCTCCGGTAAGGCTCGCAGAGGAAAGCCCTGTTCAGCTGGATCTCTCTTTGCCCTGGAAGTTTTTACTCTTTGAAGAACACCTGTCAGCACGGTCTCCAGGGACTTCCTTGGTGGTCCAGTGGCTGGGAATCCACCTTCCAATGCAGGGGATGGGGGCTTGATTCCTTGTCGGGGAACTAAGATCCCCCATGCCTTGGGGCAGCTGAGCCTGAATGCCACAACTAGAGAAGTTGTGAAGGGCCAAATAAAAATCAATAGATAAATAAAAACACTTCGCCAAACCCATTTTCCATGGAAACATATTTTAGGTAATGTGGCCAGATGATATTAAAGGCAAAATTCAGTTTTACGGGGAGGGGAAAAATGTATCTAATTACTATAAATACATTCCAAAGCATCCCCCTCCCCCGGAAAAGGGAATGGCAACCCACTCCCGTGTTCTTGCTTGGAGAACTCCTTGGACAGAGGAGCCCAGTGGGCTACAGTCCATGGGATTGCAAAGAGTCAGACACGACTGAGCAACCAACACCTCACTTCACATTCCAAAGTGGCAAACTTACTTTTTCCACAACTGATCCTGGGACTGCCTGCCTGCCTCCTTCTCCATATCTTGTCCCTGCTTCAAGTCTCAGCTTACCAGCCCCTTGTCCATGGAGCCCGCCCTGAGGCCACTCATCCTTCTCCCAAACCACAGGCACTGTCTCTGCCCCTGTCTCTGGGCGCTGAGCGTGCCCCATCCTGTGTTCAGGTGGCACCCTGGGAACGAATGTGTCTGTCCCATCAGAAAGAAACCCTCTGAGAGCAGGGACATTGCCTCTCAGGCTTCCCATGGCGCCTGGAATCTAGTAGGGGCTTGCTGATGTCAGCCAAAGGCAGCATAATCCCCGTGTCTCCCATCAGACTGCAGATTGCAAACACACACGCCATTCCAGCTGGAAGGAGACGGGAAGGGAACGCATCTGCCCTGACTCCCAATTCGCTGCATCCCATTCATTTACCAGGCAAGCCTTTACCCAGCACCTGCTCTGTGTCAGGCGCTAGATGAGATGCTCAGAACTTACAGATGAATCCAGCACACTCCTCGCCTCAATAGAAGGAGGCTGATAGATGTGCAGATGGTGTCCTGGCACAGGAAGTGGTAGACTGGCACAGTCTCGACACAGGGACCAGTATCTGCTGAACGACAGAATGAACGAGTGTCCGGGGTATGTATAAACTGTGATGGAACATGAGAAGAGGTGATATTTGAGCTGCGTCTGGAGGAATGAGGATAAGTTTCCCAAGTCACGAGGAGAAGGGGTGGAAGGGCATTGGAGGAAGAAGGAACAGCGTGTACAGTGGCACAGAGGTAGGGAAGGATGTGGTAGGACTCACAGAAGGCTCTTTGTGGGTGAAGAAGCAGGGAAGGAAAAAGAGAGACGGCAGAATATGCACAGACTGAAGCCAAATTTGTAGAGATAAGCGTTGCCTTACTGAGGAATTTGAGTCTCGTCTGCTCGGGTGCCTGCAAGGATGGTTAGTGAGAGGCCCCTGAATATGACCCTCTATAACGACCCTGTCCTGGATTGCCATAGAGGCAAAGCTGACACAGCCTACCCCTGCTCAAGAATGAAGGACTTGTTGACAAACAGAAACAGACTCCAGACATAGAAAACAAACCTATGGTTACCAGAAGAGGAGTGGAGGAGGGATACATTAGGAGTTTGGGATTAACAGCCTGGTGGGCTGCCGTCTATGGGGTCGCACAGAGTCGGACACGACTGAAGCAACTTAGCAGCAGCAGCAGCATACATAAAATAGATAAGCAGCAAAGACCTTTTATATAGCACAGAGAACTATTTCCACTCCAGTATTCTTGCCCGGAGAATCCCCATGGACAGAGGAACCTGGCAGGCTATGGTCCATAGGGTCACAAAGAGCTGGACACGACTGAAGCAAATTAGCATGCACGCATGCATATATATGTAACACTAACAAACCCTCCTGCCAATCCAGGAGACGTAAGAGATGCAGGGTCCATCTCTGGGTTGGGAAGATGCCCTGGAGAAGGGTATGACAACCCACTCCAGTTTTCTTGCCTGGAGAATCCCATGGACAGAGGAGCCTGGTGGGCTACAGTTGATAAGGTTGCAAAAGGTAGACACGACTGAAGCCACTCAGCACAGCACACAGCGCACACACACACATGCACACACATGTTCATTTGCTGTGTATCTGAAACTAACACAACATTGTAAATCAACTATACTTTGATTGAAAAAAATTTTTTTCAAGAACGAAGGTCAGTTCCCTCAGCCTCTGAAAGTGTTGGTGGAACACCTCACTCACCTTGCTGCTTCTGGAAATTGCCCTCTGCTGAGGGGGGCTGGCCTTGGCTTTGGTCATGCTGCCTTCATGCAGTCTGCACCAAGTGACTATGCAGAGCTGGAGAAGGAAGCTGGTGGCTCTCACTCAGGACAATTCTAAAGGGCCCTCCAGATCCAGCATGCTGTGTGGCCTGGCTGCTGTCCTCAGGACTGCAGAACAGCTCACCTTCTGCCTCTGCCCACCCCTGTTTCCTTCCCAAGAGTGTTCCCTGATGAACATCTCCTTGCTTCTATCTCAGGCTCCAGGATCCACCTGCTATCAAAACAATAAATACATGTTCATCGTGAATAATGGAAGGAGGAGCAATCAGGCCACAGGAGACCTGAATTCCACCCTGGTTCTTTATCTACGTCCCTCTAAAATCTTGGGAACCTCTCTCTCTCTCTTCCCTAGACTACAGGAATCCCAATACGAAAACAAGTGTGTTGTCTTTCATCATCTGTAAAGATCTCTCCAGCTGGTACATATTGGAAATTAAGATTTATTCATACTATGGTGTAAATGACTGCTAACAGTTGAAAAACTCAACTTCTGTCATGAGAACCATCACCTAACAAAGATCCACATCTTGACTTAAAGCTGAGCTAGGAAAAGGATACTCTCCTGGCAGTATTTTAGCTACAACAAGCACTGATCACCAGGCTCTTGTAAGTGACACAGGAAAAGAAGCTAGCATTTACTGGGCAGTTGATGTATACTTTCCTCAAGACATCGTAACCCTCACATTATAAGATGGCAACCACTGCATTTTCAGAGAAGGAAACTAAGGCTCAGGTGCTAAGGGACTTGGTTAAGGTCACCCGATGAGCAAGTGGCAGAGACCTGAGTGGGTTCAATTCCATCTGCCTGGATCCTGTCTTCTGCCCAGCCCATCCACCCTTTGGATAAAGGGGAATTAATGAAGACCACCTGCCATCTCCACTCAGCAGCCTAGAAAGGTCTCCTGTCTAGTTTGCATTGATTTTCCTGTGTTTGTTTGTTCTTAATGCATTTGCAGAATCCGAGATCCAGGCCGCAAATAAGGCAGATGAAAAGAGGGGTCAGAGGGACCGAAGGCAGGCTCCTTTCAGTGGTTCCTCATATTGAAAATATTTCCTGTTGGCTCCACTCTCCCGGAGGTTGCCACCTGACTTCCTCCTTGGTAACGTTCTGGTTTATCCATGTTCAGACTCTGGCTGGGGATGGGTCAAGAAGGTGACCACAGAAATTGGTAGATTCTGGGATATTCATTTCCAGCCTTTGTGTCTGAAGGCAAGAGCAGCTTCACTCACTTTCCTGCCTCTAGTCTTGCACCCCACTCCCCAGCACAGCCTATAAAATGCTACCCTGCGATGCCCTCAAGCACAACCTGAACATTTTCAGTAACCTCCTTTTTTTTTTCTTTGGCCTTGGGAAGAAATTCCCCAGGGTATCTGTGGTTCTGCCACAACCTACATTTCATTTTTTTTTAATTTTATTTAATTTTTAAACTTTACATAATTGTATTAGTTTTGCCAAATATCAAAATGAATCCACCACAGGTATACATGTGTTCCCCATCCTGAACCCTCCTCCCTCCTCCCTCCCCATACCATCCCTCTGGGTCGTCCCAGTGCACTAGCCCCAACCTACATTTCAAATCTCAGACCCCGCTGCCTCATTGACCCTGCGACCCAGGAATGCGGCCAATTCTATCTGCTGCGAATGTACAGGGCTTTCCTACTCCACACCTGTCTCCTGCCTGTTTTCTGTTCTCAAGTCCCAAACCAGCGTACTCTGCAGGTCCTGAGCCAGCCAAAGCACAGTCTCTCAGACAGAGCGCTGAGACTCTTGAGTCGATTCTTTTGTGCTGGTAACTTGAACCTTGTCTCAGCTACTCTGCACCCCTCCTCTGCCCACCTCTGCCCACCTCTGCCCACCTCTGCCCCTGCCCCTGATCCCAAAAGGCTTGGAGATCCACAAAGGCAATGACTTTGATAAGTTCGTTTCTGCGTCCCTCTGTCCCTAGCAAAGAACCCGGAACACAGTAGGTCTCAGCAAATGGTTGTGAATGAAGGAAGCCAATTAATAATAATAGCCCCTTACACTGGAACAGCCATTATCATGGATGAGTCATTTCTCAGTAGAGCCTCTAAAGACCTCAGGAGGAGAGCTGACCCTTGGGTGGAGCTGTTAGGACTACACTTGTCCAGGTGTGCTCTCCGGAGGGTTTTATTGTCTAGAGCTTCTTTTGCCTCTTCTGGTGATCCCAGCCTCCAGCTCAGAGGACTGGTCACAGACCCTGGGAGGGTGTGTGGGCTGGAGGGTTCTCAGATGCTCAGGCAAACCCCAGTGGACTCAGTGAGGCCCCTGCAGACTCCCCTGAGAGGGCCTGGGCAGCCATACCTCCTGGTCGCACCTGACAGGTGCCAAGTGCTGCCGCCCAGGACGCAAGAGGGGCACCAACGCGTGGTGCTGAGGGTCACGGCAGCCAGGCCCTGCCCTGAACTCTTGGCATCTTCCTGGCTGATGTCACCTGCGGATGTGCGGGGAGATTTCTTGGCCCATCGGAGTAACGGGATCAGGTTTATTCATTCGCAGCCCCCAATCCATCTCGTCTGTTGCTCCCAGCCCCAGGGTCATCACCCAGACACCCATCTGGCGGCCCCTTTGAAAGGTCCTCTGGCACGTGTCTCTTCCTCAAAGCTGCTTCATTCCCAGCAGTGAGCAAAGCGGTCGGCGCTGGCGGAGAAAGGTCAAATGCCTGCACTGTGTTTGTTTATGATGGCGGTATTTCACCAAAGAGCAGATGCTTCCTAAATGATAAATAAGAGCGGCAGCTCCCCGCACGACTTCGGGGGAGGGAAGTTCTCCACTCTGTATGCAACGCAGGCTCCAGCAAAGACTGGGAGAGAAGGGAGAGAGGGCGGAGTGTCATGGACCAGGATACACGCAGATGGTCCAGCGTCAATCCAAGGTGTGGATGCTACACTTGCCCAGAGTCTGTCCTCCATTAACGCCTATTCAACAGACATGTGTGTGTGTTTGTGTGTGTGCGTGTGTGTGTGCGTGTGTGCATGTGTGTGTGCGTGTGTGCGTGTGTGTGTGTTGTAACAGCCACCATTGATTGAACTCTTGCTATGTGCCAGACACTCTGCTAAATTCTTAGGTCTACCTTCCTATTTAATCCCCATCATAGCTCTATGAAGAAAGAGGCTCAGAAAAGTCGAGTTACTTGTCCAAGGTCACGCTGCTAATATGTGACGCATTTCGGCTGGGACCATGGTACACACGCAAGGGGTTGGACCGAACTCTGCCTTGAGTCAAGTAGGAACAGGTAAAAACTCAGAAATGACCTTGGGGGTAGGGAAAACGAGCTCCTATTTAGCATGGAAGAAACAGATCTTCAGTCCAATAGACGGGTTTCTAAGCCATTCCTGCGCTTTCTAACTGTGAGCCCCACACAGGAGATACTGAGTTCCTGATCTATATTCTTCCCCCTCTGTAAGATGGGCTGAATAACAACCATATGGCAGGATTATCAGAAGCATTAAATAAGATGCTCAGCATAAAGGATGGGTACACCACCGGTGTTTAAAAAATGTTAGTCGTACTCACCATGTTTATGAGCAGGAGTATCCAAGTCGTGTAAGGAGAGAATGATGTCTGCATAGACGGGCTTCCGCCAGGCGTTCAACATAGAGAAGCCACCTCTCAAGGGGATTCCCTGGCGGTTCAAAGGTTAAGACTTGGGTCTTTCACTGTCGGGGCCCGGGTTCCATCCCTGAGCAGGGAACTAAGCTCCCGAAAGCCGTGCAGCGTGGCCCGGGGGAAAAATGAAGCAAGAAGCATCTCGAACTGTTTGTGAGATTAAAGGCTGCCTCACAACATCTTTCCCAGTCGCCCCGGGCAGTGTGACACATAGGGCAGAAAGCACCCATCACAGACAGAGCGCACTTGGGAGCCAGACACCAGTTCACAGAAAATCTCCGCTCAGTTCTCCACCTTCACACCAGGAGATCACCAACTTCCCCATGCACACAAGCGGCCAGTGAGGCCCAAATCTGCTAAGGGCCCCCCAGTGTGGACAACGGGGTCTGGGCCTGCTTGGGCAGGGCCAGGAGAAACCGCTTACCTCCATCCAGATGGCGCTGCGCCTGGACCTCCAGCTCCAGCTGTCTCCCTCCGCCAACGCTCAAAACCAGTCTCCTCCGCCGACAGCAGGGAACGCAGGCCTTGGATTCATGCTATTTTTCTCTCTCTAGCTCTTCCCTCCTACTCAGACACCTGCAAACTCACTCTCTCACACACACACAAACATATAAACAGATATACATACACATTGTTCTTTCCTCTTCCTTCACCAAAAAGTTGAAACCATGGAGATATCCAGGGGAGTAATATTAGTAGTATCACTTATATCTCAGATGCCCCCAGGTCTCAACCCTTGACCGGTAGGAATGTGGAGTCACAAAGGAAGAAGGAAGCCACTTGCACTGGAAAATCAAGGAGGGCCTCGCAGAGGAGGTGGCATCTAGACAGTGGTTCTAGCTAGTGGGGGGAGTCTTAGTCATCTGGTGTGTGGGTTGTGGGAAGGAGAGTGGCAGGAGAAGGAGCTGGGTCATTAGGCAGCCGTGAAATTAAAAGACGCTTACCCCTTGGAAGGAAAGTTATGACCAACCTAGATAGCATATTCAAAAGCAGAGACATTACTTTGCCAACAAAGGTCCGTCTAGTCAAGGCTATGGTTTTTCCTGTGGTCATGTATGGATGTGAGAGTTGGACTGTGAAGAAGGCTGAGCGCCAAAGAATTGATGCTTTTGAACTGTGGTGTTGGAGAAGACTCTTGAGAGTCCCTTGGACTGCAAGGAGATCCAACCAGTCCATTCTGATGGAGATCAGCCCTGGGATTTCTTTGGAAGGAATGATGCTGAAGCTGAAACTCCAGTACTTTGGCCACCTCATGCGAAGAGTTGACTCATTGGAAAAGACTCTGATGCTGGGAGGGATTGGGGGCAGGAGGAGAAGGGGACGATAGAGGATGAGACGGCTGGATGGCATCACTGACTCGAAGGACGTGAGTCTGAGTGAACTCCGGGAGTTGGTGATGGACAGGGAGGCCTGGCATGCTGCAATTCACGGGGTTGCAAAGAGTGGGACACAACTGAGCAACTTAACTGAACTGAACTGAGTCTTAGAAAACCTTGAATGCCATGGCAGAGTTTAAATTGTATCCTGAAGAATGGTGTTTCTTAGGGAGTGTGTCAGATCCCTGCACAGAACTTCTTATAATACACATCCCTCCCTTCTCGACTTCTCTCCACACTCCCCATCACCTCCAATATTTTCTATCTGAGGGACCCTGAAAATGTGTATTTTGATAATGTGAGCCATGCAGTTCTGGGATATGCCATTTTCCCTCCACCCTTGCAAAACCCTCTCACTGGTAATGGGGAGCCATAGAAGGTGTTTGAGGTAGGAAGAGTTATGTGTCTTGGAAAGGCATCCTTGG
Source organism: Bison bison bison (assembly GCF_000754665.1). Taxonomy (NCBI): domain Eukaryota; kingdom Metazoa; phylum Chordata; class Mammalia; order Artiodactyla; family Bovidae; genus Bison; species Bison bison. Next base: position 3,591,576 of record NW_011494838.1, on the reverse strand, counting down.
TATCTGCAACAAAGCTTGGACCGAGGAAATCCCCATGCATACTACCATAGCCTGCCTGCCCACTAGGACCCAAATGGTGTCTTTGTGCAAATTAGAAAAAGACATCCAACGTTCAGCAACAATTTTCAGAGTCAGCATATAATTGACTTCCCAGGGGGTGCTCGTGGTAAAGGACCCTCCTGCCAATGCAAGACACATGAGAGACACAGATTCAATCCCTGGGTCGGGAAGATCACCTGGATAAGAAATGGCAACCCACTCCAGTACTCTTGTCTGGAGAATCCCATGAACAGAGGAGCCTGGCGGGCTACAGTCCACAGGGTCGCAAAGAGTCAGACACGGCTGAAGCGACTTGGCATGCATGCACGCATATTAAGCCAAGCAACCATGAGCAGTCTGGCTTTGGCACAGCAGACAAGGAGGCAGATGGCCCCTCCAGGTACGTCATGGCCCTCAGGTAAGGAAGGGGAGGGTGGAGGAAGGAAGCAAGGGGACAAGGCCAGGGTGGGGGAAGTTCTCGACCTGTCTTTAATCTTCCCCATTAGCTAAAATTCTCCATCACAGAAAATATCTACAGCTCCTTTTTCAATGGGTGCCAGGGTGTCAGACTCGTCCCATTGCGAGTCGCGTGCTGCAGCAGCTGTCTGGGTGTGTCCCCTGGGCTTGGCCTGGCTCTGCCCCAGGGGAGGTCTCAGAGATCAGACATCAGAGAACAAACCCACAGACACCCCACTGTCTTATTCCCACCTCATTTGGCACAGGTACACGTGTTTGGCAGAGCACACTTTCTGAGACCCCAACACCTTTTTCCCTCCAAGAGGCTAGTTGGATGCTCTCAGGAACCCCGAGTGTGGTCAGGTCAGGAACAGCTTTACACATGTATATGCACAGGTGGGTGTATTGCGGGGGGTTCCCCAGGCATGTCTACAACCCTGTGTGCCAGCTGGGAAGCCCGGAGTCTTTGTGACCAAGCGCACACCCTCTTCGAGAAGTTCGTCTGTATTTCCAGTACAAACGGCGTTTCCTCAGACACGCTGCCCTTGTGCAGTGCCCAACCGGAAAATCTGCTCAGCGTGGCTCTGATGGTCCAGGGAAAAGTCCCGTGTAGCTGGCTTTCTTCCCACAGGACTGCCGAGAGAATCAGATAAGAGATGGAAAAGCACTGTGATCTTAGATTTTATTATTATCTTACTTCCCTAAAAGAAATGTCCCTCCTGGGTCTTTGAATTACTTAGACCATTTCTTTTTCTATTGACTTTGGATTCCCGAGAGAGAATTACATTTTCAACAAGTGGTAGCTGCTGTAGCTTCGTGGAACGATTCACTGACAGACCAGGCAGGCACCCTGGGGATTATCTACTCCCACTGTCGTGCGGGTGGGGAAACTGGAGACGGGCAGGACTCCGTCCAGAGACACCTGGGCCTGCTTGTGCCGTGCTGTCCGCTGCTGAAACGGGAATATTGTTTCCGGGGACCGCAACAGGGGAGCCCTCAGACCCCGTCTCCTCACCATGGGTCTTCCTGCGAGAGCATCTGGAAGCTGAGCAGGACCGTGGGCTCCGTGTTGAATCAGCAGGCTCGAGTCGGCTCAGAGCTTACCAGAAAGGCAGTCAGCAGGCATCCGGACTGTCCCCACACACTGCCGAGCTTGCCGCCTGTGTTCAAGAGGCAGTTAGCACTTCACGCGGAACTCCTGACAGAAATACACTATTTGTGCAGAGTTCTTGACAGGCTGGCAGGAGAATCTCAAGAGAAACAAAGGGAGATGTATTGGAAAGAAAAGAGAAGGCGGTTGGGATTGAATGAGGAGTGGAAGGGGGAGAAAAGAAGACGGTTGTGGGAGAAAGTGTGCTGCCCAACCGGCAAAGAAAATAGAGACACTTTCGATCCATCTTGTTCAACAAACTGCACCTCCAAGATGCCTTTCAAAATGCGGTGATTTCACTCTCCATTTGAAAGGCTTCTCACTGCTGCTGGCTGATGAAAGCGAGAGTACAGTTACAGCTCAATTTCCACGGAGGCTGCCTTTCGGTGCCTGACTTTATGATCAGAAGCATCATTACCAGACACGCTCTGTCCCAAAAGCACAGGGCGTCCTTCTCCGCATGCAGGGGCCGTTCTGTTTTGGGTACCTCTCCCAGCGCCGAATCCAGGACCAAGAATATAGCATTTAATATATTTCTGAAGGGACTTTATTTCAAAACAAAATATTGGGATGTCCAATCTGAATGTTCTTTAAGGGGACAAGGAGATGGAATAATTATCTATTTAATCTTCACACAATTTTTAAAGCTTACATGCCACTTGCAGTTATTACAAAATATTGGCTCTATTCCCAACTTGTATACTGCATCCTTGGGCCCAGTGTATACCCACCAGTGTGCACCTCCTACTCTCTGATCCCTATCCTTGTACAGCCAGTGGCAGCCACTAGCTTGTTCTCTGTGTCTGTGAGTCTCTTTTTTGTTATATTCACTAGCTTTTTGCTGTTTTAGATTCTACATATAAGTGATATTATACATTATTGGTCTTTCTTTATCTGACTTACTTTACTTAGCATAATGCTCTCCATCAATTTTTTGTTCTTTTTATGGCTGAGTAATATTGTGTGTGTGTGTGTGTGTGTGTGTGTACACACCACATCATGTTTATCCATTCATCTGTTACTTGACTCTTAGGTTGCATGCACATCCTGGAAATTGTCAGTAATGCTGTAATGAACATTGGGATGCTGAATTAGTGTTTTGGGGTTTTTTGTGTTTTATTTGGATATATATACCCAGGAGTAGAATTGCTGCGTCATATGGTATTTCTACTTTAAGTCCTTTGAGAAACCATGAAAGACTTTTGAGCACTGATTGACTTATTTGGCTGCCTTGGTCCTGGTTGTGGCCTGTGGGATCTTTCTCTGCGGTGCTCAGCCTCTCTAGCTGGAGTGCAGGAACTTAGGTGCTCCGAGGTATGTGGGATCTTAGTTCCCCAACCAGGGATTGAAATTGCTTCCTCTGCATTGCAAGGTGGATTCTTAACCACTGGACCACCAGAGAAGTCCCAATCATGAAATATTTAAAACAGAAATTTGTCTGAACACCTAGGACAAATAAATAAATGTACATGTTTCTTGATGACTCAGAAATAACAGAACCAAACCAAAGACAATAACAGTAGTGGATACCTTCTTGCCCCATAGATCATAAGACCACCTTCTCTCATTTCCAACTTCTCCAGCAGTTACTTAATAATTCAACAAATGTTGACCAAACACCTGCTGTGGGTCAAATATCAGACTAGACTTTTAGGGAAGGAGATATAAAAACCAAGATGTGGCCACTGCCCTCCCTCAAAGGCATCAGGCGCTAAGACGCAGTGCAGAGGTCGCAGGCATGGAGACTTACACCACAAACACGGATATCATCGGGGGAGCAATGTGCTGTTGGAGCCCAGAAAATGTTCCTCAACTCTGCAAAGGGAGAAGTGCGTCACAAGGCAGGTGACTTCTGAGATGGGCCTTGGCAGATGGGTGGAGAGTTGGGAGGTGAGTGAGGAGCCTCGAAGATTCTTCTAGACAGAAGAAATTGTAGAGAGACTTTGAAACGCAGAGATATTTGAGCAGCGATGGAGGTTCTGTGGGGTTTGGTGTAGGTTGGTCAGTAGCGAGGAATGGGTCTAGGAGAACCTGGTTTGGCAGAGCTTTGACCTTAGGCAGTAGCTGTGGGTGTTGG
>NW_011494838.1:3578724-3587754 GCF_000754665.1 Bison bison bison | reverse complement strand
CTGGGCTTGTGAACAGAACAGGGCTCTGGTGGGGAGACGGGAAAAGGACCCAGGTGGTGGGGACCCCAGGTGAGGCCTGCAGGTCAGATGTTGTTTCCTCGCTTGGGAAGAGATTCAGAGGAACTGGAAAGCAAGTCAGATTTGAGAGATGTTTGTGAGGACAAATGATAAGACTTACTGACCGTTTGGCTGGAGAAAGAAGAAAAAGGCAAATGGTCAAAAGGACAAGGTTTAAGTGCATGTAACTGAGAAGCTACGGATGCTATTGGCCAAACATGGAAGTAAGATCAGAAGCCAGTTCAGGGGGAACAACAAGCACACCTCTGCCTCCTTCCATGGTTACAGCCGCTGACACTGAACAGGGATTCCGCTATTAATTTTCATTAGCTTCCCTCTGGAAGCATAGACTCTCCCTTGGGGATGAAAACATGTAACTAGATGATGTAAAACAGAACAGATTGGGGTACCTTTCAAAACAGAGGTGACTAGAAGGCAGGAAAAAGAAGATAATCCCTGGAGAAATCAGAAAAGGCTTCCTGGAGGAGATATCACTGGATTTCAGCCTTGAAGGAGGAAGGAGTTCAACCCACAGAAATGGCATTTTAGAAGTAATAGAGGGCAACTGTGAGAGAGAAAGCAGAGGACGTTGGAAATGCCAGTGTGAATCAGCGCTGAATTAGGAGCATGGTGGAAAGTTACTGAAGGACCTGGACTTCTGAAAGTCATGCCTGACGATGGCCAAGACCCTGCTGGAGCCCCAGAGGGAGCCTGAACTGAGGAAGGAGAAAATGACTTTCCAAGCTGCCCATCTGATCTCACAGTTCAGTTCAATTCAGTTCAGTTCAGTCACTCAGTCGTGTCCGACTCTTTGAGACCTCATGGACTGCAGCACGCCAGGCTTCCCTGTCCATCACCAACTCCCTGAGCTTGTTCAAACTCATGTCCATCCAGTCAGTAATGCCATCCAACCATCCCATCCTCTGTCATCCCCTTCTCCTCCCACCTTCAATCTTCCCCAGCATCAGAGTCTTTTCCAATGAGGCAGTTCTTTACATCAGGTGGCCAGAGTATTGGAGCTTCAGCTTCAGTATCAGTCCTTCCAGTGAATATTCTGGACTGATTTCCTTTAGGATGGACTGGTTCAGTTTCCTTGCAATCCAAGGGACTGTCAAGAGTCTTCTCCAACACCAGAACACAGTTAAAAAGCATCAATTATTTGGTGCTCAGCTTTCTTTATGGCCAAACTCTTACATCCATACATGACTACTGGAAAAACTATAGCTCTGACTAGAAGGACCTTTGTTGGCAAAGTAATGTCTCTACTTTTTAATATGCTATCTAGGTTGGTCATAGCTGTTCTTCCAAGGAGCAAGCGTCTTTTAATTTCATGGCTGCCGTCACTGTCTGCAGTGATTTTGGAACCCAAGATCACCGATCTCTCATGGATCATCAATTCTTAGGCTCCAAATAGGCCTCTTCTGGGGGGAGATGAAGACAAGCTCTCAGAGCTAATAACTTTATGTGGAGTATTGTGTAAAACCATGTTGGCTTCATTATTGATGCAAACTCAGGGAAATGAGAGCTGGCTCAGGCTTGGCAAGGTTCCCTTCTGCACATTAGCTCGGGCGGCCTCCTGTGGAGAGCCACACGCCTGTCGGTGGCTCCGATCCACCAAGGGGGAAGCACACGTGGAGGGGCTTTGAACCCCTGACTTCAGATCTGGGCTCAGAGTCTCAGCTGCCTCCCAGCACCATCTGGGCGCGCAGGCCCAGCATGACTGGAGAGCTCGCTCCCAGGCCTCCCATGGATTCCCTGGCTGCCAGGCCGTGCACAGAAAACAATATCCGTGATCACAGCCTCACAGATTCAATTCTGTCCCTTTTAATTAAATGACTTCAGCCTTGCAAATTGCAGCAGTGGATGCAAGCTCACGCCAGACACGCAGCTGCAGACCCAGGACACCACGCACTTCGGAAGGGGCGGTCAAGACCAGTAGCCCCCACGGGAAGAGTCCAACGTCCGGTGAGGCGAATGAACAAGGAGCACCTTCCCAGCCCTCCAGCCTCCCTGGGTGGCTGTGCTGACTTCAGTCATCCCTCTGACAGGCATTTATGGAGGACCTACTATGTGCCAAGCCCTGTGTGAGCACTGAAAACACCAGGGTGAGAGTGATGGCCCTGTAGTAGGGATCTCGTCTCTTGGGAGCAGAGAAAAACAAGGAGGCGATGGCCTGCTGGTGTCCTTGCTGTTTTCCTCACAGGAGAGCCCGGTTAGGGGGACTGGGCAGACCCGGAGGGCAAAGGGCTTGCAGGCCTTTGGACACTATCCTGAGTGGATGGGGGTGACTGGGACCCAGGAAAGGGTTGAGCAGAAGTGTATTTATCAATCATATGCCATATCACGGACACCAAGAAAGTTCTAGAAGGGTTGCAGGGAAAAAAAAAAAACACCTTCACATCTCTGCTCCCTCTCCCCTAAAGCACCTCTGCCCTGCCCCATCCCCCAGGCAAAAGTCAGGTCTATGAGTTAGTTCTAGGAAGTGCTTTCCCAGACAGAACAGATGAGGGGATGAAACCGAAAAATGCATGAATGCAGCATTAGCGCATCAATGACCTTGGCTGTACAATACCTGGGGCATTTTCCCCGTCTGAGAAATGGGCACACGCACCGTATCCTGTGCCTCACAAGATTCAAATGCGAAAGGTCGGGTACACAGTAGACACTCAGCGCATGTCTTGAGTGAATGAACGCAGTGGAAGCTCGTGGTCAAGTGAAAAGCTCCACAAGACGGAGGCGAGTACTGGGCTCTGGAGCTTTCAGCCGCCTCGTTTGTCAACTCTTAGTTGATCGCGCTTAGTCTGCAGAAGTGAACAGGGGTTGGGAATAGCACCTATGAGGATTCATTCATTCCCTTATTCGGCAAATATTTACAAGCCAGCTGCCCTATTTATACCCTGCGGTTACAATGGTGAACGTGGCAAACCTGGCCCCTGCCCCCTCTAGCTCACGGTCAGTGGAGAGGTGGGTACTGATGAGATAGTCCCACAGTGAATGTGTGATCACCTGCGTGGTAAGTGTGTCCTGGAAGAGAAATGCAGGAAGAGGCCGGAAATGGAAGGCAACGGCAGTGGGAAGACTTCACACCCTTGGTTCTTCGTTCAGTCAACAAGTGAATGGACGAGTGAATGGATGTTCCTAAGCACTGTTTCCCCTTCTGGGATGCCTTCCACAGCTCTGGACGGGGCTGGGTCCACCTCGTATCCTAGACCTCAACGTGGCATCATCTCCTTAGAACAGCCTTCCCTAAGCATCCTTTGAGGTGCTCTGTAGCACCACCGTTTATTTTCCTCAAAGCACTCAACATTGTCTGATATGTGTGTGTAAATATATATATTTGTTAGTTCATCGCCTGTGTCTGCCTGTTGGAAGGTAAGCTGTATATGAGCTGGGGTTGTCCCAGTGTTCCCAGCCTGGGGAACAGCCATGATAGGAGCCAGTGAACATGGAATGTATCTGGGAAGGACACATGGCCAGGAAGATTGGTGGGGTGGGGGGGCGGCGCTGAGTTTTCAACTGGATCTGAACCCAGAGTTTTCCAGACAAGGATGTGCTCAGACCCCATGATCTGAGAAGGGGCTAGCTTTGAGAGAGGTGTGACCTCTGCAAACATGAGCTGCCATGACTCTCACAGGGATTATAGTAGAGCTGCCTCCAGAGTTGTTATAGACTGTGCTTCGAACAGCTCAGGAAAAGCTGTTAGTAGTGACTGAGGTGGTGCTGGAGGTGGGGGTAGCAGAATTGTGAGAGTTCGGGGATTTTTTTTGTATTATTGAATTATAGTTGATTTACAATCTTGTATTCGTTTTAGGTGCACAGCAAAGTGATTCAGTTCTTTGTATACATTCTTTTTCAGATCTTTTTTACACCATAGGTTATTACAAATTATAGAATATAGTTCCCTGTGCTGTACAGTAGGACCTCGTTGGTTATCTGTTTCACGGGCGGCAGTGTTATATCTGTTACTCCCCAACTCCTAACTTCTCTCTCCCTCCTTTCCCCTTTGGTAACCATCAATTTGTTTGCTATGTCTGCGAGTCTATTTCTGCTTTGTAAATAAATTCATTTGTATCAATTTTTTTTTTTAGATTTCACAAGTATAAGTGATATCATATAGCATCTTTCCCTGTCTGGCTTACTTCACTTAGTAGGATAATCTCTAGGTCCAAATATTGAGAGTTTACAGCTACTCTCAAAAATCCGTGGGACTGAAGTTGACTTTGAACATTACCAGTGAACTTTAATTCTACTGAAGACTTCAGACAGCCTCCTCCTTCTTAGATTAGTGAGAGGTTCCTGTGCCTGGCTCCAGGGTGGTCATGCAGGATTCCCCGTGTGCCCCAAATGAAAAAGTGTGGTTTGGTAAAATGAACCCAGGGTTAGAGAGCAGGGTGACAGGGATTCAAATTCTGACTCTATCTTTTACTGTCTGCTAGAGTCTAAAGGAGGAACTGAATCGCTGAGGCTTCCTTTCTTCATCTGAGAGATGAGAACAAGAAAAACTGCTTTGCGGGTTGTCGAGAGGATAAAACGACACTCTAAAATTGTGTGTAACACGCAGTATGGAGCGTGTCACGTAGCGGTGGTCCATAAATACCACTCACTTTTGCTCTGACTCTTGCTCCAAAGGGGAGGTGCTGGTGACCTCCTACGGGGCTCCCTAAAGACCTTTCACCTCCTGAACTCATCCCTACTTTGGGGCCACCAACCTTTCTGAGCCTTGGTTTCCCAGCCTCAAATGCTGGAGTAGCCAGTTTTTTCCAACTTAATTATACCCGCAGAGAAAGTGCCTCATGGTGCGTGTACTAAATTAAAACATTAATTAAAATAAAACATGAGCTCAGCAACAATTAAAGTGGAAGAAGAAGTATATATAAAATAATTCATACACACACATATATATTTAAAAAACACCGCAGCCTTACTCTCAAAGCCCTCAGGATCTAAGAATGGCTTGAAGGCTGTCAACCAGGGACTTTTTTTCCAAATCTATAGGATATCCAAGGGGGCCACGGTCTTCCAAACGGTATGCTATTTGAGTTTCTCATGGTCAGTATTTTAAAATATTAGCAGAATTCTGCTTCTGCTCACGTCCTCTTTCAACCAAAGGCATCTGGTTAGATGCAGCTGGGCGCTGAGATGCAGAGAAATTCCTTCTTACACCAGACAAGGATTTTTTACAGGCCACTCCATGTCAGCCCCCGTGCCAGGCTGTGGGATGCAGGGGTGACAGGCGGCTCCATGCCCGAGGAAGTTAGGAGTCCAGAGGTCAGGCAGACTGATGCCACTGAGAAGCAGAGGCCGAGGATGCCCAGCAGCCTCGCTCCAACTAGCTGGCCCTTCACTGTTTATAGAAAGCCTGTTGGACCCGCTTTCCTTGATTCTCTGCTTGGATTATTTCCTCTGCATCCTCATCTTTTGTCTACAGAAAGCCTCCTCACGGTCCAGAGCCCCTGCCCCTCAACACCACCTGTCCTGGGAAGGTCTTGAGTCTGCCTCGGCCAGCTCCCAAGCCAACGGTGCCCTCAGCCAAGCTTCTTCCCTTTCAACAGACCGCACCATTTCCCGGATACCATACTTGCTGCTCGGAATAGAGAAGCGGACTTGGAGAACGAGCCTGTGACACAGAGCAGGAGGGGAGGGGCGGGGGACGGGCTGCGAGCGCGGCACTGACGCGCGCGCACCACCGCGTGTAACGTCGGTAGCTAGTGGGAGCTGCTGCTCTGCAGGCAGCGTGACCCGGTGCTCTGCGATGGCCCAGAGGGTGCTGTGCGGGGCGCGGTGGGAGGCAGGCGTGAGAGGGAGCGCCTATGTGAACACGTCGAGCTGATTCACTTCATTGTACAGCAGAAGCTAGCACTGCAAAACAATGATACTCCAACTAAAAAAAGAAAAAAACTTGGATTCATGTCGATATTTGGCAGGAAACAACATTCTGTAAAGCAATTATCCTTCAATTAAAAAATTAATTAATATAAAAATAATAAAAAACCTCACTGTTCAGGTTTGATACATATATTTTTATATGGATACATCATGATAAGGGAATTTCAGGACCAAAAAGGGACTGGAGAGATGATCTGGTCCACTGCCTTTATATCACACACGCAAGGCTGAAGGCCCCAGAGGAGGACCAAAAGCCCACAGGACACATGAGAGGGGCACAGCCGGGCTTGGACCCCAGACCCCTGACTGCCAGGCCATGTGCCTTCTGTCCTTGCTGCCAAGTGTCCCCGCCCCTCACCGGTTATCTCGTTCTTCAGGGTTCTGGGTAACGAAGAGAGGGGTCGATCTGGCTAGTAGGATCCAGAGATCCGAGTGGCCAGTCTGACCATGGAAGCAGGCTGTGGCCGTCCCAGGCCTATTTCAGTGGAACCTGCTTAGCAAATACCATCTCCTACAGGAAGCCTTCCTAATGAGTCCAGCCCATCCTGAGCTCCCCTCTGTGACGTCTGTCATGCAGTTCAGCAACTCTTGGAGAGGCTGACAGATCCTATCATTTCTGTGGTCACCAACTCTGCTGATCCCAAGAGAATTGACTCCCCCTGAGTCAAGTTCCTCCACATTTGTGATTAAAGAGAATCTGAGCTAAAACGGGATTCCACTTCTGTTCACTAGTTCCCTAACGTGTAAAGCTATAAAAGAAAGAGTAGTCAACTTGGGTCTGAGTCTCATTTTGGTACTTCTCACCTGAGCCTCGCTCAACTTCACTCAGTCTTCCCCGGATCTGACATTTTTCTCCTCCCATCACCACTGTGACCAGCATCTCACGGCAAAGTTGGGGGACCTTGGGCAAGACTGGAGGAGCAAGGTCCAGGACCATTCCCAGGGGTCTCCTCCAAGCTTCTCGTGGTTTCTCGGAGGATATGCTAAGAGCCTGCCTGTGAGCACTAAGCAAAGGTCCGTGTGGAGGCAGGATTCGTTTCACATCTTAACCTCAAATAAATGTAGACAGCTACTCGGGAATATACCCTAAGGCAACGGGGGTTCTGGAACCAAATCATTTTGCTTAACTGAGAACTCTTTGCACGATACTGGATGCTTTGGGCTGGTGCACTGGGACGACCCAGAGGGATGGTATGGGGAGGGAGGAGGGAGGAGGGTTCAGGATGGGGAACACATGTATACCTGTGGCGGATTCATTTTGATATTTGGCAAAACTAATACAATTATGTAAAGTTTAAAAATAAAATAAAATTTAAAAAATAAAAATAAATAAATAAATTAGGCAAAATCACAGCACGGCGTCACCAGCACATTTCTACCCGCTTAGCAAAGCCCTCTGGTGATAACCTCCACTCATGTCTCTCTGAGAACACCCTGCCTTTACCCTCAATGACACTGAAGGTCAACATAAATCGGTCTGACCATTCCTTATGCCCTCGTGACTCCAGAGATAGTACAGAGCAGTGAAACAGTGTGAGGTTTGGCATCCAACAGGCCTAAATTCAAGCCCTTATTCTGTCCTTCCCTAACCGTGGGATTCAAGGCAAATATCATAATATATCTGGGCCTCAGTTTCCTCATCTGTAAAATGGAAATAATAATAGTACCTGCTTCATAAACTTTCATGAAGAGTAAATGAAAAAAATCTATGTAAAATACTTAGCAAGGTGTCCAGTGTATAGTAAGTACTCAATAAATAGTAGCTATGATCACTGGATATATTGTCATTATTATCTGTATCATCCTCATCATTAGTAGTAGTAGTAGTAGTAATTCATTTCTAAATTGCAGTATAATAGCTCTCAGCTCAGTCTCGTTCAGTCACTCAGTTGTGTCCCAATCTGTGTGACCCATGGACTGCAGCATGCCAGGCCTCCCCGTCCACCACCAACTCCCAGAGTTCACTCAAACTCATGTCCATAGACTCAGTGATGCCATCCAATCATCTCATCCTCTGTTATGCCCTTCTCCTCCCGCCTTCAATCTTTCCCAGCATCAGGGCCTTTTCAAATGAGTCAGTTCTTCACATCAGGTGGCCAAAGTACTGGAGTTTCAGATTTAGCATCAGTCCTTCCAGTGAATACTCGGGACTGATTTCCTTTAGGATGGACTGATTGGATCTCCTTGCAGTCCAAGGGACTCTCAAGAATCTTCTATAACACCACAGTTCAAAAGCATCAATTCTTTGGCACTCAGCTTTCTTTATAGTCCAACTCTCACATCCACACATGACCGCTGGAAAAGCCATAGCTTTCACTAGAAGAAACTTCGTCAGCAAAGTAATGTCTCTGCTTTTCAATATGCTGTCAATAAGTTGGTCATAACTTTTCTTCCAAGGAATAAGCATCTTTTAATTTCATGGCTGCACTCACCCTCTGCAGTGATTTTGGAGCTCCCCAAAATAAAGTCTGTCACTGTTTTCACTGTTTCCCCATCTATTTGCCATGAAGTGATAGGACCAGATGCCATGATCTTAGTTTTCTGAATGTTGAGTTCCAAGCTAGCTTTTTCATTCTCCTCTTTCACTTTCATCAAGAGGCTCTTTAGTTCTTCTTCACTTTCTGCCATAAGGGGGGTGTCATCTGCATATTTGAGATTATTGATATTTCTCCCAGCAATCTTGACTCCAGCTTCTGCTTCTTCCAGCCCAGTGTTTCTCATGATGTACTCTGCATAGAAGTTAAATAAGCAGGGTGACAATATACAGCCTTGACACACTCCTTTCCCTATTTGGAACCAGTGTGTTGTTCCATGTCCAGTTCTAACTGTTGCTTCCTGACCTGCATATAGGTTTCTCAAGAGACAGGTCAGGTGGTGTGGTATTCCCATCTCTTTCAGAATTTTCCACAGTTTATTGTGATCCACACAGTCAAAGGCTTTGGCATAGTCAATAAAGCAGAAATAGATGTTTTTCTGGAACTCTCTTGCTTTTTTGATGATCCAGTGGATGTTGGCAATTTGATCTCTGATTCCTCTGCCTTTTCTAAATCCAGCTTGAACATCTGGAAGTTCTCAGTTCACATACTG
>NW_011494838.1:3549349-3578430 GCF_000754665.1 Bison bison bison | reverse complement strand
CATTCTTTGGCATTGCCTTTCTTTGGGATTGGAATGAAAACTGACCTTTTCCAGTCCTGTGGCCACTGCTGAGTTTTCCAAATTTGCTGGCATATTGAGTGCAGCACTTTCACAGCATCATCTTTCCGGATTTGAAAGGAATTCCATCATCTCCACTAGCTTTGTTCATAATAATGCTTCCTAAGGCCCACTTAAGTCTGAATTTGGTAATAAGGAGTTCATGGTCTGAGCCACAGTCAGCTCCTGGTCTTGTTTTTGCTGACTGTATAGAGCTTCTCCATCTTTGGCTGCAAAGCTGATTTCAGTGTTGACCATCTGGTGATGTCCATGTGTAGAGTCTTCTCTTGTGTTGTTGGAAGAGGGTGTTTGTTATGACCAGTGCATTTTCTTGGCAAAACTCTATTAGTCTTTGCCCTGCTTCATTCTGTATTCCAAGGCCAAATTTGCCTGTTACTCCAGGTGTTTCTTGACTTCCTACTTTTGCATTCCAGTCCCCTATAATGAAAAGGACATCTTTTTTGGGTGTTAGTTCTAAAAGGTCTTATAGGTCTTCATAGAACCGTTCAACTTCAGCCTCTTCAGTGTTACTGGTTGGGGCATAGACTTGGATTACTGTAATATTGAATGGTTTGCCTTAGAAACGAACAGAGATCATTCTGTCATTTTTGAGATATTCAGACTTAAATTGAAGAAAGTAGGAAAAGCCACTAGACCATTCAGGTATGACCTAAATCAAATCCCTTATGATTATACAGTGGAAGTGAGAAATAGATTTAGGGGCCTAGAGCTAATAGATAGAGTGCCTGATGAACTATGGAATGAGGTTCGTGACACTGTACAGGAGAAAAGGATCAAGACCATTCCCATGGAAAACAAAAGCAAAAAAGCAAAATGGCTGTCTGGGGAGGCCTTACAAATAGCTGTGAAAAGAAGAGAAGCGAAAAGCAAAGGAGAAAAGGAAAGATATAAACATCTGAATGCAGAGTTCCAAAGAATAGCAAGAAGAGATAAGAAAGCCTTCTTCAGCGATCAATGTAAAGAAATAGAGGAAAACAACAGAATGGGAAAGACTAGGGATCTCTTCAAGAAAATCAGAGATACCAAAGGAACATTTCATGCAAAGATGGGCTTTATAAAGGACAGAAATGGTATGGACCTAACAGAAGCAGAAGATATTAAGAAGAGATGGCAAGAATACACAGAAGAACTGTACAAAAAAGATCTTCACAACCCAGATAATCACGATGGTGTGATCACTGACCTAGAGCCAGACATCCTGGAATGTGAAGTCAAGTGGGCCTTAGAAGGCATCACTATGAACAAAGCTGGTGGAGGTGATGGAATTCCAGTGGAGCTATTTCAAATCCTGAAAGATGATGCTGTGAAAGTGCTGCACTCAATATGCCAGCAAATTTGGAAAACTCAGCAGTGGCCACAGGACTGGAAAAGGTCAGTTTTCATTCCAATCCCAAAGAAAGGCAATGCCAAAGAATGCTCAAACTACCGCACAATTGCACTCATCTCACACGCTAGTAAAGTAATGCTCAAAATTCTCCAAGCCAGGCTTCAGCATACGTGAACCGTAAACTTCCAGATGTACAAGCTGGTTTTAGAAAAGGCAGAGGAACCAGAGATCAAATTGCCAACATCCGCTGGATCATCAATAAAGCAAAAGAGTTCCAGAAAAACATCTATTTCTGCTTTATTGACTATGCCAAAGCCTTTGACTGTGTGGATCACAATCAACTGTGGAAAATTCTGAAAGAGACGGGAATACCAGACCACTTGACCTCCCTCTTGGGAAACCTATATGCAGGTCAGGACGTAACAGTTAGAACTGGACATGGAACAAGAGACTAGTTCCAAATAGGAAAAGGAGTACGTCAAGGCTGTATATTGTCACCCTGCTTATTTAACTTCTATGCAGAGTACATCATGAGAAATGCTGGGCTGGAAGAAGCAGAAGCTGGAGTCAAGATTGCTGGGAGAAATACCAATAACCTCAAATATGCAGATGACACCCCCCTTATGGCAGAAAGTGAAGAGGAACTAAAAAGCCTCTTGATGAAAGTGAAAGAGGAGAGTGCAAAAATTGGCTTAAAGCTCAACATTCAGAAAGCTAAGATCATGGCATCTGGTCCTATCACTTCATGGGAAATAGATGGGGAAACAGTGTCAGACTTTATTGCAGCCATGAAATTAATAGACGCTTACTCCTTGGAAGGAAAGTTATGACCAACCTAGACAGCATATTCAAAAACAGAGACATTACTTTGCCAACAAAAGTCTGTCTAGTCAAGGCTATGGTTTTTCCAGTAGTCATGTATGGATGTGAGAGTTGGACTGTGAAGAAAGCTGAGCACCAAAGAATTGATGCTTTTGAACTGTGGTGTTGGAGAAGACTCTTGAGAGTCCCTTGGACTGCAAGGAGATCCAACCAGTCCATTCTGAAGGAGATCAGCCCTGGGTGTTCTTTGGAAGGAATGATGCTAAAGCTGAAACTTCAGTACTTTGGCCACCTCATGCGAAGAGTTGACTCATTGGAAAACTCTGATGCTGGGAGGGATTGGGGGCAGGAGGAGAAGGGGACAACAGAGGATGAGATGGCTGGATGGCATCACTGACTCGATGGACGTGAGTCTGAGTGAACTCCGGGAGTTGGTGATGCACAGGGAAGCGTGGCGTGCTGCAATTCATGGGGTCGCAAATAGTCGGACACGACTGAGCGACTGAACTGAACTGAACTGAACTGAAGCCCTCTTGAAGGAAGTTGCCATTAACCCACCACAGAGCCATACCTAGGTCTACTGCACCCAGAGCCCCACCCCTGTGGGAGTCCACTGCTGACCTGGACCTCCACAGGAGACACTCAAACACAGTTCTGTCTCAGTCTCTGTGGGGTCTCTGGGTCCCGGTGCCCACAAGGTTTGTTTGAGCCCTCTGAGCATCTCTGGTGGGTATAGGGTTTGATTCTAAATGCAATTTCGCCCCTCCTAGCATCCTCCCCTTGGAGGGTGAAGGGGAACTTGGGGCTTCCCCTTTTCCCCTGGATGTGGGGTATCTTTTTTTAGTGGAATCCAACATTCTCCTAACGATGGTTGTTCAGCAGCGAGTTGTAATTTTGGAGTTCTCGCAGGAGAAGATGGGCACATGTTGTTCTCCTCCACCATCTTGGAGCTGATGAATAATTGCTTTACAGTGTTGTGTTATTTTCTGCTGTGCAATTCAGTGAACCAGCTCTGCGTGTACATATGTGCTGTGCTGTGCTTACTCACTCAGTGTTGTACACCTCTTTGCGACCCCATGGACTGTATAGCCCACCACACTTCTCTGTCCCTGGGGATTCTCCAGGCAAGAATACTGGAGTTGCCATGCCCTCCTCCAGGGGATCTTCCCAACCCAGGGATCGAACTCAGGTCTCCCACAGTGCACGCGGATTCTTCACTGTTTGAGCCACCAGGGAGGCCCTATCCCTAACTACGGACCTCCCTCCCATCACCCATCCCACTCATCTAGGTAATCACAGAGCAGAGGTTTGAGTTCCCCATGCTATGCAGCAGGTTCCCACTAGCTATCTATTTTGTGCATGGAAGTGTACATAGTAATTCTTATTCATTCAGTGTGCATCTAGCTCCTATCAAAAAGAGTGCTGCCACCAGAAATTCCCACCAAAGTCTGGGTGTTCTTTCAATATAATGCTCAGCTGCCCAGGCTCTCACAGAAATGGCTCTTTTACTAGAGCTCACCTGAGGTTATTAAACGTGTGCTATGTGCCAGGCTCTGTGACAGGCACCTACCAAGATACATAAGGCAGCCCCTGCCCATAGTCTACCATAAAACAGACAAGGACTCAACTCAGAGTGGCAGATTCTTGTAGGAGAGCTACTCATCCTTCATGATGGTCTCAGCTTCCAACATCACCTCCTTCAGGAAGCCTGCCGGGATTACCCCTCAGCATCTTGAATTCTCTCCTCTGAAGTCTCTAATGTCATATGACTGACACCTCCTCAATGAGAAGAAATGACTATTTCTCACCTTTCTGTGTACCCATCTCTCCTGATCTCCAGTGGGTAATACCCCCAGGTTCCATCTCCTTTTCCTTTGTGTAACTATGATGGAAACTGGATCCAACTTCTTCATTCCCTGGCTTCATAATATAAAAGAAAGAATTCTTAACCCAGAGGCTACCAACTTGCTTTAATTTCATTTTTGAGAACACGGATGAGACATTTTCCTTTCTGGTGTCATGGGTCCCCATCTACCAAATGGCGCTGCCTCCCTGAACTGTCATGATGACAATACAACATGAACCCCAGTGTGGTTGAAACTCTTCACAACTCATTTCCAAGGTTTCCTGGTCCTTCTCCCCAGAAATGCCACTGACTGCGCACACATCCCGGCAGAGCCTGGACCCTGGGCAGGGTGGGAGAAGTCACATGCAATTAAAATTTCATTACCTTTCCCGAGTAGAGTACAGCACATTTACTAATATAATTACACTGCAATTGTCAAAGTCAATGAACAGTGTGCATTTCCGAGGCAGTGTCCGCAATAATTATAGCCCCTTCTTTCCTCCTAATCCACAGGATCACGCATCTCACCCACTGAGGTCTTCCTACCACTCTGGAACCTCCTGCAAGCCACTCATGCAGCTCCTCTCTGGGTCTCACTCAAAGAATCCTTCATAGCCCCCCAAATCAGAATTATAGGCTTGCTGCAATGATTATTTGTTTTCTGGCTTCCCCATTAGACCATAAGCTTCATGATCACACTGATATTGTTCACAGACAAATCCCCAGTACCTAGCAGAGGGCTGGACCCATACATCTGCTGTCGTTTAGTCACTAAGTTGTGTCCAACTCTCTTGAGACCCCATGGACTGTAGCCCGCCAGGTTCCTCTGTCCAAAGGATTTCCCAGGCAAGAACACTGGAATGGGTTGTCATTTCCTTCTCCGGGGAGCCTTCCTGACCTAAGGATTGATCCCGCGTCTCCGCATTGCAAGCAGATTCTTTACCAGTGAGCCACCAGAGCAACCCTGGACCCATGCACAGAGGCTTTTAAGGAGAATTTATCAAACAACTGAATGAATGAATAAATTAATGACCAAATACAGGGCTGTATGATCTCAGGAAACATACTTTTTGATCCTCCAATTTCCCCTTTGCAAAATGGCAACTGTCATACCCACTCTGCAGGACTGTTGGGGGAACTGGAAAGAAGGTGCATAAAGCACTTAGCTCAGAGCCTGACACATAGTAGGGCCTTCATTAACAGAGGCTGTTATTATTATTACATAAGGCAAAATCTCCCCACACAGCCTGCCACTTCTGCCCTCAAGGAAATGAGTTGATGGGATGTGTGCTGTGAGGCTGACATTTTCCTGCAGATGAGGAAGTCCATTAGCACCTTGGGACTAATGTGTGCATATTGGGAGCTGAGCTGGTAAATTGCTTTCTCAACACACTGCGTTCACCAATATCAATGTGATCTCAGTCCTGCTCAAACCCCCGATCTTGAGTCCCCAACACTTGCAACCCAGGGGTTTTGACCGTGGTCGAAGCATGCCAAAGTGTCCTTCACAGCTCAGCGATCGGCTAGCACTGTCCCGGGAGTCCGGGAGCCTGGGCCACAGCTCCCAGCTCAGCGATCGGCTAGCACCGTCCCAGGAGCCTGGGGGCCTGGGCCACAGCTCCCAGCTCAGTGATCAGCTAGCACTGTCCCGGGAGCCTGGGGGACTGGGCCACAGCTCCCAGTGTGCTGAGAGCCTTTACATAAAGCACTCCTCCTCCGGGGGCTCAGTTTGCCCACCCACGAACCGCAGGTGCTGACATCCAGCTCCTGCGATGAATGTCAATAGTGTTACTCGCAGGGTCCATCAGGCGCCACGAAGAGTGCTGAGTGCCTGCGTCATCACGTCCTCCCAACAGTTCTTTTCAGATCAGGTGACCGTCATCCCCTTTATTCAGATGAGGAAAGGAGAGCCAGAGAGGCTAAGAAATAATGCCTGACATAACCCAGCACAGAGTGACAGAACACAGGTTCAAACTCAGGATCTTATCCACCAGGCTACCCTGCATCTTGATCCACATGGGCTGAGATGAACTCGGCCCCAAAAGCACAGATGGCCCAGAAGTTCTGTGATGTTGGTTCCAACTCTGCCACTAACTTGGGTAGATCACATTTGAGACCTTGGGTTACTCATCTGTGAAATCGGGGTGTTGAACTAGGCGATATCCAAGGTCATTTTTCATTTAAAGCTGCTAGAGTAAGATGCCAGAAGTGTGAGCCCGCTGTTGGATGAAGATGACTGACCTGAGTCCCTTAGGCCCCACTTGAAGGTGACCTGATACGGCACACAGGAGGCAGACGGCCAGACAGGCCTGGGTTAGAAGGCGGCGTGGGCTCCTTCCTGGTGGAGAAAGCACCTGTGTCTCAGTTTCCCCAGCTGTGAGATGGAGCTGACACATCCAGCCTCACAGAGCACTTGGAAGGATCAAAACCGAAGTCCTCACCCTGGCCTACCAAGCCCAGTGACCTCTTGCCCCCACCTCTCAGACCTCATCTCCTAGACTCTTGTTCATCCACTCCACTCTGTCCACGTGCTCCTGCCTCAGGGCCTTCGCACCTGCTCGTCTCTTCCTGGTTAACCTTTCTCCAGGGACCAATATGCTCCCTCCCTCATCTCCTCCAAGTCTTTACTCAAAGGTCACCTTCTCTTAGGGCCTAACCTGACTGCTCCATCTAAAATTGCAGGATGAATTGGGAGAGTAGGAATGGTGTATATATATATATAATGAGAAGGCAATGGCACCCCACTCCAGTACTCTTGCCTGGAAAATCCCATGGACGGAGGAGCCTGGTGGGCTGAAGTCCATGGGGTCGCGAAGAGTCAGACACGACTGAGCGACTTCACTTTCACTTTTCACTTCCATGCATTGGAGAAGGAAATGGCAACCCACTGCAGTGTTCTTGCCTGGAGAATCCCAGGGATGGGGAAGCCTGGTGGGCTGCCGTCTATGGGGTCGCACAGAGTCGGACACGACTGAAGCGACTTAGCAGCAGAAGCATATATAATGGGCTTTCCTGGTAGCTCAGCTGGTAAAGAATCTACCTGCACTGCAGGAGACCTCGGTTCAATTCTTGGGTTGGGAAGATCCCCTGGAGAAGGGATAGGATACCCACTCCAATAGTCTTGGACTTCCTTTGTGGCTCAGCTCGTAAAGAATCCACCTGCAATGAGGGAGACCTGGGTTCAATCCCTGGGTTGGGAAGATCCCCTGGAGAAGGGAACGGCTACCCATTGCAGTATTCTGGCCCAGAGAATTCCATACAGTCCATGGGGTCTCAGTCCATCTATTTTATTTTAATGTATAAAATAGATAACTAATGAGAACCTACTGTGTAACACAGAGACTGTACTCAGTACCTTGTGGTGACCTACATGGGAAGGAAACCCAAAAAAGAGGGAACGTATGTATCTATGTAACTGATGCACTTCGCTGATGCAAAAAAAAAAAAAGGCATAACAATATAAAGCAACTATACTCCAATAAAATTTTTTAAATTAAAAAAATTTTCACACCTCTCTTCTCACTCACCCAAGCTGCCCCTAATCCTGATTCTGCTGCACTTTTCTGCATAAGCCTTGTCAGCCTCTGACATCCTATATATCGTCCATCTCTTCTCACTGAAATACTGGCTTCATGAAAGCAGCCATCTGTTTCCCTGCTGTGTCGCCAGTTCCTAGAACAGTTCCTGACACGCATCAGGTGTTTACTAAATACTTCTCAAATAAACACATGGATAGGTATATGTATCCAAGGAATAAATGTTTGTTTCCTTTTCTTCTCCTCTAACACTCGTCTCACCATTAACTGAACGCTTGCTGTGGGCCAGGGCCCTCTGCTCAGTGCTCCCCCAAAGGCAACCACCCGTGGCGACCTTGCCAACACCCGGGCCTTCGGCTCCTTGATCCCTGGTCATCAGAAACGCCCTCTCTCTACCTGCCATTTTTCACATCCCTGGTTCTCCCCAAACCAGTCTCTCAGATGTGTTCATGGAACCAGTGAATCTTTTAATTAAAACAGTCTGCTGTGATGAATCTGTTATTACAGAGCCTTACCTATGTAAAACATTAATAATACAAATTTCATTTGTTTATGTCAGTGCCAACCATTAATTTTTAATAGCAAAATGTATGAGTTATGAAAGGCATTAATGCAAACCAAATCACCAGCTGAGGATGAAAAGGAAATCTATTTTTTAGGGTAAGCAGTGGCGATGAAATATTATTGTGGCTTCCACGCAAGAACAAGAAAAAAAATATTTCTTCACCCTTCAGCAATAATTAAAAAAAAAGACCCAGGTGAAAAAAGAACTTTATCATCACCTCAACATTAGTTCTGAATTGGAACAGAGAGCGGTCTCTTTTATCTTACGGGGTCTCTGGTGGCACTTTCAAAGCAAGAAGTTTATGCAAAATTGTCCTAATTACCCACCCCAGTCACATTTATACTTCTAAGGTAAAATATTAATAATAATTTGTTACATTTGCACAGCATGGTAGAGTTTGTGAAGCACTTTGATTCATGATCTTGATTGATCCCTGCAACTCTGCGAGACAGCCAGATGTATGCCCATTTTACAGATGAGCCCACTGAGGCACAAAAGGGTTCAATGGCAGGACTGGGATTGTAGTTAGTACACTTAGTGAACAAATAAAGGAAGGTGGGTAAGAAAAGGCAAGAAGGAAGGAAGGGAGGACAATAGGAGGGCAGGCTGGCTAGAGGATGAGAGGGAAAGGAAGGGAGGATGGAGACAGGAGACCTAATTAAGGCTCAGGCAACTCACCATCTGCCACACCTTCCCCTCTGCAGATCCATGCTGGCCCTCCTCGGCCCCACTTCTAGGGCCCAGGAAGCTCAGAGCTGAGGACTTCACCATCAGCTTTCCTCCTGCCCGCATTCAGCCCCGGGGAACCCCACCCCCAGGAGATCAACATGTGGGAGGAGAAGGAAACAGACACTGTTCTTCGGCCCACCGCCCCGCCCCCCTCTTTTACCACTACCCTCTAGCAATGGCTGAAAAGTGAAAGTGAAAGTCGCTCAGTCATGTCTGACTCTTTGCAACCCCATGGACTATACAGTCCATGGAATTCTCCAGGCCAGAATACTGGAGTGGGTAGCCTTTCTCTTCTCCCGGGGATCTTTCCAACCCAGGGATCGAACCCAGGTCTCCCTCATTGCAGGTGGATTCTTCACCAACTGAGCCACAAGGGAAGCCCAAGAATACTGGAGTGGGTAGCCTATCCCTTCTCCAGCGGATCTTCCCTACCCAAGAACCAAACCGGGGTCTCCCTCATTGCAGGTGGATTCTTTACCAACTGAGCTATCAGTGACACCCCCCCACACACCATTCCAGCTTCCACCAAGTTCCCCCAGGTACACTCTGTCCTCCCCTTGTCCCTTCATCCCCAGAGATGCTAACAGCTCCTCACATGATGCTAGTCTCTGGGTGCTTCAGCTCCCCTCATTTACCCTCTTATCCAGGCTCACACCTTTGTAAGTGGTCCCTGAAGTAAACAGTCTCCAGTTGAACCATCCAGAATTCATTTGGAGTGACTTCTTGTTCCACAGGCATGAGTTCTCTCACCCCACTATCTAGACGGAATTGGATCCATCAGTATGGAAACCGATCAAAAAATTTAAACAGATCAGCTATTGTTTTCCTGGAGCGTCTCACCTCGCTAATGGGTGTTGCAGTCAGTTAACTCAAAACCAATATTTGAGTTCATGGCCTCTGCTTTTCGGTCCTGTCACATTCTGATGGGCGCCTGGAAGAGAGGGAGGCCGGTACTGCCCTCACTGAGAGGGTATTAACAGCACAACGGAAGTCAGAGCCTTTTGGACAAAGAGGATGGTGAGGATGCTAGTGTTTGACACCATGAAATTGTTCGAATATTTATAAATGTGCACATGCACCTTCTCAAGTAGCACGTTAATGTTTACACACCAATCTGTTAAATAGATACATCACCTCCATTTGTAGGTGAGGAAATTGAGGCTCCGGAGCTGTGGCTAGCTTGCTTTCTAAGGCCATTTCTTCTTATTATTATCGTTATTATCAAAATTTGCCTTTTATGGAGTGCTGACTCTTGAGTAACAGATTGAATTATCATCACATTTAATCCGCTGAACAACCTACAGGGTTATTCTACTTATTTCCATTTCACAGACATGGAAACTGAGGCTTAGGTCAAGGAAGAATGCATCCCCTGGAGCCCAGGCTTGCCAAGTCCAAAACATGTGCCCCACCCTCTGATGCCACAGTCATCCTGATGAGGCAAGGCCCCTGGGCTGCCCCTCTTTATCTCACATGTAGCCTCTGCCACAAAATAATAAGCGCCAGTTCATTCCCAGCCACCCCTGGAAGCTCCATCACACGGGGTCTGACCATCCCCAGGCTCAGGGGGAGGAAGACTCTCTCTGTTATCTGCCTTCCCCACTCGCTGGCCACTTCTCTTCCTGGATGCCTGTGGCTCTTTTTAATTTCACTGAAGACTGAAGTCAAAGATAAAATCCTAAGATGATCAAAATAATTATTCCTGGGAAAGAATTAATCCTGTGGCCCTTCAAACATGATAGATTTTTAAATTTTTAATTTCAGAAGTAAGGCACTGACACCGTTATAATAGCAAGTGGTACAGAAGGGAATGAAGTAAAAAGCAAATGCCCCTCTCCTCTCCTCTGGCTCCCAAACCCATTTCTCAGAGGTAACCACATATGGAATTTCTGTTTTGACCGCCACAGAAATTGTAATATGTTTGATGCAAGTAGGATTATGTTAGACAAACACAGCTTGATTTTCTTCCTCCAACTATGTATCTTAGACAGCCTCCTCTGCCAGTGCTTGGGTGGCAGTTTATTCATTCTTTAACTATTTATGGAGCTCTGCACTGTGCCAGGCACATTAGTCAATGAATCAGTCCTTACCATCATCATCACCTTCATCTGAGCCGCTGACACAT
Organism: Bison bison bison; assembly: GCF_000754665.1. Lineage (NCBI taxonomy): Eukaryota > Metazoa > Chordata > Mammalia > Artiodactyla > Bovidae > Bison > Bison bison. The sequence goes on along the minus strand of NW_011494838.1, from coordinate 3,567,402 downwards.
GCTGCACCCTTCACACTGACTTTCTTTTATTATCAGAATGACCCATGACTTGGGTACTGTTAACACCTGCATTCTCAGAATAGGAAACAGAGGTGTTAAGAAGTTAACTAACTCACATGATGTCACCTGTTAGTTCATGGTGGATTCGGGATTTGAATCCAGGCAATCTAACTCCAGATCTCAGGTTCTTAAGCAAACCCACAGTTCTTATCTGCATTGAGTGCACAATCTGGGAAGTAGAGTTGAGGGACAATATAATAAATCCGTACGCTTGCTAAGTCACTTCAGTGATGCCCAACTCTGTGTGACACTATGGACCATAGCCCACCAGGCTCCTCTGTCCAGGCAAGAATATTGGACTGGGTTGCCATGCCCTCCTCCAGGGGATTTTCTTGGCCCAGGGATTGAACCTGCTTCTCCTGCATTGAAGGCAGATTCTTTACTGCTGAGCCACCAGGGAAGCCCCAATAAATCCAGAGGCAAATGCTACTTAAAAAGAATTAGCAGGTTGCCTAATATTACTTAGAACACTTATGATAAGTCATTTAGTCATTTCCCTGTTGATGGACATTGAGGACATTGACATTCATGATTCCAAACAACATACAGTGAACATCTAAGACCACCTGACAGTGGGCAGCTAGATGTGCAAATTTAATTCCTAAAAGTGGAGTTACAGAAGCGAACAGCTTGTGCATTTTAAATTTTGATAGATATCTCCAAATCACCCTCCAAAAAGCGATGTCCATTTGAGAGTCTGCCTGGGTGCATGAGGACCCGTTTCTGCATTCTCACCAGGACTGGCTATTAGGAATTGCTTTCATCTTTAGTGAAAAACGGAATTTCATTTCTGTTGTTATTTTCATTACTTTTCCTTTGAGTGTACTTCTATGTATATATTAACTGTGGTTACTTCTTGACTTTGACTCATTATCTCGGGGGAGAGAGTGTGATCTAATGGAAAGAAACTGAGATCAGAACACAAAAGATTTGGGATGTAGTCTCAGTATCAAAACATACTAGCTGGGTGGTCGTGAGTGTGTGGCAGATCTCGGGGTTGGGATCCTGGAACAGAGGAGGACCATGGCCGTGAGGATGCGAGAGGGACTTCCATTCCAGGCTGCCGGGAGGGGCTCAGTGGGAGGATTCAACCACACCACACGAGGCACGTCGGAAGCCTAGAAGATGCATTTGGGATAGGGTGCATTGACGGGGGGATCTGTTGGGGTTGCATCTAGTCTGAGCTTACAGGGCACAAGTCGAACCACTAATCATCACCTGAGATGAGGGAAGCACACTCCCTTCTCATCCCTGCTCCTACCACAGTGCCAGAGGAGACCACACGGGGAGAGAGAGTGGGTCTGTGTGATATGTGGCCCTCCCCTTCAAGCCCCACCCAGACCCCTGAGATCTCAGCTCTAGACCGTTTAGGGTTTTAAAGCAAGCTTTGAAATCTAATATGAGTTTGGAATTTTTTAAATAAGCAGATCTGAATCTGAATGATAAAAATAAGACTAATAAAGACCAAAAGTAACTGGCAGTCTTGGAATCAACTCGAGCTGTCTTTACAAGAGTCCTCTGCTCAGCACACGGTGGGGGGTGCGGCGGGCACAGCTGGTGGCAGTTAAGGGGGAAAAATGTAAGCATCTCATATTTATATTCCAACCCGTTAAGACTCTTCATTATTAGTAAATAATGAGAGGATTGACTCAGCTGATCTTTTCCACTTCTCTAATTCTAAGATTACATGATTTATTCATTCATTCAACATGCATTTGAGAAGCACTTAGGCACCAAGTGCTCTGCTAAACCATGAGCAATTCTCGCCATCTTCTAGGAACTTTCCGCCCGTGGGGCAGACAGAGGCTCAGTGCAGCGGGGAGGCACAGAGGCTCGAGGGATGCCACACCGCGCAGGGAGCAGCGCGGGGCTGAGAGAGAGAGCCTTAGGGAGGAAGGCGCAAAAGGAGTGGGAAGGGCATCAAAATGCTGGAAAGGCTTTGGGTGAGGAAGAGGGGAGTGCTGCTCAGGAACGGAACTGTATCAAGTCCCTGTTCCTTGTCTTCTGAAGTAAAAGCCTTTTTCTTTAGTCTCCCAAGCCTTCTCTGTGTCTCAAAGTGCTGCCTCAAGAGTTCATGATTAGGAAATCTGGTGATAAAAGAAAAAAAGAAGAGCTGTTAGGCTTAAAAAACAAGTAACAATTTAGACTATAAAACAGCCCCATCATAGAATCAGGGACCCCCCCCTCCCCGATCAGTTCCCTGAAAGATATAGATAAAAGCTGAACATACATTCCCAGACCCCCACCAGATGGAAACTGCTGACCACAAGAACATAGACCTGAGATCAGTTGAAACCAGGAGGCTGATGATGCTTGAATGCTTCACCTTGATGCCAACCAAGCCGAGAATCGTGCATGAGCTGGTCATGCACCCGGCAGTCCCCTCCCTTATACTGCCTTTATTTTTCTAATTAATTTATTAATTTTAATTGGAGAATAATTACTTGGCAATATTGTGACGGTTTTTGCCATACATCAACATGAATTGACCACAGGTACACCTCACACTGCCTTTAAAACCCCTTCCCTGAACTCCATCAGGGAGTTTGAGTGTTTTGAGCACAAGCTACCCATTCCCCTTGCTTGGAGCCCTGCAATAAACACGGGATTTTTTTCACCACCACCCAATGTCAGTAGACTGGCTTTACTGCACACTTGGGCAAGCGGACTCAAGTTCGGTTTGGTAACAGGAAGTGAGGAGGGAATATTCCAGGCAGAAAACAGTTGGGATCCGGCAGGGAGATCTGACTGATGCTCAGAGGAACTGCACAAAGGTTAAAGTGGTGGGAGCAGGTGAGGGAGATGATCGCACCAACAGCAGAGCGGGAAGGTAGGCATAGGAGCTCGACTTGGTCCCCAGCATAACGAGGAGTCATTGGAAGTCTGGGGGTGGGGATGCGTCTCGGTCAGAATGTGCTAAGAAAAATGACTCGATCACGTCTGCTGAGCACCTTGCAGGGGCTGGAAAGAGAATGGAGCCAGACCAGTCTGCGCTTCCAACATCTTACCCCAAGGAAGCAAGATCAGGAAAGCACCCTTGTACACCTTTGCTCCTGTGCCCACAAGCAACAGCGCAATTTCCCCTTCTTTGCAAAGTTGCTATCCCAGCAGAGTGGGGTCCTGCCAAGAGCTCCAGCCTGAAATAGGAGGGATGGTGGGATGAGGTGGGGCAAGAAGCTCATGGGTCTCATAGCTATTAATTCTGTCATATGAATTTTCTCCCAGACCATAACACACAGAAACACTGAGGAGGCTCCCTACATACAACACAAGCTCTAGATTTGCCAAGCAACGGTGCTGGAATCTTCCATGAAAAACCATGTCCAGCACAGCACACAAGAGGTGAGTGCCAACCTTGGAGCTTGTGGCAAAACCCTCTGGAGAAAGGGAAAAGCATCACCCTTTGGGGGATGTGTTCAGATCAGCACCCTCCATAAAGGAAAGGAGAGGGGATACAGTTTTCATGAAAGCTAGTGTTATTAGTTCAGAGAGAGAGAAATCAGGGAACCACTGAATGTGGTTCTGTTTTTCAAGTTTAAGCAGTTAGATCATAAACAGCCCACAGGATGGTAACAATCTGGATGTGCTTCTGCGGCCTCTTCATCTTGTACCCCCAACACTGTCTAAGGACAGGAGACTGGAGGAGATCTCCAGGTGGCTACCTCTCCTGCTTGGCACAGACCCCCACACTTGCACACTTTCTCTCTTTCTCCTTGGTCCTTTTAAACTCTTTTCTTCAATGCCCTCCCATCCCCTAAACAATTCCTGTTCACCTTGTGTACATCAATTGTAATAATTTTCAGCCACATATGGTTCTTTTGCAGGATATGGTTCTCAGGCCACAAGGGCAGAAGAGAAGAAGTGTGTTCATTTCCCAGGGCTGTTAGAATAAATGATCACAAATTGGGTGATTATAAATGACAAAAATGTATTTTCTCCCAGCATTGATATCAACATATTGACAGGGCCATGTTCTCTCTAAAGATACTAGAGAAGAATCTTTCCTTGTCCCTTCCTAGCTATTGGTGGCTCCTGGCAGTCCTCAGCATTCCTAGGCTTGTAGCTGCATCCCTCAGGATGGCCAAGCTGGTTGGCCTGAGATTGACTCCTAAGCCATCAATTGCCATCGCAAAATCTCCGGTATTTTCCACTCCCGTCAACCTGTTTCTTCACCTGTGACTGGGATGCTGCCCTGGGTGGCTGTGAGGGTCAAACGAGATCATGTATTTTTAGGGTGCATGTACACACCTGCCCTATTCCAGAGGGTGGCTGTGAGGGTCAAAGGAGATCATGTATTTTTAGGGTGCATGTACACACCTGCCCTATTCCAGAAAGGATTTGCGGCACCTGTGGGATAACGTGTGCCCAGCAGGTAGCCTGTCACCCAGCATGCACGAGGTCTCCATTCACAGGAGCCTTCCTTCCCAAAGAAAACCTCAGCAGTTCAGTCTAATTCAATGTGAAAAGGATGCAGCGGCCCAAACGAATTAGGCAAATGCAGATACTTTTAGAGAAAACGTAGTCTTAACCAGTGGATCACCTATCCAGCCAATAAAAAAGGAGTAACTTTGGAAACTGGGTAGCAGTGTGAAGCTGTTATGATGCAAGTAAAAAGGCAGAGGAGACAACATTGTAAAGGCGAGGACTAGGCAGTGAATAGCACTGCGTGTACATTAGGCTTTACAAAATATGTTGATCTACTGCTGCTACTGCTAAGTCATGTCGGTCATGTCCGACTCTGTGCGACTCCATAGACTGCTGCCTATCAGGCTCCACCGTCCATGGGATTTTCCAGGCAAGAGCACTGGAGTGGGGTGCCATTGCCTTCTCCAATGTTGATCTAACGAGATGGCAAAATTTTTACCTCCCCTCTCCCTGTCCCTCCCAGAATTCTTTTGGTGAGAAAATGGCATTTGTTTGGGTGAGTTACATGGGGAGAAATGGGTAAATGTGGGGATCCACCTGCGTGAAACAAGGAGAAACTTCTCTTGCGACTCCAAGAGCAGATGGTCACGGAGGAGGAGTTGAGGAGGGAAGGGAGAGGGGAGGGGGCGGGCAGACAGGCAGGGACCGCCTGTTGTAGGAGGTGAGAGACCTTTCCGTGAGCCCCCATGTGTCAGTCAAGCGACTAACTCCTGCACAAGCGACAGGGCACGGCTGGCTCAAGCACCGAGGAAAGTGGCTGGACTTTGTGCTCAGACAGATGCAAAGAACACCGAAAATCAAGTGGACGAACAGAGATCGGGAGCAGAACAAAGCCAGGGAGCAGGGGACGCAGAAACTCTCCGAAGCCGGGGAAGAATCTGAACGCTGCGGCACTGAGTCAGAGGATCGGGAGGCCTGTGCGGATCTCCGGGTTATATTTGTCTACATGCGCGAAGATATAAAGAAAAAAGTGAGGATGGGCAATATGTCATGATAGAAAATTGTAGTTGATTTTTTCCTTAAGTTAAAAAGTCATGTATGGGCCCGGCAGAAATTTTGAAAAATACAGAAAAGCACAAGGAAGAAAACCACTCTTGATATTTTGCTGTCATTCAAGCCCTCCCACCTGTATGCTTGCTCGCACCCAGACTTCCACATACATAGGTACACACACAGACCCACACACACAGACACACACACACACACAGACACACACACACACAGACACACACACACACACACACACACAGACACACACACACACGTATTAGGCCACACACATGAGATTTTCTGCCCTCCACTTTTTCTACCTGACCACATAATATGAGCATTTCACATGGCATTACATTTCTTCTTCTAGTTCACTGTTAATGGCTACATAATATTCCACATGATGATAGTACATAATTTAACCACTCTCCTGATTTTGGAATTCACTCTTCTAAATAAAGCCCCAGTAAATGTCCTTACACATAAACTTTTGCAGATATTTATATATAGTTAGAATTATGAATCCATTTCTAGAAATATAACTGCTGGGTCAAAGAAATAGATGTATTTGAGGCTTTGATCACATTTGCCCAAATTGCCTTCTACAGATAATGCACCTATTTGATACACCATCAGCCATTTAAGAAAATGTCTGTTTCCTCCACAGGCTCACTTGGCACTAGGGATAGTAATCTTTTTTTTTCTGCCAATTTGATGGGTGAAAATGCCATCTCAGTTTTGCTTTAATGTTTGTTTCTGTGATCACCATGAGATTCATTATTTGCTCTTGTTTGTCAAGTAGGGGACTTTGTGTTTCGTTTGTAATTGAATTACACACGCACACCCTTTGTCCATTTTCTTACTGGAGCTTCTTTTATTGCTCGTATATTTCTTAATCATTTGCCTGTCATATATACTGTCAATATATCCTTGGTTTATATTATCTTTTGAACCTGGTTTATAGAATTTTTGAAGCATAATGATTTTTTTTTTTTAAATTTTTGCCACACCATGAAACTTGTGGGATCTTAGTTCCGGGACCAGAGACTGAACCAACATCCTTGGCAGTGGAAATGCAGAGCCCTAACCACTAGATCAGCAGGGAATTCCTAGAATAGTTTTATTTGATTTAGTCAAATCTACTAATATTTTCCTTTATTGTATGTTTTTACTGCTTATGTTTACCCCATTCTGAATCAGGTAAATATTTACTCTTTTTTTAACCCAAATGTGCCTCCTAAAACTTTTCTTATCTTCAGCATACTTGGAATTGAGTAAGCTACATGAGGCAGGGGTCTGAATCCATGTATTTTATGAATAGTCAATCCCAACATCATTTACTGACTGATCCATTCTTTTCCACTAATGTGACAGGTCCCCTCTACTGTGAATGGTAGTTCATGAGCCCTTACATAGCCAAGAAAGTCTCTCTGTTGACCATGTTTGACTGGGTATAAAATCTTGAATCACAAATTTTTCTCTCAAAAATTGCTGCATCACCTTCTAAAATTCGGTCTGTTTTCCATATTTTTCTATCCTCTGAAAAATTTTACACAAAATAGTTGTTTTATGAAGGTTTAGAAGAATTTACCTGTCCACCTAAGATTTCACCATTTTCGTGGTAGATCTTTGTGATTTTCCCCCAAGCTCTGCCTCACCGATAGTTATGTCGTGCGCACGAGGTCATTTTTATTTCATTTTATTATCATCTTTCCTATAAAATTATTCAGTTTATCCAGATTTTCAAATTCATGAGCAAGAAGGTTTATGTAATATCAGTATTTTGCTCACATTTCTGTTTTATCAGAGTTTAGATACTTTTCCTCCTGTTCTATGTCAACTATTTTTTATTCCTTTTAGTTACTGAGACTGTCAAAGATTGCTTTGTACTCATTTGAAAAAACATTAAATCCTAGATTTATTTACCAAGTCGTCTCCTCTTCTCTTTTCTCATTTATTCATGTTTTCTGCTCTTCTTTCCACTTTCCTTGGGCTAACTTTGTGGTCCTCTCCATCACTTCTCAAGTTGAATGCTAAGGCCATGTATTTTTTTTTTTCTTTCCTGCCTAAAGAAATTATTAAAGGCTGTGAATGTTCCTTAGGAGATACCCTTGGCAATATTCCATCAGTGTTGATATGCTGTATTCTCATTGTTCATGCATTTGCCACAGTCTATAATTATAGTTTGTTTTGATTTGATGATTGTCGACTAAAGAGTAATTGAAATTCTTCCTTATCTCATCCAACATCCTTCTCAGTGCTCAACTTGCCTTCTTTGACTTTCTGATTCTTTTTCCAGCAGACCATGTCTTCTCAATGTCTGCCAAGGATACAAAATAGTTTCCTGAGGTGTTTTGTTTTGTTTTGTTTTGTTTTCTGGAGTCTAAAGAGATGTACCTTCATCATAGGTCTCTTCTCTTGATCTGCAATGTAAGATTTTTATTGACTTCTTTTCGTATTGTTCATCTTCAAGAAAATTTAAACATTAATATCTAAATATTAAAAAAAAAACAGGGCATTAGAACTGTTCTGGCCGCACTCTCTGTCCTTAGGGGTGATGGTTAAACCCCTTTCAGTCTTCATGAGGACAGACTGAAGGGGGCAGTTCACAGCTAGACTGTGTCTATGTTCCTAGCAGCTAACTCAGGTGATCGAGGGATCTAGTCAACCTCGATGATGAGTTCTCTTCTTAGATAAAGACACATGGAGAAACCATAACGCAGTGACATGGGTTCATCCCCTTTTTTCTGTCTTCAGCATCTCATTTGTGTGTTTTGAACTCCATGGCTTGGAATATGGCAAAATTAGTACACACACACACACACACACACACACACACATTTTCTGTTGAAAATCCTGAGTTACTGTCTCTGCTTGAACGCAGTCAATAATCAGGGGTGGGAGGGGAAGTTCATCATTCTGGTTGCCTCCCAATAGAGGGTTTTTTGCCCAACTTTCTGATTTTTATGTCTCCAGGGTCTCAGGACAAGTGCAAGTATTAGTCGCTCAGTCGTGTACAAGGCTTTGTGACCCCATGGACTGTAGCCTGCCAGGCTCCTCTGTCCATGGGATTCTCCAGGCAAGAATACCGGAGTTGGTGGCCAGCCATTCTTTCTCCAGGGGAATCTTCCCGACCCAGGGATTGAACCTGGGTCTCCTGCATTGCAGGCATATTCTTTCCCATCTGAGCCACCAGGAAAGCCCTATTTTTACGTCCCCAGGGTTTTCTGTTTGTTTGCTTGTTTGTTTTTTACATCCCCAGCATCTCAGAGACAAGAAGGAAGTGCAAAGTCCCTTCTTATTTTTCTTTAACTGGTCTTAGCTTCACTTAAAGAGCAGTAAGGCAGGTTTCTCTCAGTTCAACTCCATCTGCTTCAGTGTTAGTGGAAATCTCTCTTTGATTCTACATTATGCTGGTCATTGTTCAATCGGTTGTTATGCTGGTTACAGATCTTAGTTTGAGGTGATTCTTCGAGCTTTTATCTCATATCTCCATAGGAGGTCAGTGGAAAATTTAAAAAGGCAGTATCAGAGCCTGAGAACCAGATGCCATCTTCGTAAGCATTCTTCATGTGTGGCTCTAATTTTACTTGTGCAATAAATCTCAGTCTTCCTGCGACTGAATCCAGCCCCAGCATTTCTTGCTGGGAGCGTTGGGAACGCTTCCTGCCTCTTTTCTGTGTTCAGCCCTATCCCTTGCATTTTATCTTCCACCCCAGTCACCAAAAGCAATCCTCCTAAAGCTAAATCTATTTAGTCCCTTCCTCCTGTCCAAAGCTCCCCCTCAGCCATCCAAACCCTCCCAGAAATACCCATGCCATACAGTCAGTGATACCCAGTTCCTCCGGGGTCGTGGGAAGGAGGGATCTGGGCTTTCTTCTTGGGCCACCAGGTCACAGCCCGCCTGGGAAAATGCAGCTGACAAAGGAAGTTGGTTCCCCAACTTCTCCACTTGTCTCCCCCTGAGAAGAGCCATATAAGGATAAGCTACATAATTTGTGGGGCCAAGGCAAAATGAAAACGCAGGGCCTTTTGCTGAAAATGTATTAAGAATTTCAAGATGGCAGCAGCACAGGGTCAACCCAAGAGTGGGACCCTTCTGAATGGGGGGCTGTGAGGGGGTGGTACAGGACACCCACCCATGACTCCAGTTCTGGGTGTTGCGTTTAGACTAACAGTCAGATGGAGCTGGAAACTGGTGAAAATGAAAGTGTTCACTGCTCAGTTGTGTGCAACTCTTTGCAGCCCCATGGACTGTAGCCCGCCAGGCTTCTCTGTCCATGGAATTCTCTAGGAGACAATACTGGAGTAGGTAGCCATTCCCTTTTTCAGGGGATCTGCCCGACCCAGGGATCAAACCAGGTCTCTTGCATTGTAGGCAGATTCTTTACCATCTGAGCCACAAGGTAGAGATTGTTAGTCCAACTCTAACCCTTTCACAGTTCACTTGGAGAGCTGGGTCTGAAGCTCAGAGAGGGTCTTGGTGTTTGGCCAAAATCCTAGAGCAAGTCGGGGACTGGGTCTCTTGCCTCCAGATTAAAGGATCCCCTCTCCTCTCTCTGCCCCATGAAGTTGTCTGTCACTCACTGAACTGCACAGATGTGGATGGAAGGACTCTGAGCTCTGTATTGATCTCCCAGCAGGGAGGCAGTATGGTTTAGGGAGAAAGTATCCCAGATCTGGAACAAGATTTGGAGCCCTTACCCCACACCAAAAAAAAAAAAAAAAAACCCTGCATAAGTGGGACAGGTTGGTTTCTCTCTCTGGGTTTTAACAGGTTTTGTTTAACTGGTTTTGTAACAGGAAGGCATTGAACCAGCTGGTCTGGAAGGCCCTTTGCAGACCTAAATGACGTGGAGACAGCAAGGCAGAGACCAGTCCCATGGGAAACCGAGGGTAGGTACCTCCCCGCAACACCCCCGTACCCATCAAGAGGCAGCTCTGGGCTGAGCAGTCCTTGGGTGAAATTAAACTCCTCTTTCAACTGAATTTGCCAGTTTTTCAGCCAAAAAATAATAATAATAATAAGTATCACAACTACAAGCTGTTCCAAGCCAACCTGCCCTTAAACAGATAATCAGATTTGCATAAATTGAGTGCTGCTGAGGTTTAAATAATTCATCAACGTGGCAGGGTCTTTTTAATAGCCAAACAGAACTGCCAGACTTTGGGAAAGGATCAATGGCAGCCCACGTCCTGAGGATGTGCGCTGCGTCTCAAGACCACAGAGCCACTGGGGAGGCTTAGAGACAGGAACCTCTGCTTCCTGGTTCTTCATGGACGCAGACAAAGGACGTGCTTTCATGTTCCAGGGGACTGACATCTTCAGCAAAGCTTGTTCACAGAAGCAGGGCAAAGGGAAATACCTGAATCCCTTTGAAAAAACACGAAGGAGCCTGCGAGACCTCAGGTTTCTGCAGACTCGGGGGAATGAGAGGAGTAAAGGCACCTGATGAGCTGATGGAAGACAGAACCCAGGAGGTTTAAGCAGAGAAGATTCAAGCGGTGGGAGACAATTTCACTGCCTTCCGATCTCTGAAGGGTTGCTGCGGCCTAAAGAACAGAATGTTTTTGGTCAGACCCAAGGTCAGGGCCAACAGGAACCCCTGGGAAGGCGATGTTGGGCTATCTGGACCAACAGATAGGTCAGTTTCTAGCTGACCTTTGATGGCTCAGGTTGCTTCATGTGTCGATGTCACCGATCCGAATGGTCACCAGGAACACACCGGCAGCCAGTGGTGTGTTCTGCCTTCAAAGCTAATTTCTTCACTCACAACAAGGAAGCGCGCGTCCCATGGGGGAACCGTGAGGAGCCTCCATGGACGGTTGCGAGATGACTTGGGATGGGATTGAAGCTTCTTGTAGGTGGTCTGGGGAGGGCTCAAAAGAAGGGCAGTTCATTGGATGGATGCTCAGAAAGTGGGGGTAATCCTCTAAGTGGGGACCTTAATGAACCCTATGTGAAAGGAAGGGAGAAGAAGAAGAGCAGAACCTGAAACAGGGAAAGAGGAGCAGTCGCACATGGTAGCCGGCAGGGAGGGTCCTGGCCCTCTGCGCGCTGCACGGCGACCTTGTTCGCGTCTGTGCACAGAGGGCGTGATGAAGTGGTCCTGTTCTTTGTCTCGCCTTGTTAGAGTTGCAGAGTGATCTTGTCTGACTCCAGAGTTCCGTGAGAGCGTTCGTGTCCAACGGGAGGACACACAGCCCACTGGGAGTGCCAGGCCAGCTCCAAAGAGCTCCGAGGTCTAAATGTCAGAAACTGCTTTCCTCATTCTCACAGCCAAACACGAAGATCGGTTTGGTTCTTGTTGTTGATGCTGTTTTTAAAATATCAGCATTCTTATTTTTTTTAATTGAAGTATAGTTGATTTACAATGTTGTCCTAATTTCTGCTCTCCAGCAAAGTGACTCAGTTATACGTATACATGAGTTCTTTTTTATGTTCTTTTCCACTACGGTTTATCACAGGATACTGAATATAACCCGCTGTGCCGTACATTAGGACCTTGTTGCTGATCCGTTCCATCTATAATAGCTTGCATCTGCTAATCCCAAACTCCCACTCACTCCGTCCCCCTTCCTCTCCCTCCCCTCCTTGGCAATCACAGCACTGTTCTCTATGTCTATGAGTCTGTTTTTGTTTTGTGTCATATTTTAGATTCCACATGCGAGTGATATCATATGGTATTTGTCTGTCTCTTTCTGACTTTCTTCACTAAGTATGACAGTACCTAACTGCATCTGTGTTGCTGCAAATGACACTTTCATTCTTTTTAAGGTTGAGTAGTATTCCACTGTGTACATGGATCACATCTACAGGCTGCCTCAGAGGCTCAGAGATAAAGAATCCGCCTGTAATGCAGAAGCTGTGGGTTTGAGCCTTGGGTTGGAAAGATCCCCTGGAGGAGGGCGTGCAACCCACTCCAGTATTCTTGCCTGGAGAATCCCATGGACAGAGGAGCCTGGCAGGCTACCATCCATCATGTCCCAAAGAGTTGGATATGACTGAGATGACTTAGCATGCACCCACCACATCTGCAAGAAGATCAGTTTTATAGTTTATCTCCCAGGGATGCTGGCTCACCAACAATTCACCACCTAATCTGCGACTCACCACCCGCCTCCAACCACACCCAAACCAGTCTGTGCCCTATTCAACAAGGGAAGCCTTCCGATTACATGCTTGGGTACCTCAGCAATACCAAATAGCTGCCAAATGTTTTAAACACTTAACTCCTGCCCATATTCTTATTGCTCTTCCTCCTTGGAGGTAGAGCCAGTGGGGGGTGGGTAGGGCAGCATAAATTCCTTCTTCCCAACAGTTCAGGGATCAGCACCAGTCTGCGGACTGTACTTTGCATTACATCATCCTCGGCCTTCAAAACCAAAGCTGTTATTTCAGAACTACCTAGTCATCCCCTCTTCTCAAGAATATGCTAAGCCAAAGCTGTGCTTCGCCAAAGTTGACTTAATTAATTTCCCAGACCCAAACAGGCCAAAAGAGACTTATGACCTGGGAAAAGTCATCCACAATGTGATTGTCAAGTCATATTTTTTATCAAAGATGGTGTGCATACTAATTTCTTATGGCTGCCATCAGAAATAAACACAAACTTGGTGGCTTAGAGCAATACATATTTATTTTCTTCTAGTTCTGGAGGTCAGAAGTCCAAAATTAGTCTCAAGGGCTAACATCAAGGTGCCTGCAAAGCTGGTTTCTTCTGGAGTCTCCAGAGGAGAATTTTTCCTGCCTCCTTCCAGCTTCTAGAGGTCACAGTCCTCCTTGACTTCTGGCCACGTTGGTCAAGTCCCGCTTCCACCACTGCATCACTTTCTCGAGGCTTTGACGTTCTTGACTTCCTCTTACAAGCTGAAGAATTGATGCTTTCAATATGGTGCTGGAGAAGACGCTTGCGAGCCCATTGGACAGCAAGGATATCAAGCCAGTCAATCCTAAAGGAAATCAGTCCTGAATATTCATTGGAAGGACTGACATTGAAGCTGAAGCTCCAATACTTTAGCCACTTGATGTGGAGAGCCACCTCAATGAAAAAGATTCTGTGGCTGGGAAAGATTGAAGGCAGGAGGAGAAGGAGGAGGCAGAGGGTAAGATGGTTAGATAGCATCACCAACTCAATGGACATGAATCTGAACAAACTCCGGGAGATAGTGAAGGACAGGAAAGCCTAGCGTGCTGCAGTCCATGGGGTCACAAAGAGTCAGACACAACTTAGTAACTAAACAACAGCAACAACCAGATAATGTCCCCAACTCAAAATCTTTAACAAAATCTTTAACAAAATCTTTAACATCTGCAAACTCTCTTTTACTCTGTAAGGTAAGATTCATAGGTCCTGGGGATTAGGACACAGACATCTTTGGGCATAATTCAGCCTACCACAGTAGGAAAAGCACATTTTCTTTGAATTAATCTCCCTCTGCCCCATCAGGACTGATTAAATTTAAAAAGAACTGGTTTCAGCTCCTCATCAGTTCAGTTCAGTCGTTCAGTCAAGTCCGACTCTTTGGGACCCCATGGACTGCAGCATGCCAGGCTTCCTATCCTTCACCATCTCCTAGAGTTTGCTCAAACTCATGTCCATTGAGTCCGTGATGCCATCCAATCATCTCATCTTCTGTCATCCCCTTCTCCTCCTGTCTTAAATCTTTCCCAGCATCAGAGTCTTTTCCAATAAGTCAGTTCTTCACATCAGGTGGCCAAAGTACTGGTGCTTCAGCTTCACCATCAGTCCTTCCAATGAATTTTCAAGACTGACTTCCTTTAGGATGGACTGGTCTGATTTCCTTGCTGTCCATGGGACTCTCGAGAGTCTTCTCCAACACCACAGTTCAAAAGCATCAATTCTTCAGCACTCAGCCTTCGGCGCTCAGCTTTCTTTATGATCCAACTCTCACATCCATCCATGACCACTGGAAAAACCACAGCTTTGACTAGACAGACCTTTGTAGGCAAAGCAATGTCTCTGCTTTTTAATATGCTGTCCCTTCATAAGCTTGTGTTCAAAGTCCACTCAGACACATCGTTGTGTAAGCTGTGGCAAGTCACTTCATCTTTTGTAAGACTTAACTAGTCCATCTGTAAAATGGGGTCAGCATCCTACCTCCCAGGGTTGCTGCAAGGAGGACTGTGAACATGTATTTAAAGGGCAGGGCACCCAGGAGGGGCTCATGGCGTGCTATTTTTCTGGATGTTATGCTGTGCCTTCATTATCTGCCCACAAGAAACATGGGTGACCTGGGCTTTTCTTTTTCTCACTGATACTCAGGGATGCACTCTATCATGATCTCACACACATCTCTCCTTTGCTTATCTTTTATCTCCATGAAATCTCCCCCTGCACAATTCCCCTGGACAATGCCCGTGGCAGCAAAGGCTTCTTTCCAGGCTTGGACCAAACAGAGCAGAGACCACGGGTGGTACCCAGGAGGATGGCCGCAGGAAGATGCCCAGTCAGACCTGCCTCCTCCCTGTCTGCTTTGAGGCCAGACATGAAAGGCCTTTTTAGAGAGAGGGGAATTGTCATTAGAGCCTTTCTTCTCTTGATAATGGTCCTGCCGGAACCAGAAGATTAAAAAAAAAAAAAAATGTTGATGTGCTATTTATTATAATACGTGGGCTGAAGGGTATATATAACCATGAAAATCATCCTGTGGCCAAAACTGCTCCTGCAATTGTGCCAGTTTTAATATTGTGTACTATCTAAAGTTTTCCTATGAGTGGTCTCAAAGAAAAATCATAGAATTTTATCATTTTAGGGAAACCCAAACCCATCTAATCCTTCTTCCAAAAAATAGCCGATATAGAATGAATCTGCTGCTGCTGCTGCTAAGTCGCTTCAGTCATGTCTGACTCTGTGTGACCCTATGGACAGCAGCCCACCAGGCTCCTCTGTCCATGGAATTCTCTAGGCAAGAATACTGGAGTGGGTTGCCATTTCCTTCTCCTACAATGAGCCTACTTGTACATTTTTAATGACTGTATGCTCACTACCTTTTTCCTCTGAAGTTCTTTCTTTAGGTCCCTGAGGGTGATAAATAAGCACACCCCTCACTCCTCCAACTCTGAATCAATTACGAAACAGATTCGTCAGCTGGGGGTAATTTATCAGCTTCAGTGTTCACAAAAAGGGACAGGAAGGTTGTGACAGTGAAAGCTGGTCAGTTGTGTCTGACTCTTTGCGACCCCAGGGCTATACAGTCCGTGAAATTCTCCAGCCCAGAATACTGGAGTGGGTAGCCTTTCCCTTCTCTGGGGGATAAAGAGGGATGGGAGAAGGCAAACTGGACATGAGACCAGAATGGGCTTTCTATGCCTTCCTCAATCCTAAGGTCAGCCTAAGTGAAAATTGGATCTGCAGAGCAGCCTCCCAGAAACTTAGGAGACCCTGGCTGCCTCAACACCCCACTTGGGCCCAGAAGGCATGAGAATGCCACCCTGGGCTTCTCTGTGAGCAAGTGGCATGTGGCCCTTTGCTCTACCCAACAGGCAAACTGAGCTAAGACCCTCACCATTTCCCCATCTCTTCCTAGGGCTTGGAGCCAACAAGAGCCCAATGCCTGGTGTCAACTTTGCCCTTCAGATTCTTCGAGCCCCTGTTCTGCGAGCCAGCAGTGAGCTGGGGAGGGAGAGCATGGCTCCACCCTGTGTGATTGTTTGAGTCAATCCATTTGGCTGCTTTCCTTGATGGAGGTAAAATCTGTTTCCATTCCAATCCACCCAATCCACATCTGCACTGCATTGCTCTACAGGACAAGAGGGCAAGGATAATACTGATGACCGTGGACTCCATCCGTGGTCCAATTCAAACAGTGACTCTGCTACTGACTCAGCTTGTTTCTTTGGGCAAATTCGCCTACTTTTCTGAGACTCCATTTCCTCATGTATGAAGTGGGGGTGATGATGGTCCCTCCTTCATAGAGGGTTATGGCCATTCACTGAGATTACCCATGGGAAGCATTTGACCTGAAATGAAATATGAGAATCATTTCATAGTCACTGCTGGTGTTATTGCCACATGGAGTAATAGAAACATCCCATATTAGAAGATACAGAAGAGAACTCAGCCCACGGCGGGTCAGCAGGATGGCTCCTGGTGGCCACTTCGGGGGATGCAAGAGGAAGTAAGACCCAAACTCCACCCTTCCCTGCAACTTTGTTGACAGAGGGGTGGGGAAGAGAACCTTGGTGTGAAGTGACTCACTCTTGTGGGACATGCTCATTCATCACCTAACATTCTCTCATGCCCTACCCTGGTTCAGCTCTGTGCTGGGCAGTGAGCCCACAGAAGGCAGTCAGATGCTGCTCTGATCCTTATAGAGCTCAGAGATCTAGCAGAGTCTGCAGCCTGAAGCTGCAAAGTAGACTCCCTAAGGAGGAAGATCACTTCCACATGGTAATCTTGAGACTATTTCCTGAAAATCTGAACAGAACTTTGAAAGTTGGCCAAAACTTTATGGGGTAGTATATCAGCTATTTATGTCACAATTAATTCTGTGTAACAAGCAATCCCCAAACTTAGCAGCTGCAAACAAACAATAGCCATGGACTTTTGATCACGAGTCTGTGCTAACCAGGTGGCTCTGTTGGCCTCGGCTAGCACTTTCATATAGCTCAGTGTCAGCTGGAAGTTAGACGGTCCAGCGTGGCCTCAACTGGGACAACTGGGTTCTTCACCACATGCTTCTTATCCTCCATGGGATTGTCTGGAGATGGTCTCGAGAATATCACAGAGGAAGAGAAGAGAAGCAAGGCACAGTGTGCAAGCTTTTCCTAAAACTGGATTGTGTTGTCAGCACTGACATCAGAAGTTGGCCGTCAGAAGTCACATAGCTGAGGGTGGCCTCAGAAGGGAGAGCCCTGAAGAATTATAGAGCACAGGGAAAGGATGAGAACAGAGGTCCTTAATGCAATCATTCTGCATGAGAGTAGAGAGAAGAGGCGGAGGGAAAGCTAAGTGGGTCATGCAGATAGGGGAAGGAGCTCTTCCTGTTCCATCTCAACCAGAGGATGCCTCCATCACCATGACAGCAGCTGTTTCCTGGGCATCCAGACTGTGCTAGGCACAGGGTCATATGTCCAACACTATTATCTCGTCTCAAGGCAGGTATTCCCATTTTACAGATGCAAAATCAAGACTTGGATATGGAAAAGCCAGGATTCAAACTCTGGTCTGTCAGACACAAAACCCCTTGACTTTCCACTACCTTCCAGAATCAATGAGGATATTAAAGATGGGACCCAGCTGGTCAAGACCCAGACGTCTACCCTTGACCCCACCTTCCTATGAGCCCTCAGTCTGTTCCAGAGGTCGCCTTCCTCACCACCAAGGCCTCGCTGCACTTGCTGCCTTCACTTAGGCATCCCTATTTGAGCTTAATTAGGTTTGTACTAAGTTCACAAATTCCCTTAAACTTAATGGGCTCTAAAGAGAAAATAGAGCTCTTTCTCTCCAGGTGTTTATTTCCTTCCCACATTGTCCCTACTGCACTCTGAGACTCATTTCCACATCCCATCTGGTTAATGGGTGCAGGTGAGATCGCTCAGAGCACTGTACGCC
>NW_011494838.1:3542632-3549249 GCF_000754665.1 Bison bison bison | reverse complement strand
CCGCAAGAAGCGCCCCCTGCCCCCACCGCATCCATAGCACACCCAGATGTTCCTCCTCCCCAGCAAGAAGATGGGAAAGGGAGAGAACAGACCAGCCCTGTCCCCAGTCGAGCAAACCCATCCCTCACATCTGGCCTAGACATCTTTGCAAAGAGCAGGAAGCAGGTGATGTTTCCTGAGGTCCTACTATGTGCTGAGCACTGCACACGTACCCCCATCCCATTCATTGAGCAAATGGACAGAGTCCAGGCTCTGGAGCCAGTTCATCCTCGCAGATTACTTGTAGGAGATGCCTCTGCCCCTGTTTTCACGCCAGAAGGTGGGGATAAACAAAACACCCACAAAGATCACTGTGAAGAGTCAATGAGCTAATAGTTGTCAAGTGCTGAGAACAGCCCCTGGCTCATGATAAAACGTGTTAGTTGCTCAGTCGTGTCCGACTCTTTGCAACCCCATGGACTGTAGCCCTCCAGGCTCCTCGGTCCATAGGATTCTCCAGGCAAGAATACTGAAGTGGATAGCCATTTCCTCCTCCAGAGGATCTTCCTGACCCAAGGATTGACCCTGGGTCTCCTGCATTGCAGGCAGATTCTTTACCAGCTGAGCCACCGGGGAAGCCCAGGCTCATGATGAATGTTTGCTGCTATTATTCTAATGACTATTTCTATTCCCCTCACCATTCTGTGAAACAGGCACTTGTCTCCTTTAGGGCTAAGAAAATTGATTTGTGGGGGACTTCCCTAGCGGTTTTGTGGTTAAGACTCTGCACTTCCAATGCAAGGGATGTGGGTTCAGTCCCTGGTTGGTGAACTAAGATCCTATATGCCATTTGGTCAGTCCAAAACAAAAGAGTAGATTTGTGGGGATAAAGCAATTTGCCCCAGATATCACCAAACTCTGCAAATTGCAAGTAATAATAAGGTTGAAACCTATGCCAGCAAAGTCTCTTCCCTGCCTATCACACCTCCCCCACCCCCACCACAAACTGCATGCTCAGTCATGTTGGATTCTCTGTGATCCCATGGAGTGTAGCCTGCCAGGCTCCTCTGTCCATGGAATTTTCCAGGCAAGAATACTAGAATGGGTTGCCATTTCCTACTCGAGGGGATCTTCCTGACCCAGGGATCAAACTCACATGTCTTGCATTGGCAGGCAGACTCTTTACTAACAGCCTCTCTACTCTCTCCTTTTCTCTCGCAGTCTCCAGGGCAGCCACTCAATGCCTGATCCCACCTGTCTTCAGCCCACCTAGGATGAGCAAAATACAGTCCTCACCCAGGATCCCCTGTCATCTGCAGAGGTGGTAGCTGATGCTGCCAGGCACTCAAAGGAGACCGGGTGGACAAGGGCCCATTTGAGTAGGCTTTAAAAGATGGGGAAAATCCACCAAGTGCAGACAGGAAGTCCCAGAGAAGCAAAGGAGCAGGAGCTGAGAGCCTCCAGCTTATCCCCCGAGGAAGCCCAGGATCTGGTTAGTCCAGGGGATAAAACGATTAGGACTGTGGAAATAGCAGACGACTTTGAAGGGCCTTGAGTGTCAAGAAAAGGCATTTGGGCTTCATCCCGAGCTCGGCGGGGAGCCACTGGGCTCTTTAAGCAGATATAGTGACGTGATCAGAGTTGGAATTTGGAACGCTCTGTCCCTGGAGATTGGCTCGAGGAGGCAGATATTAAGAGGAAAATTAAGTCTGGCAGGCCGAGGTCATGGGATGGACTGGGCGCTACGCACACGTACCCCACGGAGCTACCTGGTCAGAACAGGAGTCTGCCAACCACCCACCGCCTGCGGACCAAACGCCCCCTGCTGCCTGTTTTTGTAAATAACAGGTTTAAAATACAGTCACCTCCACCCTCTGTGTGTTTATGTATTCTCCATCGTGACTCTCACTAGAATAGCAGAGCCGAATGGTTGCCACAAAGATGGGCCCACAAACCTAAAATATTTGCCCTCTGACCCTTTTACAGAAAAAGCCTGTCCGCATCTGTGTTAGAAGGAATGACTCTCATCCCCATTTTGTGTATGAGGAAACCCAGGCTCTGAGAGATGAGGTGCCTTGCCCAAGGTCACAGGGCTTGTGAAGGAAGCAGGGAGGTGGACAGGGAGGGCTGTGACGGTCATTAACGGAGAACCAGGAAGGTGGCCCCGGAGGTGCAGCCCCAAATCCACGGCTGCCGTCAGCCAAGGGGACTCGGGCGCCTCTTGTCAGCCAGAGCCCTTACTCTGGTCCCTGAACTGGCGTCAGACGACTAATTTAAAACCTAACGCTCCCACCCTGTCCACCCTGGCTGCCCCTTCTCCGGCTTATCACATCCTATTCAAATCCAAAATCAATCATTTCAGCTCTCAGCCTTTGGATAAAGAAAACAGTGAAATTAAAAAATAAAAAGGAAGACGGCAAAGCTTTGAAGGGACAGCCTGCCGGCCTCCTTCAGCCGCAGCTCCAGGCCTCTTTCTTTTTCTAAACCTGCACTGATAACCTTCAGGGGATGCTGAGCCTGGGAGCCTGAGAGGACAGAGCCACACCTCTGTCCAGACCCTGGTCCTTCCGCAGGTGGCAGGACGGAGGTGCACAGGTCCTAGGTGCCAGAAGGCCCCACCTGTCCCATCAGCCTGACCAAGCACTGTTCCCTTCCATACAGCAGAACTCCGTGTTTCTAGAGAGTAAGATTGCTGGGGAGGGCTTCCCCGGTGGCTTGGTGGTAAAGAATCCACGTGCCGGTGCAGGAGACACGGGTTCAGTCTGCGATCCGGGGAGAGTCCACGTGGTGAGGAGCAGCTAAGCCTGTGCGCAGCAGCTATTGAGCCTGTGCTCCAGAGACCAGGAGCCACAACTACGGGAGCCTGTGTGCCCTGGAGCCTGGCTCAGCAGCGAGAGAAGCCCCCGCAGGGAGAAGCCCAAGCACCACGCCCAGAGGGCAGCCTCGGCTCACCTCAGCTGGAGAAAAAGCCCACACAGCCACAAATACCCAGCTCAGCCAAAAAGAAAGAAAGAAAGTCATCTCTAAAACTTTTTAAAACTATTGCTGGGGAGAGGAGTGTGAATACCAACTGATAATCATTAGCTTATTATTTGTGCACTTTTTACTCACCCGCCATATATATGCCAGGTGCTGAGCTAGGCAGTTCACCTACAGAGACGGACACCCAAGAGGAACCCTGCCTGTATGCCCATTCTCAGCAAGTCATCAAATCCGCTGCATTTTACAGTTTACAAAGTACTTTCTCCTCCTCTTTTCCCTAATGGCTCGGTGGGGGAGACATGCAGGAGACACGGGAGACGCAGGTTCGATCCCTGGGTCAGGAAGATCCCCTGGAGGAGGAAAATGGCAACCCAATCTACTAGTATTGCCTGGGGAATCCCATGGACACAGAAGCCTGGTGGGCTACAGTCCATGGGGTCACAAAGAGTAGGACACTCCTGAGCAACTAAGCACTCTTACTAGATCCTCCCCAAAACTCTCTGAGGCAAGCCGGGATGATATCATTAAGAACCTCATTGGCAGATGAGGAAACTGAGGCTTGGAGATGTAACAGAACTTGTCAAATTCTTCCCCGATCGGAGACCCTGGAAGAATAATACAGCAGTTAAAACCCTGGCCAGACTGACCTGGGTTTGCTAGCTGTGTGATCTTGGGACAAGTTTCTTAACCTTACTAAATCTCACCTTACCCATCTCTGTAATGGGAGAAATAAAATCTCCCTGTTGGGTCATTATGGGAGTTAAAATGAGAAAGAAGAATTGAGTGCAGTATCAGACAGAGCAGCTTCTCACTAAAGGCTTGCTTGTCTGCCGTTGACTGCTGTCCTCACTGGACGATAGTGATGGGGGAGCGCAAGGATGGGGAGGAAAGGAAGGAGGGGGCAAGAGGGGGAGGAGGGGTGAGGGGAGGAGCAGGATGGGGAAGGGGGAGGAGGGGAGGAAGAGGAGCGGGAAAGGGAGGAGGCACAGGAGATGGCCGGGGAAGGACAGTGACGAGTACTTGGCCCCGCCGTTGACTCCCAATGGCCTCTGCCCACAGCCATGTGCCTCGGTGAAATGAGCTTCCCTGGTCTTACCAAAGACTTCCTCCCCTGACTAGGACAGGCCCCAAGCAAGGGAGAGGCACAAGACAATCTCCAAGCCTTCGTCTCACTTGCTGGGAATTTAACTCCTGGTAATCGAGAGAGGAGAGACCCAGGCCCCAGGGGAAGGGGACTAGAGAGAGAAGGCATGGGCGGGGCAGACGCCTGCTTAACTGAGTATCTCCACTGTCTTTAAAGGGAGACATGCCCTTCCCACCCTGGGCAGCTTGGGGATCTCTCTTCTGCCTTCCCTGGTTCCAGAGAGGTGGCTGTCTACAGAGAAAGCTGGCAACCAGGATCAGCAAAGCACCACAGGTCTCCTGAGCATTGTAGAGGGACTCTGCGCTTGGCAGCTGCTGGGCATCCTTGAGAGGGTGTTTGTCGAAGGCGATCACTGGGCAGGGGGCTCACCCCAGGAGCGCCCCTGGGCACGTGGATGTCTTCTCTGCCCCAGCTCCTGCCCTCTGAGATCAGACGGGGTGGCCACGGTGGGGAGGATGCCCAAGACACACCCAGGGGCTTTTCTCATCGCATCCCATCCAAGACAGTGTGCAGACGGGAACCAAGAGTCCAAGCAGGACCGACAGGCTGCCCAGCAGCTGAATAAAGAGCTAAGAGGTCAAGGGTCCTAGCTCCAAGCCTTGACTTTCCCATGCCTCAGGTTCCCCAAACTGCTCCCCATACATACTAACTACCAGTAAATAGTGACTTTTGCATCGTTTGATTCCCTCGAAATCACCCTGAAAGCCCTGGGAGGAATCCACCCTCTGCTTTAATTCTTCTGAGGGTAAACACCCCCCACCTCGGAATGGCCTCTCCCCACAGCCCGCTGTCCAAGCTGGATAATCAGTGACTCCTCTCGGTGTCTGAGGCCTCTCTTTGGAGTGAATCCCAGCTGCCTCTGTGGTGTAAGTAGAAGAAGAGAAAGAAGGCATCTTGGAGTGTGACTACCCAGGTTGAGTCTCATCCTGCCAGCCTGAGTGTCTGACCTGGAGGAAGTTCATGGAACTTTCAGAGGCTGAATCATTAAGGATGCAGCACAGGCTTTCTGGAAGGAGTGAAAACCATAAATTTATCTGGGTTTGTGGGTTGTTTGTTTGTTTGGGGGGATGCATGCATGCTAAGTACGCTTCAGTCATGTCCATCCCTTTGTGACCCTATGGACTAGAGCCCACCAGGCTTCTTACTCCATGGGATGCTCCAGGCAAGAGTACTGCAGTGGGTTGCCATGCCTTCCTCCAGTCAGGATCTTCGTGACCCGGGAATCGAACCTGCACCTCTTACATCTCCTGCATTGGCAGGCATGCTCTTTATCATTCGTGCCACCTGGGAAGCCCCGACAAACTGGCATTTGCCATGGGCACATGCCGTCTACTTCTACAAGGTTCAGAGTCTAAGCCACTGTAGCTGCTGACCTGAACACCTTTTGAAAGGAGTTCAGGATGGGGATCAGGAATGAGGCACTCTGTACTCTGGGAAAAAACTGGTAGAACAGGACTTCAGATACTTACATATTTTCAGGAGAAGCTTTTATGGGCCCAATGCCTGTATCACATTGTATCTAGAAAAGCACTGAAATCCTTCACAATGATGATGATGCTCCTTGTGACTAGCAGAAACTTTCTGCAGAAATATGTGCTTGATTGCACGTACTCACCCTTCACCAAAATCACATCTATACTGACCTTCCCCGCACCCCTTGGGAGCCATTTCTCTGAGCTATCTGAAATGCTCTCTCCCAGGCATATCGTCCCCATTTTGCCCCAAATCAAACTTAATTTACAGAGCTCACAATGTGCTTTCTTTTTCAGTTGACAGGGATCTTGCTTGCTCATCAAGCGTCAGGCAGATGCTGAACACTAACACATGTTCGTTTGTTTGATCCTTGCCTCCACCTCCGGAGGAATAATCCTCTCTCCTTGTTTTACGCTGAGGCCCTGTAGGAAGCAGAGGCTTGCCCTGGGTCACTTAGCCACAAAGCCACAAAGCCGAGCTCTGGAAACACACAGGCTCTCGGGCACTCTGCTCCCCAGCCTTCCCATACCAACACGCTGTCTTCATACCAGCCCAGAAGGTACGGCTTATAATCCCCGCCTTGCAGACGGGGACTCTGAAGCTCAGGAAGGTTTAAGGGCTTGCTCTGGGCCACACAGCTCAGTTCCTAAGAGGTCGGGCTGGAGGCAGTGCTGGTGTGGCTGACCCCCACGCCAGGGATCTCGCTGTGACCTTCATCCATGTCTCCTTGTCATGCTCCATTATTTAAAAAGGAAGGAAAGGGGGAAAAGAAAAAAAAAAAAAAAAAGCTGCGCTGAATGTTTAGCAGAGATTAAGCTGATGGAAGACATGGAGCTGGTATTACAGATGGATCCAGGCTTTCAGCCCACCTTGCCCCGGCCACACTCTAGCCTCTCCAGCCACCTCTGGGCCACCCTGCACCCCTGATAGCTTGTCAGGAAAGGTGTCTCTGTGCTCGGGGTGACTTGCTAATGGGCTGATTATGCTGACAGTGTGGCCAGCGAGGGATGGAAGAAGCACCTTGGATTAACCTCCAAGC